>NC_057735.1:37889151-38008010 GCF_004010195.1 Chiloscyllium plagiosum | reverse complement strand
GGAGGTGGAGGGCGTGGGTGGTGTCCCGAACGTAGGTGGGGAGTTCTTGGACTAAGGGGGGACAGACCGTGTCAAGGTATGCAGAGATGAGTTCGGTGGGGCAGGAGCAGGCTGAGACAATGGGTCGGCCGGGGCAGTCAGGTTTGGGGATTTTGGGCAGGAGGTAGACTGTGCAGGTTAACCTGATACCAAAGTGACACCATGATGCTGTAACTCCATGTTGAAGATGAGAGCACATTCAACCAGATTACAATTGCATTAACACACAAACTGTACCTTCTAGTTATGTTGTAGATCTGTCTTTCCTGCTCATCGTTAATGAAAGCTACCACCAAAGCACCAGATTAAATGTATTTCCCTTTCTAAACATCTCAGGCTCGAGTAAGCTTGAGCTTGATAGTTGTGAAGCTATATGCTTTGCATTAATGACATTTACCAAAAAAAATAAAAATGCTTGAAAATGAAGGATCAAGATCGCTAAAGTTAGACAATTCATAGAGATGTACAGTACAGAAACAGATCCTTCGGTCCAACTCGTCCATGCTGACCAGATACCCCAACCTAATCAAGTCCCACCTGCCAGCACTCGACCCATATCCCTCCAAACCCTCCCTATTCATATACCCATCCAGATGCCTTTTAAATGTTGCAATTGCATTCGCCTCCACCACTTCCTCTGGCAGCTCATTCCATACATGTACCACCGTCAGTGTGGAAAAGTTGCCCCTTAGTTCTCTTTTATATCTTTCTCCACTCACCCTAAACCTATACCCTCTAGCTCTGGACTCCCCCACCCCAGGGAAATTACTTTGTCTATTTATTCTATCCATGCCTCTTATGATTTTATAAACTTCTATAAGGTCGCCCCTCAGCCTCCGACGTTCCAGGGAAAACAGCCTCAGCCTGTTCAGCCTCTCCCTATAGCTCAAATCCTCCAACCCTGGCAATATCCTTGTAAATCTTTTCTGAACCCTTTCAAGTTTCACAACATCTTTCCGATAAGATGGAGACCAGAATTGCATGCAACATTCCGAAAGCAGCCTATCTACCTGCGACTCTACTTTCAAGGAGCTATGAACCTGCACTCCAAGGTGCCTTTGTTCAGCAATACTTCCTAGGACCTTACCATTAAATGTATAAGTCATGCTAAGATTTGCTTCCCAAAGTGCAGCATCTCGCATTTTTCTAAATTAAACTGTATCTGCCATTTCTCAGCCCATTGGCCCATCTGATCAAGATCCTGTTGTAATCTGAGGTAACCTTCTTTGCTGTACACTACACCTCCAATTTTGGTATCATCTGCAAACTTACTAACTATACCTCACATGCTCACATCCAAATCATTTATATAAATGGCGAAAAGAAGTGGACCCAGCACCGATCCGTGTGGCACTCCACTGGTCACAGGTCACCAGTCTGAAAAACAACCCTTTGCCACCAACCTCTGTCATGAGCCAGTTCTGTATCCAAATTGCTAGTTCTCCCTGTATTCCATGAGATCTAACCTTGCTCACCAGTCTCCTATGTGGAACCTTGCCGAACGCCTTACTGAAGTCCATATAGATCACGTCTACTACTTTGTCCTCATCAATCCTCTGAGTTGCTTCTTCAAAAAACGTAATCAAGTTTGTGAGACTTGATTTCCCGTGCACAAAGCCTTGTTGCCTATCCCTAATCAGTCCTTGCCTTTCCAAATACATGTACACCCTGTCCCTAAGGATTCCCTTCAACAACTTGCCCACCACCGACGTCAGGCTCACTGGTCTATAGT
Source organism: Chiloscyllium plagiosum (assembly GCF_004010195.1). Taxonomy (NCBI): domain Eukaryota; kingdom Metazoa; phylum Chordata; class Chondrichthyes; order Orectolobiformes; family Hemiscylliidae; genus Chiloscyllium; species Chiloscyllium plagiosum. The sequence continues at coordinate 38,006,239 of NC_057735.1, read as the reverse complement.
TCCCCGGCTTGTTCTTACCACCTTCCTTAAATAGTGGCACCGCGTTAGCCAACCTCAGGTCTTCTGGCACCTCACCTGTGACTATTGATGATACACATATCTCAGCAAGAGGCCCAGCAATCACTTCTCTAGCTTCCCACTAAGTTCTCAGGTACACCTGATCAGGTCCTGGGGATGTATCCATTTTTATGCGTCTCATGACATCTAGCACTTCCTCCTCTGTAACATGGACATTTTGCAAGATGTCACCATCTATTTTCCTACACTCTATATCTTCCATATCCTTTTCCACAGTAAACACTGGTGCAAAATACTCATTTAGCATCTCCCCCATTTTCTGCGGCTCCACACAAAGGCTGCCTTGCTGAATTTTGAGGGGCCCTATTCTCTCCCTAGATACCCTTTTGTCCTTAATGTATTTGTAAAAACCTTTGGATTCTCCTTAATTCTTTTTGCCAAAGCTATTTCATGTCCCCTTTTTGCACTCCTCATTTCCCTCTTAAGTATACTCCTACTTTCTTTATACTCTAAGGATTCACTTGATCTATCCTGTCTGTACCTGACATATGCTTCCTTCTTTTTCTTAACCAAGCCCTCAATTTCTTTAGTCATCCACCATTCCCTATACCTACCAGCCTTTCCTTTCACCCTGACAGGAATATACTTTCTCTGGATTCTTGTTATCTCATTTCTGAAGGCTTCCCATTTTTCAGCTGTCCCTCTACTTGTGAACATCTGCCCCCAATCAGCTTTTGAATATTCTTGCCTAATACCGTCAAAATTGGCCTTTCTCCAGTTCAGAACTTCAACTTTTCGATCTGGTCTATCCTTTTCCATCTCTATTTTAAAACTAATAGAATTATGTCGCTGGCCCCAAAGTGCTCCCCCACTGACACCTCAGTCACCTGCCCTACCTTATTTCCCAAGAGTACGTCAAGTTTTGCAGCTTCTCTAGTAGAGACATTCACATAATGAATCAAAAACGTTTCTTGTATACGCTTAATACATTTCTCTCCATCTGAACCCTTAACACTATGGCAGTCCCAGTCTATGTTTGGAAAGTTAAAATCCCTTACTACTACCACCCTATTGTGGGTGGCACGGTGGCACAGTGGTTAGCACTGCTGCCTCGCAGCGCCAGAGACCCGGGTTCAATTCCCGACTCAGGCGACTGAATGTTTGGAAAGTTAAAATCCCTTACTACTACCACCCTATTATTCTTCAGATAGCTGAGATCTCCTTACAAATTTGTTTCTCAATTTCCCTCTGACTATTAGGGGTTCTATAAAACTATCCCAATAATGTGATCATCCCTTTTTTATTTCTCAGTTCCACCTAAATAACTTCCCTGGATGTATTTCTGGGACTGTTGGGCCGAAGGGCCTGTTTCCATACTGTAATGTAATCTATTATTCTTATAGATAGCTGAGATCTCCTTACAAATTTGTTTCTCAATTTCCCTCTGACTATTAGAGGTTCTATAAAACTATCCCAATAATGTGATCATCCCTTTTTTATTTCTCAGTTCCACCTAAATAACTTCCCTGGATGTATTTCTGGGAATATCCTCCCTCAGTACAGCTGTAATGCTATCCCTTATCAAAAACGCCATTCCCCTCCTCTCTTGCCTCCCTTTCTGTCCTTCCTGTAGCATATGTCAGGAACATTGTATCCTGGAACATTAAGCTGCCTGTCCTGTCCATCCCTGAGCCATATTTCTGTATTTGCTATGATATCCCAGTCCCATGTTCCTAACCATGCCCTGAGTTCATCTGCCTTCCCTGTTAGGTCCAAAAATGTGAATCCTTCTCCCATACACCAGCTCCTCAGCCACACATTCATCTGCTCTATCTCCCTATCCCTACCCTCATTAGCTCGTAGCACCGTGAGTAATCCAGATATTACTACTCTCGAGGACCTCCTTTTAAAATTCCTGCCTAACTCGCTATATTCTTCCTTCAGAATCTCATCCTTTTCCCTCCCTATGTCATTGGTTCCAATGTGGACAATGACCTCCTGCTGGGCCCTCTCCCCCTTGAGAACATTGTTCACCCTTTCTGAGACATTCTTGATCCTGGCACCAGGGAGGCAACACACCATTATGATTTTTCACTGCTGGCCACAGAAACCTCTGTCTGTGCCTCCCATGTGATGCAGACTTTGTTGTTCTGTGTGAATTTAATATCCCAAACAGTGTGTTTTGAACAGCTTGGCTATTCTGAGACCTTTCCAGCTCCATTTGAATGCCAGGCTCTGTTTTCATGGCTGAGCAGCAGTTTGAGTTAGAAGCTGCTCTAGCAAGGCCTGGAGTATACCAGGGAGATGTGGGAGTGACACAATGACAGCAGGAGGCCTTGAGATCGTGCAGCCTGTCAGGCCTATGGCAGGGGAAGCATGACCATTCCATGTGGGATTCTGTTTAACACGTACCTTTTGGCTCTCTCCTAGCCCTGATCGATTTCCCCATCACCTTGGCCTGTTGGGAAACACACAGTCACCCTCACTGCCCAGTTAGGATCGCAGGTGGAGCCTGAGGTCATTAACATTCACCCTGACATTGATTGGGATGGACTTTCCTCTTGTTTAGTTATAGAGTCATGGAGATGTACAGCATTGAAACAAACTCTTCGGTCCAACCCATCCATGTCGACCAGATATCCCAACCCAATCTAGTCCCACCTGCCAACACCCAGCCCATATCCCTCCATACCCTTCCTATTCATATACCCATCCAAATGCCTTTTAAATGTTGCAATTGTACCAACCTCCACCACATCCTCTGGCAGCTCATTCCAAAAACGTACCACCTTCTGTGTGAAAAAGTTGCCCCTTAAGTCTCTTTCCCCTCTCACCCTAAACCTACACCCTCTAGTTCTGGACTCTCCGGCCCAAGGGAAAAGATTTTGTCTATTTATCCTATCCATGCCCCTCATTATTTTATAAACCTCTATTGAGCAGTTTAAATCTGTGATTGGTCAGTTCTTGAATGTTCCTAGGTGGGCAATTTGGCTGGGTGATTTGAATTGCCAACTTTGTAGTTTTTGTTGGGTAGATAAGGTCCTATTTCCTTCACTGCTGAATATATAGGTGTCCCAGATTAAACTATGTGATTGGATAATGTGCTGCAGTTAACAGGTTCTTTCGTAGCCTTTTCAATCTGCACATTCTTACTTTAACAAAATCTAAATTCTGCTGATGCTGAAAATCTGAAATCAAAACTGACCTGTTGAGTATTTCCAGCATCTTCTGTTTTTATTATGCTAAACCCGACTTGCTGTTCTTATCACTGCAACTGAGATTTGTGCTTCAAAATAAAAAAACCTCCCCTTCCTCTTGACTAGTGTTTTTTCTCCACACCTCAAATCAGTCTCTCTGAACCAGGGGCTTTGCAGTACTACAGAAATCAATAGGATGTAATGTGTATTTTATAAGTCAGGAGGGATGGAAAACCTGCCGACTTTCCACCTCCATATCACAATTCATCTGTGTGGGAAGTCCATGAGGAAATATAGTTGCTTTTGAAAAACAACCCCTGCGCCTTCCTGCTAATCCCCCTCCTCTGTGACCCACACCCCATGATCCCTTCAAATATGTCCATTGCAGCCAATCCTTTGTGCCGCCTCAATTCAGATCTGTCTTCTGTATGTTCATGGCAAAGCAAACCGGGCCAAGCACCTCAGCTATTTTTCCTTTCCCACCTCCCTATTTTGCTCCCAGTACTGCCACCAAAATTGAGACTAACCAGGTGGAAGTTGAACCTGAGACTGCCTCATTCATCCCTCTCCGTTTTAACGTGGGCATTAACTTGACTATTGGTGAAGTCACGAAAAGTACATTTTAATAGTTAAAGAGGCCACTTTAATTTCATTGGTCTGTGTAATGTGCAATCGAGTGACTGGTAGCACGTCAGCCTAAAGGAACAATAAACTGTTCTAAAATGATCAGCGTTCTGTGAAGATATATTAATCAATGGCATTTAACTTCACTTCCCAGCTGATACTGTTACAATTCTTGTAGAGTTAGATTATTTTTCAGACATGATTCGAATTGTCAGTGACTGACTTAAAAAACTGCACAATATGATTTTGCATTTTCACACTTTTACATAACAAATACAATGAAAGCAGCATTTGTTAAATGGTAGTTATTGGGCAAATAATATAAATGACAGAAAAGATATCCCCACTTTAACTCCTAACATAACTGAGAACCCATTTATATATCACACCACACTTTCTCCAGAATTATTAAGACACTGTTTTCTTCCCAGACCATAGGGCTGCTCTCTCATTTAAAAGGAGGTAACCGGTGATGATTTAACCTGAGGACCACCATACCTCAGGCAAGTGGAGACATTGAGAAGGTAACCTCAGCCAGTGAGGGGATTGAACCCACACTGATGGTGTCATACTGCCTTACAATCCAGCCAACTGAGCTAACCTGACCCCCTCTAGGATTGTAATTTTCACAGGCACCAGCCCAATGTTACTTGCAGCTTCAAATGGGCTCACTTTCTCCTGTTTCACTGAGTCATAATCTCCAGTTTCAAATGAAAATAATTTTCTCAGTCTCTTTACTGATATCCAGCAGAAAGGCCACTGTTGTTTCCTTCTCCAGGTAACTCCAATTACTCCAAGGCAAATCTTCTAGTTCCCATAAATCCCTGATGATTTCAACCACAGAATGAGCTCCTAACTACATTTTGCCTGTAGATGGTTCCTGCTGCTCACAACAGCAATATTTCTGGTCTTCTCTCTCTGCATCTACATCCCCATCACCACCTCACACTCTCTCTTTGGAATTTTCTCTCCCACTCCACCACCAGCGTCCCCACCCAACCCACAAGCACCTCCCTCTCTGATGGCAACCAGGTCAGAGTGGAAGAACACTTACTCCATTTTGCCTTGAACTAAGTGAGACAGTTTAAACACAGCAGTCTTATAATCTAGTGGCATTAACAATATTAATTTTAATTAAACTGTGGATGCGTCAATTATTATTATCAATAGTTGCTAACTTCTTGCATCTGATAACTGAGTGCAGGAAAGGGAATTGTCAGCATTGACTTCTGTCAAGAGATAAAAATGTTCATTGTATCATTGAAGTCAGAGTTCGAGAGGCACTTACTGTGAAATATAAGATGAGCAGAGACTATGCAGAACACCTTGGCAAAATTACAATAGCTGGCAACAGCACTGTGTATGAAATAGAGGACTGGAAATCAAATTATAATCATACTCATAAATGAGAAGGGGAAGCAGTAAATCAGCAATTCCTGATTTACAACTCCTTCTTGTCATGTGTTAATACACAGATATGCAGCCTGTTTCTCCACAGAGAGTAGTGACTTGTGTGTGAATGTAAATCTTAAAAGTTTCAGGGACATAGGCTTACAGCCAAATGTGAATGCATCACAGGTACAAACCTGAAAACATCATAGTTTTACCTCACACTGATCCCAAGCCTCGGAGACAGGACCAAGTCCTGCAGTATTTGGTACGTTGCTGCACATGCCTCATGCATACAGCCATTGTAACCAGGTATACAGTGAGGGTGAGGTGATTGGGGAGGTAGACGATAATATGAGAGCTGACTCCTCTCATCCGGATTGTCCATGAAAAACTCAAGCGACTGCGGTATCAGGGTGAATGTCATCCCAATTACCCATTCATCAGCCATGCAAGAATACAAGCTAATAGATAATAAACAATGCAAATCAAATTAATAAATAAAAGGCCTACTACATTAAATAAGCAAGTGAATAACCACTCTTCCACATTCCGTTTGCTGGTATTCTGTCTGCCTTTGCCTGGCCTCGTTCTTTGTCAGTTGCAGGACGAAGTCACTAACGTTTTGTGGGAAAGATTGTAGATGACTTTGGAGAATGGCCTTGGAGCCTCTCTGGACTTTGTTTCAGACCAATTTGGCACAAGTGACAGCAGTCGGACAGTAAGGGGCATGGCAGAATGGTGGGTGTGAGAGGATGAATGCTGTTATTGCTAAGAGAGGGCAGCAGGTTCACACTTCATGGAGTTAGTACCGCTGTCAGCACAACAATTAATGCTGTTTAATCTTTTGGAGAACATTTTGCTGGGCTACATTTGCTCCAAGTGTTTTGGATATTCACAGCCATGATGGCAACAACTTGCATGACCTCAATCCGAGCTTCCAGTGCTGCTGCAAACAGTGGGTGGTTTCCATTGGTGCTGCAAAAGAAGATCGGACATTGGCCATCCGGCACTGCATCATGGTCAAGTCCAAGACGTGTTAATGGAGTCACCTATCATTTCTCTACTAGAAAGGATGGCTCCTACTCTGTATAAAGCTCTCCATCTAGCTGCTCCTGACCTCCTCCTTGGCATTGACTCCAGGCTTTCTGGTCATCTGCCAGTGTACCAAGAATTTCATTGTGCATACCCATCTGCTATGTGTGGCAATGTAGCGTCCCATATATGTAACTGCAAAGCGACTATTTGGCTGTGACTGTCGGTGCATAGCAGCCAGGTTCAATACTACCCGATGACCTGTTCATTTCCCAGTAAGGTTTATTGGATTGGAGTCAGAATGATCTCTGATTGAAATTTCCTTATTGTAGATCACTTTGATAAACATACCTGCTGATAAATTGCAATAGAAATGCAAACTCTCGTTGGATAACACTTCTGAGCTTCATAAGAGTGGCATTTGAGGTTTCTATAAAACAGTGTATACCTTAAGCATCTTCCAACCTCAGGCAAACTAAGGAATGACACTCAGCCAAGTGCTAATGGATCAAATGTCGTCACATTTGCTGGGATTCAGGAACTCCTAGAAGGATGCTTTTTCACTTATTTAGTTCACAACTTTACATTTATGTTAATGACCACAGTGTCCTGAGTTGAGGGGCAAGTTTTTATGAGCAGAAGATGTCGGAGATATGGGCTTTCCCTGCTGACTTGGCACAATAATGTCACATTGTGCATTGCTTTTGTCCAGCAAATTTCCCCATCTAGAGGTCAGGCTGTTTGTCAGGCTCGCTGTTTACTGGACTTCTTAAGAGACTTTTGTAAATTAGGCTGTCATAATCCAGCAAAGTGTGAATTGTTTGTACACTGGACTCACTGAACTCACTTTCTAATATACATTGACACAAAAGCTGTAAACCTATACCCTACCACCCGCCAGCATCAGGGTGGTGTTCTTCAATGCACTACGCCTGTATGTTGCCTGATGTGCCTTATCCAGAAATTACTGGCCTTTCTGGGTAACTTTCCTGTGAGTCGATGTTTAATCCTGCACCGGATTTCTTGAGTTCATGTTAAATTTAGAGTGCACTGCTAATGTTTTGTGTTTTTTAACAACAGAGCCACTTTTTTTAAAATTTAAAACTCTGGTCCAATTAGACATATGACATTAATACCATTCACTAGTTAACCTTGTATACAACTCTATCTTCAAACCACCAATTAAAGGGACAACATCCTTTTTTTCCATAAGGTACACAGGCTGTGTTCACAATAATCATGAGGAAAATCAACTCCATAACAAATGTAAAATATTCAGCAAGAATTTTTCCATAAAATACATAGACCCTAGACCATAAGATATAGGAGCAAAATTAGGCCATTTAGCCCATCAGCTCTGCTCCACCATGCCTAATTTGTTTCTCAACCCCATTCTGCTGCCTTCTCTCCATAACCTTTGATCCCTTTACTAATCAAGAACCTATCTATCTATTCCTTAAATGCACTCAATGGCTTGGCCTCTCAGCCTTCAATGGCGATGAGTTCCACAGATTTACCCCCCATCTAGTTGAAGAAATGCTCCTCATCTCAGTTCTGAAGGGTCATCCCCTGGATCATTCCTGTAAATCTCCTTCAGCACCAACACATCCTTCCTTAGATACGGGACCCAAATTTGCTCACAATATTCCAAATGCAATCGGGCCAGATTCCTACACAGTCTCGGCAGTACATCTCTGCTGTTGTATTCTAGCTGTCTCAAAATGAATGCTAACATTGTATTTGCCTTCCTGAGTGTGAACTAAACTTGCATCTTAATCTATAGAGAATCCTGAACTAGGGCTCCCAAGTCCACTTGTATTTCAGATCACTAAAACCTTTCTCAATTTAGACAATAGTCCATGCCTCTATTCTTTCTCCCAAATGCATAACCTCACAATTTCCCATGTATTCCATCTGACACTTACTTGCCCACCCTCCTAGCCTGTCCAAATCCTATTGCAGACTCCCAGCTTCCTCAAGACTACCTGTCTGTCCATCTACCTTTTTGTTATCTGCAAACTAAACAACGTGGCCCTCACTTCCTTCGTCCAGATCGTTAATGTATAACATGAATCATTGCGGCTTCACAACTGAGTCTTGTGGAACTTTTTTGTTTGTCTTTAATATAAATGGTTTGGATGAGATGATGGAAGGCATGGTTAGTAAGTTTGCAGATGACACCAAAATTGGTGGCATAGAAGACAGTGAAGAAGGATTTCTAAGATTACAAAAGGATCTTGATCAAATGGGTCAATGGGCTGAGGAATGGCAGATGGTGTCCAATCTGGATAAATGCGAGGTATTGCATTTTAGTACAACAAACAGAGGCAGAATTTATACAATTAATAGTTGGGCCTTAGGTAGTGTTGTAGATCAGAGACACCTAGGGGTTCAGGTACATAATTCTTTGAAGTTTTCGTCACACATAGACAGGGTAGTTAAAAAAGCATTTCGCACACTTGCGTTCATTGCTCAGTCCTTTGAACTTAGGCATTGGGAAGTCATGTTGCAGTTGTACAGGATGTTGGTGAGGCCTCTTCTGAAGTACTGTGTCCAGTTTTGGTAATTCAGTTATAGGCAGGATATTATTAAGCTAGAGAGGGTTCAGAAGTGATTTACCAGGATGTTGCCAGGTATGGAAGACTTGAGTTATAAAGAAAGACTGGACTTTTTTTCACTAGAGTATTAGAGGTTGAGAGGTGACGTTATGAAGGTTTATAAAATCATGATGGCCAGAGATAGGATTAATGGGAGGTGCATTTTCCCTAGGGATTTTCAAGACAAAAGGGCATGTTTTTAAGGTGAGAGGAGAGAGATTTAAAAAAGAGATGAGGGGATTTGTTTTTACACAGAGGGTGCTTCCCATGTGGAATGAACTTAAAGTCAGAGAGTCTTAAAGTCAGAGAGGCCCTTTGGCCCAACTGGTCCATGCCGACCAAAATGTCCATCCATGCTAACCCCATTTCCCTGCACTTATATCTTTCTAATCCTTTCTTATCCACGTGTTTGTCCAAATGCCTTTTAAATGTTGTTAATGTACCCACCTCATCCACTTCTGCTGGCAGCTCATTCCACATGCGTACCACCCACTGTGTAAAAACAAAGTTACCCTCAGATTATCATTTATTCTTTCCATTCTAACCTTAAACCGATGATCTCTAATGCCCAACCCTGGGCAAAAGACTTAGTGCATTCATCCTATCCATGTCCCTCATGATTGTATACACTTCTATAAGATCCCCCCACAATTTCCTAAACTCTAAAGAAAAAAGTCCTAGCTTGTCCAATCTTTCCCTGTAACTCAGACTGTTGGGTCCTGGTAACATCCTTTTAAATTTCTTCTGCACTTTTTCCAGTTTAATAATGTCTTCCTATAGCAAGGTGACCAAAACAGAACATAGTAATCAAAGTGCAGCCTCACCAACGTTCTGGACAAATGCAACATAACTTCCCAGCTTCTATACTCAATGTCCTGACTGATGAAGGCCAGTGTGCAAAAAGCACTCTTCACTGCCCTGTCTATCTGTGACTCCACTTTCAGAGAACTGTGCACCCGAACTCCCAGGAACCTCTGTTCCACGACACTTCCTAAGGCCATACCATTCACCATGAAACTCCTACCTTGATTTGACTTTCCAAAATGCACGACCTCACACTTAGCTATATTAACCTCCATTTGCCATTTCTCAGCTCAATTCCCCAGCTGAGCAAGGTCCCGCTGCAATTTCTTTAGGAAATGGTGGATGTAGACACAGTTAGATAATTACAAGAAAGGTTTGACAGGATATTAGCCAGGAGCAGGTAGCTGGGACAGGTTTAGTTTGGGATGATGTTCGGCATGGACTGGCTGTACTTAAGACTCTGTTTCCGTGCTCTATGGCTCTATAACTCCAGTAGTCACTGGTTGCTATCCTGAAAAAGACACCTTTGTCCCTACTTTCTGCCTTGCGCTGGTCAGCAAATCATCTATCCCTGCCAGTACCTCGGCCCTAACTCCATAAACACTTACCTTATACAACAGCCTCTTGTGTATCACCTTGTCAAAGGCCTTCTGGAAATAACTGGAAATAAATCAGAAATAATTGCTTCATTGCTGATGTGTTTCATTACAATTACTTACGTGAATGGAAGTTTACTGGGCGTAAATGAATTTTCTGAACTAATCAGAAATATAAAATCAGATTGTTAGATCTTTGACAAGTACATTAAAAAAAGAGTAGCTAAAGCAAGCATTGGTTTCTTGTAACAGAGACTGAAGTAATTATCATAGGAAATGAGAAGATGACAGGGTGTTCAGAAAATACTTTGTGCTATTTTCCCAATATAAAACACAATTATATTCCATAGTAATAAAAGTGAAGAACTTATAACAATTAAAGAACTAAAATCTGGCTAATCCTCAGGATATGATAACCTCTATTCTGGGTTCTCAAAGAAGTAGATGCAGAGATAGTGTATAAACTAGTTAGGAATTTCCAAAATTCTACAGATTCTGGAATGATGCCTGTTTACAATTTTGTCAATGCTAGTCAAGAACAGGGGGAGCAAGAAAACAAGTGACTACAGGGCCAGCTAGCTTGGTGTCTGTCATCAGGAAATTGCTAGAATTTTGCTCTTAAGTAAGTATTAACAGTGCATTTAGGAAATGTTCAGACAGAGTCAACCTGATTGTAGGAAAATAAAATTGTGTTTAACAAATATAAGGATGTATTTTGAGGATGGGGCAGATGTTGGGAAGCTAGTAGGTGCAATGCACCTAGATTTTGAAAAGGCATTCAATACAGAAGAAGAATGTGCAAGTTGAGGGTTCATGGAGTTGGGGGTAAGGTCAGGATTGCTGGGAAAACAGATAGGAATAGGGCACAAAGAATATGTGGGGCAAAGTAAGGTTGAAAATGTTGGGATACAGTGATGGTAACTTAGAAAATAGCATGTTAACCTTTATTGTAAAGCTATTGGAGTAGACAAATAAGAAAGTCCTGCTACAGTTGTATAGAGCTTTGGTGAGGCCACAAATGGAGTTTTGTACAGAGTTTTGATATAAAAAAGGATATATTTGCCTTGGGGCTGAGACAGAAAAGGTTCATTAGATCATTTATTTGGGTGAGAGGGCTGTTGTATAATGACAGGCTGAGTAAATTGTTCTTATACTCACAGGTTTTACGAAAGGGTTTGACAGGGCAACTTTCCCTCAGCTGCAGAATCTAAAATAGTCTCAGGATAAGGGCTGATTGTTTAGGACTGAAATGAGGAGATATTTCTTCACTCAAATGTTTGGGAACCTTTGGAATTCTATACCTCGGAAAATAGCAGATGCTCTATCATGAACTCAGCCGATATAATTACTGGCCTGAAATCTGGTTTGATAGATAATATTTTGTTGTTTTAGTTTTAATCAGGTGGTCTTTCACTGAAACACAAGAATACAAAGCTGCAGATTTGATTTTAATAATAAAACAAAAGTTTATTACACAAAGTAAATGAGAAAAAAATTAAATCAAACTATTTGCTTATAACATAAATTTAACACTTTCGAAACACATCATAAAATATAATCCCATTAGTCCCAACACCACTACTTGCAGTACTCACACTGGAGACAATTTTCTTCTCTGTTATATCTATAGGGCTTGACTTAGCTGGACTTCACTTCTTAGTCTTAATAATCTGATAGCCTCTTCCTTGAGTCTTCGTACAACAGAGCTTCAAATAACCCCTTTGAGGTTTTAATCAAAGAATTCTGGTCCAGAACTTTCAAATGAAAATCGTTACATTGACGCAACTTATTTCTTAACAGCTCTAAACTATCTGCCTTCTTCAGGAACAGCTATCTTACACATTCAGCTTCAGTCAAGACTTCCGCAAGACCGGAGCTGAAAAGGGTTTTCTTCAAGTAAAATGTGTTCGCCAAGCCAAAAAATTCCAGAACCTTCTAACCAAAGCCTAATGCACAACTGTTTACCCTGTTAGCCAATTTTGCTCATCAAACTCGCCCAATGTAAATTGAACTCCATTACTCTCCAGGAAGCCCCTCACACTGTATTTTAAAAGAAATCCCTATAGCTCCAAATAATTATCATTACACCCCTCACAGACAGAAACCAAACACATATGCAATTAGTTCAAATCCAACCACTAAAATAAATAACACTAAAACGTATATCAATCACACACCTTACATCAACTGAAAAGTAGATTTTTGATCTCAAGGGATATATGAGAGGTTGGAAAAGCGGAGTTGCAAAAAGAAAGGCATGCATTTATATGTTGTTATAGCTTGAAAACTGGACTGTATGGATCATACTCAGTGCGCCCTATGAACCATTCACATTTCATGGTCCCCTATGTTCTCATTTATGAAGGGGATAGATTATACTTGGTATGCAGAAGGAGCAGACTCGACTGGCCAGGTAGTCTTTCCTTCCTCTCTTGTTTCTTATTTTCTCATACGCTGAGGGACTTTTTTTTTCCAGTTTATTAGCAGAGCATTCACCGTTTTCCAGATTGATTGCTGCTCTGTTACTCATTTAGGACCTTTATGGAAATAGTTTGACACAGAGCCATGAATAAAGGTACAGCCATTAACCCAGGGTCATATCAGTGACTATGTTATTTTAATTATGAGTTCATTCAGCTCCTGTGCACTGTCTAGCTCAATTTCTCTTCAACCTCCTTCACATGGTAATCTCCACAATACTCAACAATTAAGGGCAAAACAAATCCCAAAATCAATACAGGTGGACAGAAGAGGGGAAAAAGGATGTTAAACTTAATGATCGTTGTAACTGGTTTTTAAAAGGGGTCCTAATGGGCAAACCCACTGTTTAAAAACCTATTCTTTCACTAGGATTTGTGAGGTCATCAAAAGGTGAAATATTTTAAATTAGAAATGGCAGCTTCCAGCAATGGAGGTTACACACTTCTCTCTAACCTAAAAACTTGAACCATTAGATAAATATTTATCTTGAGACTTTTCTTCTGCATATTATCTGCAGGAAATGGTCCCCTTTCAATAGATTTGTTTAAAAAAAATCCAAAAGTGAATTTGAGCATCATTCCCTTTCTCAGCTTTCTAGCATGCTTCACAGATCCAAAGGGATGCAAAACATTTTTTTTAAAATGTGCCTATGACATAATTCATGATAAGATAAGCTCAGAAACTGCTGTTTAAATGTTTGATGGAATATCCTTCTCCTTCAACAGAATTGAATACAACAATTTTGAAGGTGCCTCAAATATTTTTAAAAATTGTCTTTTTTAACATCTCACTTCAGATAAATATATGGACATTTTGAAAGGTTTGTACAAACAACAATTTGCATATTGTTATTAATTTCAAAAGATTGCTTCTCAATAGTGATGTCCCTTATACTCTGCACACATGTCAGACTTGTTCCAATAATTATTCCCCAGTGACAACTTAAACTGTTGATAACCTGTCAGTCATTCCAATTGATCTCTGCTATGTTACTCCTAAAGCTGTTCATCATTTATGAATTTACAGTCAGTGAACATCAGTAAGTTCCTTAATTTCAGGTAGCATCACAGCTAATCCTGATATTTTTCTCATTCAACACCCAAATGCTAGAGTTCTGCACACACCATTCAATAACAATCAGGATTTGGAAGGAAATCCCACATTCCACAACCAGGGCTAGCAAAGCTACGTGTAACTTCTTGCTCACCATCTCAGGTGAAGATAAGTAATAATGATCTGGAATTGACATGAAACTGTCCTGCTCTGTTCATTTACTTACCAAGCCGATGGACGATTGTCCATACTATTGAGAAAGAAAGGCTGATCTGGATTCAGTTTGACCAGGTTCTGAATTCCCATCATGATGCCAGAGATATCTGGTTAATTTTCATATAGAATCGTGGAATGGTTGTCACAGAGACAGAGATCATTCAGTCAATGAAGGGAGCCCATGCTGCATCTCTGCAACAGCAAATTAGATGCCCCACATCCTGGCCTTTCCCCAATAATCCCAATTAATTTTTTCATTGTGCCTATCCAATTCGCTTTTGAAAGTAAGAATTGAATCTACCCCAACCAAAATGTTAAGCAGTACATTTCAAATCATAGTGTCAAAGTCTGTCTTCTCAAACAACCTTTGATTCTATTTGCAATCACTTCAAATCTGTATCCTCTGTTCCCTTTTCGCAAAAGGAACTGTTTCTCTCTCTACTCTACAGAACCCTTCATGATTCTGGATACCTCTAACAAATCTCTTTTCAGCTTTGTCTTCGACAAGTAACCACAATTTCTCCAATCTGAAGTCCGACATCCCTGGGACCATTCTCATTGATCTTTTCTACACTCTCTCAAAAACATTCACATTCTTCCTGAAATGCAGTACCAAAAATGGGTTGAGTTGATGCTGTTGACTCCAATCCAGTCATTTATCAAGATCCATCATAACTGATTCTTCTTTTGGTTTTTTTTGGACTTGATTTACATTGAGAACACTCACTGAGACAGACTAATTTTTGCTTTGACATCTAGAATAACATTTGAAATCTCATTCCATATTTTCGCAAGTAATTCAACCCAATGCTTTACAAAGGAATAGTTATAAGAATTAAATGATATAATTTTATAAGAATTGTCAGTCTTTTGTTTTATTTAATACAGGTATGTTCTCTCATCCCCTTTTTAACAAAAACACTATTGCGGATGAACTTTCCTCCATTTACTAATGTGAATTCAATGAATGTTTAAAATGGATTTTCTCTATTTGGAGTTCACCTCAACTTTTTCACTGGCATCAATGACCAAAGGAAAATCGGCAGTGTTAAATAGCTTCTTATGAGTTGAAAGCTGTTACACAGCTCACACAATTTTCCTTATCGTCCCATGTTTTATGTTGATAGCTATAATTACGCTCATTGTCCACACCAGGGAGGATTAATTCCCCTAGGCTATATTTGCATATGTTTCACAGCTAAACCTGCCACTGGAGCTGTCACTGATTGATTGTGTAGACTGCTGACTGTGAATTTTTGGGTGTGCAACACAGCAGGTCATCACTGTAAGCCATCTGTCTACTGGGCAACTGAGACAGAGCTCAGAATCTCCCTCCCAATGTGAGGTACATCAGGATCTTGAATAAACATATGATCTGATGCACTGGGAGTGAAGAATTTATCCAAAAACCTGAAAGATGTGTTGGCCTGTACTTTTTCCAGTGTGCTTTTGTATTGTGTATTGGTTTGGTAGACACAGCACGCATTCCTCCAGTTCAAATTATTGTTACTGCTGATGACTGTACCCACCTGTTTTTAGTTTACAGCCACAGTTTCTGTTTTGAATTATTTGAAACTGACTCCTTTAATAATTGTTACAAAGACTGGAACATTCTGCTTTTTAGAATTAAGTTTATTACTGGAACTCTCTGCAGGTAGCATCAATCATTATTTAAAGGCAGCTTCCTGTGTTGTGACATCCTGTCTTTGACACACTCTACTATTTTCAGTCATTTTACGAGGAGAGATTTCAAGAAGGAACGTGTGATGGAGTCAGTTTGGCCACAGATCAGCGATGTCAGAAATTGTAGGAGAAACAGTGCGGTCAAGTTTGAGGTGTCACAAAATTAAAAAGCATAACTTAACTACTCACCAGCATTAATATTGTCCATTTCTAAACTGGCAGAACACCTCTTTAACTTTGACTAGAGACTCACCGTTTTGTTATGCATTATCCCATTCTTGACTGTGAAATGTCAAACCCTCAAAATCTTAACACATATCCATATCCTGACACACAAGCCAGATTAAGAATGTATCCAGAATAATAAAAGGAGCATTCTCTAACTCACCCTCAACATACCAACCTTGAATTAAAATAATCTGCTGAACCACAGATTAGCTTTTATGAGAAGTCAATTTGTGGAGACTTTATACTGATTTAATTCTGTTGTTATTTCTGTACTTCTAGAAGGGTTCTTTTATTCATTCACAGAATGAGGGCATCATTGGCTAAGCCAACATTTATTGCCTATCCCTAATTGCCCATAGGGCAGATAGGAATATACCATGTAAAGGAAGTAGAAATGACTGTTGGGTATGTATTATGCCTTTAATGGAGTTCACCATTAAGGACACCATATACTGTGTATACAATGTTTGAATTCTGCTGGAAGTTAGTTTGCAAGCTGCACACACAGGAATCAGCTTGTTTGCTGTGATGCTTGCTCTATAACTTGTAACATGATTTACTTTTGTTTTAAAGAAACAATCCTATGGAGTTAATCAGTGCCTGATATTGACAATGATAAATTCTTTGGAGGATTCACAGTTGTTGTTAAAGGCGTGCTCTTCTGCTCATCAGCATCTTAGGAGGCCATGCATTCTCCGATCGTACTCCTTGACTGTTGCACTCTGTATCGATATGGCATCATTTGGCATGTGACTCCTTGATGAATTTGTAATATGTTGGATATCATCCATTGAAAATCTCTGGGGTCAAGGTGATCCCAAATGGCAGCCTGTTGAATTAAACCCCCAACGGAGTGATCAATGAAGTAAGCATGGGGATTGCTTGGCCCGTGGCACCAGTCAGAATCCATTGTTTGTGTTGAGATTCAGCAAAACTCAGCTTTTTGATAATCTAGCTAAACACTTATCAACCATATAATAGGATGGTTTAATATGTTTAATTCTAAGTGCTATACCTTCTGGACCCTGTAGTTGTACTGCTGTTATCTGTAAGCAGTGTTTTTTCAAACACGGTTCACTATCTGACAAGACAGTGACACTCACACCAATGTCAAAACTTGAAATTCACAAGATGCCCAATTCTGTGTTTTATTTAGCCCAACTCTGAAACTAAATCCCTTAGACAACATTATTTCTGATGTCATGACTTCCAAATGTGATTTTTCAATTTCCATGCTTCAAGGATTTTAGTCTTTCAGTAATAGCAGGACTGGCATTCTGTTCTCGAGAGAGGTTTTCAATGATTTTGCAATCAAAAAAGAGGATTACCACTTATTCTGGCTAAAATGGACAATAATTCCCCGTATTTATGGCCTAAATAAATTATCCCTGTTTCCTTAGGAGTTTTACTGAATGAGCCTGCAGTGACAGTCACTGTGCGTGCCTTAATCACAGTTTTTTTTCTGGCTGATTTCCACTGTCTGCAACTCTAATAGTAATCCCAGTTTCTTTCATAGTTTATCCTGAATGAGTCCAACTGTCTGTGCTTTCAATAAATACTTCCTGCCTTCACCGCAGTTTAAATAATGAATCTCTAGCTTTGTATGTGGCTTTACTAAAGTGTCCTAACTTTGCTTTTCCATTAGATTTTTCATTCTAGGATTTGGGATATGTCTCTTTATCACTTTAGTTCTGGTTTGGCAATGTCCTTAGGTGGAACCTTATCAGGTTCTGAGCGATGTTGGTTATAGCGACTTGTAGAATCAGTTGAGATCTTCAGTGAGGCCCATTCTCAATATTGAGATCATCTTATTGTGTCTTGTTTGCTTTGCTCAACAGTGTGGTGAGATTTTCACAAGACAGGGGTGAGTTCATTATCACTTGTTAACAGTTACAGGTTGCGATCTTACCAAACTCACCACACAAACTAGCCATTGGGAAAACTCGACCTAGAAACCAGATCAGGTTCAGCTCTCTGCTTGCTCCAAAGGACACAGGGCACCAACATCTCAGCCATATTCCATGGGCAATGGCCTCACACACCCCACATCCATGGACCTTGGCATCTGACATGTACCAGCCCTTATGAACCCTCATGGCACATCTCTGATCTACCAACAGGGCACTCCTGCTCTTCAAAGCTGCTGCACCTTAGGCTGCACCAGCAATTACCATTGTATAGTCGGTTCTGCTATAACACACGTTTCTAATGCAAGTTGGCTTTAATGTGATTGAAGAATTTGGACTATTATTTGGAGAACGTGAACTTTCCTTACATGAATTGGCTATAACACGATTCCAGTCCCATTGTTTAAATGGTGCTGCTATTATGCGATTTTATGGGATCACACAGAATGGAACTATTGTATTGCATCAGAACAGACTGTAATGCTAATTGAGATGCTGCATTTTGGGAAAGCAAATCTTTGCAGGACTTATACACTTAATGGTAAGGTCCTAGGGAGTGGTTGCTGAATAAAGAGACCTTGGAGTGCAGGTTCATAGCTCCTTGAAAATAGAGTCGCAAGTAGATAGGATAGTGAAGAAGGAGTTTGGTATGTTTTACATTATTGGTCAGAGTATTGAGTATAGGAGTTGGGAGGTCATGTTGCAGCTGTGCAGGATGTTGGTTCAACTACTTCTGGAATATTGCATGCAATTCTGGTCTCCTTCCTATCGG
This sequence comes from Chiloscyllium plagiosum, assembly GCF_004010195.1. Classification (NCBI taxonomy): domain Eukaryota; kingdom Metazoa; phylum Chordata; class Chondrichthyes; order Orectolobiformes; family Hemiscylliidae; genus Chiloscyllium; species Chiloscyllium plagiosum. The sequence goes on along the minus strand of NC_057735.1, from coordinate 37,987,639 downwards.
AAAGATGTTGTGAAACTTGAAAGGGTTCAGAAAAGATTTACAAGGATTGGAGGATTTGTGCTACAGGGAGAGGCTGAACAGATGGGGGCTGTTTTCCCTGGAGCGTCAGAGGCTGAGGAGTGACCTGATAGAGGTTTACAAAATCACGAGGGGCTGCTCACCACATTGTATGAGCAATCATTGACTCTTTCACTGACTATTCTGAATTGAACCCGGGTCTCTGGCGCTGTGAGGCAGCAGTGCTAACCACTGCGCCACCGTGCCGCCTAGTGGGTTAGAGGAAAACTTGTTAATCTAATGACAAGAAGCACTTGTTTTAAATGAGACGTAGTTTATTGCTAATGTGCAAGTTCCATTGATATGGGGAAGACAAGGATGCTCCCTGTTACTCCTTTGAGATCTAAGTTGTTTTTCCACCAAGTACATTTAACGTCAGCTTAGTGGATAGAACTTAAGGCAATCCTTCATGTTAAACCTCTGGACCCTTACACCCTAATGTAATTGCTGAATTGATGTTGAAAATTAGCCAGGCAGATCAGGCTGGAAGGGCATGAATCACGGACACTGAGTGAGAGTTCACGCAAACAAAGAATCAGAAACAGAACTTGAATGCCCTCAGTTATCAATTGTAGACGAGACCCCTTTCTACTCTATCCAGCATGTATCTTACTTCCTGCTAAAAAGAAGATGCTGTGATTTTGTCAGTTTCTTGTACTTATAATTGTTGCCAACCCTGAAATTGAACTGCCAGACTTCAAACTGTGGTGCTGTTGAGTGGAGACACCACTTGTTTAAAATAAATGGGTTACCTCTCTACTGACGCAAACAGGAGAAGGTTCTTCAGACAGATACAATGGCACTACAAAGTGCCTTGTTCCTCACTCACTTCTTTCAGCACGCTACCTTTAATCTGTGTTCCAGCATTAACAAGTGAAGAATAGTGGTGAAATTAGCAAGGAAATGAAGGTGACAGTAGCTAGAGTAAAGTTAAAAATAATTTGTATTTTATATGGTGCCTACAACTGAGGATAACATAGCAAAGCACTTAATAGAAATGTAATAAGTGTGATTAGATCAAAGCAGGTAAGAAGAAGGCATGACTACAAAACTTGCTCAGGTAGGTACGTTTTGACGAGAATGTTGCAGAGCAGTGAGGAAATTTGCACAACTTTGCACCGAGATGGTTAGAAGAACTATTATAAATGATAGGGATAAGGTTGGGAATTGTGTTTTAGAAGAATTCTTAATTTTAGATGTGAGGAAGCTAGGGGAGGTTACTGAAACAGAGAAGAGAGAGACCATTTTGCAGAAGATTATTTGGTGAGACAGGATTGATAGGATTCTAAGGTCTAATACTACCAGTGGCATTGGTCAGAAATAGGGATTGAATTGGTGGTGCGGGTATGCATGGTGGAGTTGAAAACAATGGCTTCAGATTTCCCACAATTTCACCAAAAAAACTTGCACTCATCGCATTTTGGATGTCAGCAGCCTGAGAACACAGGAACAGTGAGATATCAAAAGAGTTAGAGGAAAGGTAGGGCAATCTGTTAGCAGGATGCAAATGGAATCCTATCTGACATCTTTATATGACATTACAGAGGGGCAGCACTTCAATGTATATACAGAAAGGAGAAGGTTAATTCCTTAGGAGATTGCAAAGGTAATGACATGGGAGTGGGAAGACACGTTATTGATGGAAATTATAGTAATTTATATGATTCTAATGTATAAAACTTCCATTGAAGTACTTCAGTCTTACAAACAATGAAGTGTTTCAATTGATTCTATTGAAGAATAAGATTTTCCTATTTAATGTGATTTACTATGAGCATAATGGTCTATATTGAACCATTTAAAGAATTTTAAAATTATAAATAATTGCATTTCATTGTTTAAGATTGCATGTAATGTTGGTGATTTTTGCCTTTTGATTTGGCCTGATAAATACATTTTTAACAGGTCAGTGGCAAAGAGTTTCAAAAAGAAATGATCCAAACAAAACACCCATTTTATTATGAATCTTTTTATTGCCCTCAAGGGGCACATTATGTCTTTCCTGACTCCCTGCCAGCAGTTTTCCATTTGATGGATACATATTGTCTAAAGACAACTCCACAGCTATGGACTTCAGAATTCCCAACAATTATTTCTGACATGAGTGTGTGGAAATGTGGAAATGACAAATAATAATCCACCTAAATTCAGGCAGGTCAGTTCGAAGAGACAGCGGTGTTACTCGAACTGCAGTGCCCTGTTATGAACATTGGACAAGAGCTGAGACTCGCATTTGACTCACTTCCTAGTTTCAGCACTGCAACCAGTTCTCTCTTTGTATCAGGCAAACAGTGAAGGTAATCCAGATTATACTCTATTATAGACAGATTGAACACTTATTTCTGAACAAAAACAGAAAATGTGATGATGAGAAGAACATTAATTCTCACAAAAAAACATAGAAGAAACGTGCTCAACACTCATTCTTTAAATCAAAATGTTTTGGGATGTGGGTGACATTGGAAAGGCCACATTTATTATTTATTCCCAATTACGACATCAAGTTGATCATGGACCTGCTATTTGAGCTGCTGCCTTCTGTATGATGATGGTGCTCCCACAATCTCCCACATTGAGTGGGCAATTCCCAAAGTATTGACACAGCGACCATGAAGAAACAAAAATATTTCCAAATCAGAATGGTGTATGAGTGGAGAGGAATGGGTGAGACTCAAGAGACATTGAAAAATATAGGATTCTTTTAATGGATCAGCCTTTCCATTCCAGAACTATGTTGTAAAATTTAATCTCCTGTATCTCTCTAACATAGGGTATAGCAGGTTAATGAACTTAATCAGTCGCAGGGGAACAAAAAATGCCTGGTTCTTTTCCCTCCTAAGTACCCCCATCTTGAATCAATGAGCTCTCTACTGTAATAACTGAGAGACCAGATATTTTTGTTCCACCATCTGTTTCCAAAAAGACATTTAAACCAAAACAAGCTGAAATAATTTGTGAGATGAATCATTAACCCAATACCACAGAACTCCTTCCAAAGTTGAAAACATACATACACACCCCTCCCCCCGCAATATAAAATATATAGGAAGTGGGAATCTGCCAAGAGCAACTCTTTAACCATTATTAAAAAAAAAACACACGCTTCAAACACTATTCCGAAAACCTTTTACATTACTAAACCTATTAGAATTTCTGCACCTCAGTGCAGCGTTACAGCAATATTAAAATGAAGTTATAGAAAGCTGTTTTGGTGTTAATTGAGATGAATTGGTGTTGGCTTCACTTGAAGCTGAATGGTCTATGATGAAAGGGCATGATGTTGCAGCAGCTAGATGGTTGAGCCCTTCTCTCCAGCCACAGCATTTCTCCAAGATTGGCTTGTGTGCACAAATTATCTAGTCATACAGCATTGAAGCAGACCCTTCAGTCAAACTAGTCCATGCCGACCATGTTCCCAAACTAAGCTAGTCCCACTTGCCTATCTTTGGCCTGTATCAGCTGCACCCTAGTTGAAAGTGTTTTAAGTGTTTTAAAATATCAAGCTAAACCCCGCACTGCATCAATCCTGACCACTTCCTGTTTTAGTGACCGCATGATGGGTAAAGATGGCAGCCAACTCACTTACAGAAGGTGACCTGGCCGTTTGACTATTGCTGTGAGGTTGGGTGTCTCCAATTTAACCTGTTTTTCTGGTTAAATTCTGACGGGCTGAGATTCCCATGTCTTGGAAAGCTTTACAATCAAAATGAGCTGAGGGCTGCTTTGTGGAAATGGTAGGTACTTTCACAGCAGTGCTCAAGGAGAAACAGGAATAAGAACAACAACAGACCTACCCTCCCTTGTCCCAATCTCCCACAGCATCCAGTGCTGGATGTCTGGGTTTCCTTGATAATACTGCTCCCTACCATCCACTGAACTCCCGCCCAACACAGCTCTCCGTTTGGAGAGAAATGTCAGGGCAGACTGCAATCCCAGTGGCAGGTAGGGAGCCAGACGCTGACACTTTTCATGAGAAACGTTATTCTGTCACACAGGAAAAAGACTTCAGGGATAAGGCAGTGCAAACAAGGTTCATATCTGACATCACAATGCGGGATCTTCCTGTGTGTTATTGTTGGTACAAATCCCATTGCCTGTGTGGACTTGGAATCCTGTTTTCTGCTTCAAGGACAGGGCAGCCTGGCAGTTTCAAGCATTTTAGCCAGAGTTTCAATTCCGTATCCATATACACTGTATTCCTTGCACCGAAGACTGACCATTCGTATAAAGATGAATTGAAAGCACAATCTAATTGCTGAGACAGTGGCTCTCTGCACACAATAAAAGCTTGCATTCTTAAAATGACTGCTATCATTTATTGATTATAAAAAAAGTTCCCATGTGGTTTATGCTAGAATAGGGGACTATGAACTGGTTGCAGAACAACACTTTCAGCCACCTCTCGACCTTTTATGATCCCTGCTGTTCATTATTTCTCTTCCCATCGTGCAGTGAATCTGTCAAAAACCAACATTTGCCTGCTCGTCATTGGCAGATTTTTCTGACATCTTTCCCTTGAGTCTTCTTTCATCCCTATACTGAATATGATGTAAACATTTTGTATTTTCTGGACATGCAAGGAATTTTAATGTAAACTTTCAAGATATTCTTCATTTTTCTCCCCGCGAGCATGCTCAGCTGTGAAGGTCTATGCAAATATTTGTAAGAAGCTCCAGATATCATGGAGCATTGAAGTGGCATTGAGCCAGTAACATTTCATGGCACAGAGTGCAGGGCAACCCTGCTCTATCAGAAATTGCAGTGCTCTGCAGTTAGTTCAGACCAGCATTTGCAGGGTTAAGCAGCATGCGTAATATTTGCAGGGTTGCATCAATGTGCAATACTATAAGGGTTAATTCAGTTCAGTAAATTAGCAAGATTAATTATGCCCCAAGTACTCAGAGTTAAATCAGAACCAATACTTGAAGATTACACCAGAGATGGTTTTGGGAAAGGATTACACATAGAATCTCTACAGTGTGGGAACAGGCCATTCAGCCCATTGAGTACACCAACGCTCCATACAGCATTCCACTCAGCCCACCTACCCTATAACCCAATGGCTAATCCATCTAACCTGCACATTACAGACAATTTAGCATGGCCAGTGCACCTAACGTATATATCTTTGGACTGTCATTGGAAACCAGAATACGCAGCAGAAACCCACACACACACCTACACACATGGAAAATGTGAAAACTCCAAGGGTGAAGTTGAATCCTGCCACTGTGAGGCAGCAGTACGAACCACTGAAAAGCTGCTTTGCCATCCTAGCCTGACTTGTCTCTCTCAAACGCTGACTGAACCACTATATTTTCAGCGTTTTCGGTTTCCCTTTCAGATTTTGCATATTTGTATTTATTATGTTTTACTTAAATTAGAGCAATGGCTGGATTCCTTCATTTTCTTCTCCTGAAATCCTGCATGGCTATTGTTAATGTTTGTACAAGAAAAAATATAGAGGAATGATATAATGCCAAATTTCACATTTGAACTTTTGTCTGTCAACCTGTGTAAATAGTTTTCATCTGTGTATTATGTAATGTGACCTTGTGAAGCATTGAGTTTGAAATGCTGTAATAAATTAGCCTTCAAGGCTGAAAATGACATTGATAAATGTTTAAAATGAACTCTCCCTTTTGGAAAAAAAGTGACTGTTTCTTTCCTGGTCACATATTCAGTACAACATGTAGCTGTGATGGACAGAAAATCAGCATTTAGAAAGTACAATGTTATCACATCTGGCCTTCACTTTTAGAGACAAATGACTTTGGTTAAAATACAAGCACTTGGATCTCCCTCTCTTTGCGTCAGGGAGTGAAAGTTCCACCTGAAACCAGTCCAGTGGTGCATTGCATATAAAATACATTATAAAAATATCGCCAGTGCTCTTTCCTCTTGGTTGGAAACAATTTTTTGACGTCTTGTGAAGCTACTCTATTTTGTTAAATACTGAGGTGATGTAAATAAGGTCTAGAAAAACATTGTTATATTAATATTTAGAAAAGGATGTGAAAAGGTGCTTTGTGCTGAGCAGTGAAACAGTTGTTTCTCAGTGTGTCAGTGCGCTGACCTGACATTTAGTGCCTGACAGTGGTGCTTGCAGTGTGAAGTCTGACAAGTTCACATCTGTGCCAACTGCCTGTTGCAGGGTTTGCTGACACTAACCTAGAAACAGTGCTGGAGGGACTTTGAAGAGAAAGCTATTCCCCTGGTCTTACTGCTCTTCTCCTTGGTGATTGAAGTACCAGTGAAAGGAGATGCTGGCAAGTACGCTTGCCAAGTTTCTGTCTCCCATCCCATATGTATATGACTACAATGTGACACTTGAATGGAGGACTGGATAGTCAGCCTGGTGATAGAAGCATCTGTCCTGAATCACATTGCGTATGCAGCCGTACCCATTCAAGCAATGGGCAAGTAGTTTATCTTATTCCTGACTTTAGCCTCGCGGATAGTAGGAAGATTCTGAGAATTCAAGAGGTGAACCACTAGCACGGTGGTTCAGTGGTTAGCACTGCTGCCTCAGTGCCAGGTACCCGGGTTTGATTCCTGCCTGGGTTGACTGTCTGTATGGAGTTTGCACATTCTCCCCGTGTCTGCATGGATTTCCTCCAACAATCCAAAGGTGTGCAGGTCAGGTGAATTGACCATGCTAAATTGCCCATAGTGTTAGGTGCATTAATCAGGGGTAAATATAGGGGAATGGGTCTAGGTGGATTACTCTTCGGAGGTCAGTGTGGATTTGTTGGACTAAAGGGCCTATTTCCATACTGTAGGGAATCTAATCTAGTCATCACTTAGCCCTGTTCTTGTAACCAAGATAATGACCTGACGAGTCCAATTCAGCTTCTAATTAGTAGGGTGTCACTAGGCATCATGGGTAGGTGTTTCAGTGATATTGGCACTGTTGAATGGTAGGGGTAAGCACTTGGGAATTTCCCTTATTTGAGATGGTTACTTGTGGGCTAACTGGTATTTGTCACTTGTCAGCTCAAGCCTAGATGTTGTGCAGGTCCTGTTGTAGGTTGTATGGATTGTTCTATTATCTGAGGAATTGTGGATGGAGCTGAACCCTATCAAGTCATTAGAACCACTTCTGACCTTACAATGAAGAGAAGGTCATAAATAGACTATACAAAAAAAAGGTCATGAACGGACCACATAAAGATGCTTGGACCAAGGACATTTCTCCTGATGGCCTGAAATAATGGTATTGAACATCATCCTTGCTGGTAGATATTATTGCAGCCACTGGAAGTTTTTCCACTTCACTCCCACTTTTACAAAAGTGCCTTGGTGACACACAGGCAGATCAAAAACAATGAAAGGAAGACTGCCAAATAAAAAACAGATTATGTGAAGCTGCATGTCTCATTGCTTTAGTGATGTGTAGTTATTGTTATAATATAGGAAAGATGCAGAATGTGAAAAAAAATCAAGTCTGTGAGGAGTCTGGAGCCAAGAAGTTCCATTGAAATCCAAATTGAGCAGTGATAGTTATGGTGTTACTTGATGGAACTATTAATGATTTTTTTATATCACTTACTGATGAATGGAAGGAAATTGGTACCATATGACACTAATTGACAGTTAGATTTTTGGAGAGGCAATTACACCATGCTTAGACAATTTTAAATATCGTCTGACAGTGCCAAAGGAACTTGCAAACACTTTAGCCTTGTCCAATGCATGGCTGCTGGGGCTCCTCTGTTAGTTGCCCCATTGTCCACCGCCATTCTTGATTGGATACTGACAGTCCACAGAACCTTGTGTGAATCTGTCAGTTTTGGGACCATTTAACTGTATACCTTTATCCTGCTGTGTTGTTAATGAAGATGTGGTTAGAACGATATTGTAACTTCACTGGGATATCATTTTAATGCTTCTCTGACATTCTTTCTTTAACCACGTTTGGTCTTGTGAATGAGTGACGGTGATGAATGTGTGAGAGGATTCCCGCATGAATCAGTCCCATCTCACAACTCTTCATTAAAAGACTGACCAAACTTGGGCAGCAGAAGTACATTCGAGCCACATCTTATTGAAAGCTCCCACACTGGGTAGATTCAGATCCTTTATATCCCATGGTATTTCCTCCAAATGGTGCTCAACATAATTCACTTGTTGAGAAGAGGCAGTAAGTGGGATGCAGCAGCAAGTTTCCATGACCTTGGAGGAGGTCGAGAGAGGAGTCAGGTATCAATGTTGAGTACTCCCAGGGTCAATCATTCACCACTTCTACTGTTCTCCTATTTCTAATAACTTAATCTTGCTCATAGGACAGGACTATAAGACCATAGGGACTTTAGAAAGTCATGGGTGGCAATTATTTTACATAGACAGTGGTTCACATGAGCAATGAACTTCCTGGGAAAGTGGCAGATGTGGGCACAATTAGAACATTTAAAAGACACTTAGATATGAACATGAATTAGAAATGTTTGAAGGGATATGGGCCAGGAGCAGATAGGTGGAACCAGTTTAGTTAGGGATTATGTTTGGCACAGACTGATTGGACTGAAGGGTCTGTTTCCGTGCTGTATGACTCTATAACAGAGATGAAATGAAGTTGAATGTAGGCTACAAATTAAATAGATTTACTGGGGTTATTATATTATAGGATTGACACGTTCCATCCTGTTAATAACACAGACTCCAAACCTTGGCTTTTTTTTATTCCCCCCATTGGTTGCTTCTTCAGGTGTGAGAGATGTTGAATCATGTCACCTCCTTTGGCCACCAAGTGTTTCATACTTGGGAGGAGTCTTTCCTATCACATAATGTGTTATGCTGTGATAAATGCCCAAAGATCCAATAAATAGTTAGAACACTTTGGAAACTGAGCTTTACAGATAACTGGGCAGTGAACTGGATTAGAGCTGAAAAATGTGTTGCTGGAAAAGCGCAGCACGGGAAGAAGATTGCAGGTCAAAAAGGTGGTGCTGAGTCCGAAGGTTGGGACTGAGAAAAGGTGGGGGGAGGGGAAATCTACAAGGGATGAATGCAGATTTCTCCAGCTTCCTCATTTCCCCTTCCCCCACCTTTTCTCAGTACCAACCCTCAGACTCAGCACCTCCTTCTTGACCTGTAATCTTCTCCCCGACCTCTCCGCTCCCACCCTCTCTCCGGCCTATCACCCTCACCTTAACCTCCTTCCACCTATCGCATTCCCAACGCCCCTCCCCCAAGTCCCTCCTCCCTACCTTTTATCTTAGCCTGCTTGGCACACCCTCCTCATTCCTCAAGAAGGGCTCATGCCCGAAACGTCGATTCTCCTGCTCCTCGGATGCTGCCTGACCTGCTGCGCTTTTCCAGCAACACATTTTTCAGCTCTGATCTCCAGCATCTGCAGTCCTCACTTTCTCCTGGGTGAACTGGATTAACCAGTAGTCTTCCACTTCTGAGACCTGAGTTCACATCCAGTCTAAAACTGATGCACTGAATTTCTCCCCAATCAAAGAAGCTGCAGGGTAACTGATGTGGGCAATAGGAAAATTGTTACTTGCACTTTGAGGTTGGACTGAGGCATGTTGTTGGACAGGTTAGAGGGTGTTTTAGAGTATGACGAACTTCAGTCTCCCCACGTCATCATCCATCACTTTGATAGTGGTCACTAGAAATTAGAATAAAATAAAAATGAAGCATGTGAAATGGCCTCTGTGAATGCTGGTGGCTTGAGTATGTTCTGGAGGCATGGGATTAATGGCTATCGGGATAGGTATAGACCAAGCTGATGAAATGCAGATAGGATTCCTGTGCCTCTGGAATGTTTGTCTGGAGGTTAATGAACCGGCACCAAAACTGGAGACATGACAATGGATTAATATTCTGGAGTTCTGCTTGATTCTCTTTACATAAGCCCACTCTTAATGTAACAATCATTAAATGTATGATGTTAAAGATTACAAAAGGAGTATGTTTAAGTGGAGATGCATGGCTAATTTTATTCTATAATTTGTGATTTTTTAAGAAAACTTCTTAAGGAATTATTTCAAGGAAGGCATGAGGGCGTGTAGCAGGATTTATTTTTCTTGGAGAAGAGAGAGGGGAGAAGGAGAAGCCTCTGTCCTTACATGAACTGCAGATTCTTTAGAACAGAGAATCCCCAGAGAATAGACTATTTAGGAGGTGTTCATGTTCAGTGCAGGATAATACCTTCGAAAGTGTAACAGGGTCTTCTCCATGAACAGTAGCCATTGGCAGTCAATTATCTCTTTCGATCGAGGAGCTTGCTCTAGTTTATTGCACCCTTAAAAATATTTGATCAATTAGCAGTAGGACATTTCCAGGCTTTATTTCCCCACTTTCCGAGGCCTTTACAGATTGAATTAAAACACTTACTCATCTTTTGGGCTCAGTTCTGAATAAGCATTTGAGTAAATTAACCTGTGTTTTTTGCTCTGCAGCTGCTGACAGACTTGTTGTGTGTTTGCAGCATTGTTGGTGTTTGTCGAATTCTGCGCGGTATTTATGTCTACTCAGATGTGGGGTGCTGCAGATCCCAGCTCATAATTAGTAAGGTGATCAGTATCAGCAAAAAAAAGGATGAATATTTGGCTGTGACCATTTATGGGCGGTCTTAACCCATTGTTTGCTCACAGCAGTGCCAGTCTACCTTCCTCCATTTTAAATGCTGATTAAATTGCTATGTATTCCCAGCATTTTCTGTCTTCTCTGGGATCGACCAAGGGAGCAAGTCTATTAAGGAGATGAGATAGCTCTTCAAAGCAAGGAATGGCCTGTTTCTGTGCTCTAAGATTCTTTGACTTCCAGACTTTATTAATTCTGCAACATCTAATGCAATCCTGATTGCTTTTCAAAACAAACTGTTCAATTTAGGTTTAGGAAATAAAAAAATTGAATGAGTTTTGAAACAGACATATAATGTCTTTAATCGAATAATCTTTGAAGTCTATACGTTTAGATAACTGGAGAGCAGAAGTTAGCGGCAGTCACCCAGAGAAATGCGTTGAGGTTGAGAATGACATGGAGACTTGATTGTTTATGACTGCAGCTCTCAGAGCTCTGTAGATGCAGATCTGTACCAGCTGCTCGTACACTGAGCTGAAGTTTATTTGAGAATTCTTTAAGACTGAGAATTTATCGGGTCCTAAAAAACAGATAAAAGGACAAGACAATGCTGTCGGGATCCTAACTGATAACCTTCCATAGAATTCAACAACAAAGGCTTACATTTATATTGCATTTAATGTAACATAACATCCCAAAGGATGTGTGAAATACAACAGAACATTGAGAATGGAGGAAAAAGGATTAAGGAAGGTGACTGAAAGCCAGATTTATAGGCTTTTGGAAGAAGCGAGCAGAGAAAAAGAGATACAAAGGCAAAAAGAGCGTAAATAGAATGAGAATTCAGAGACAATTGCTGACAGTTCTGCAACTAAAAATGGAACCAGTTGAAGGTGACATGTAAAACAGAAACATAAGCTAAACAGCTAAAGAATGGAGGCTTAAGTGAAGTATCTGCAACAGGGAGGGCCGTAACGTTGATGCATCTACAAGTGAGAAATTTGAACTGAAAGCAGACTGAAATCCAGTGAAGGGTAGAGGCAGAACATTGCAGAGTCTTGGAAAGAGAAGTTTTTGATGATTGGAATTATATACTGTTTCAAGCCTAAGAGCCTAACAAGGGAGAGCTTTTTTTTTCTTTATTCTTTCAAGGCATGTCGCTGTCAAGGCCAGAATTTATTGCCCATGTTTAATTGGCCTTGAGCAGGCTGGCTCATTTTGGAGGGCAGTTAAGAGTTAACCACATTTCTGTGGGTCTGGAGTCACATGTAGGATAGATGAGCTAAGGATGGCAGATTTCCTTCTGCAAAGGACATTTGTGAAGCAGATGGGATTTTACCACAGTTTTCATGATCATCACTAAGGACTGGTCTTACAGTTTCAAACATTTAAATTAGTTGAATTTAACTTCCACCTGCTACCATTGGGGTACCATATCTGTGTCCCAATGGCTTAACCTGTGCCTAGTGAAGGGCTTATGCCCAAAACGTCGACTCACCTGCTCCTCGGATGCTGCCTGACCTGCTGTGCTTTTCCAGCACCATACTTTTCGCCTCTGTGTTATGACTCTAGTGACCTTATAAATTTGTCACCACCTCCCCATTTGAGTAAATATATCTGAATATGGCAAGGTGTGTAGGGATGACACATTATTGGAATTGGTAAATGTTGTGCTGGTTGTGCTTCCAACCCCATCAGGACACCTACACCTGCATGTTGCCAATACTGCGTACAAACAGTTATTGAGTCATAGGCAAGTGTATCACTGGCGCAGCCACTAACCCACCCTGTCCTATCACTTCAATGTTCTTACAGATATTTCCCTGGCTGTGCCATCACCCATTGGACAATATTTATATCCTGCAGTTCCCTGCCGATGTATAATGCCTTTTAAATGCTTCGGAGACATTGAGTTATCCTGTGTATAACATCAATGTAACCTAGATTAACTGAAACAAACTGAACAATATTCCTGTGTTAGGTGGTGACAACCTGTGGAGGATTTTAACTTTGTCCTTCTTTTAAGGGGAGCAGTAAATATCACTTTATCCCCTCTATTTTCCTCTTGTAATGACATTATCTCTTCCTCCTCCTCCTCCCATCGGTCTGGATTTTGGCCAAAGTGGGATGACTAAGGAGCCCTTTTCAAAAAAAACCCAATTCCAGGGTTCTCAATCCAAATCCCAGTCTTTTTGATTTTCAGGAGTATCCTTTAAGGATGCAGGCTGGTTCAGGTCATGAACCTGTATTCAGCATTCCCAACCTGCATTGCAGATTAGGCATTGCCTAGTCCTCCACAAGTGTCATGGAGTCAGACCAACTTGTTGAAGGGTTGTGGCTTATAGCATATCAGAAGTGAAATGTAACTTCAAAAGGTTCTTCTTGCGCACCCATGCAGGGGTATGACATAAACAACCCCCACGACTCCTCTTGCCCACCTTCCCATGTCTGCATGGTAAGTAATGATTCACATGAACATTCACCTCTGTACACTGTTTAGAGACAGTGACCCCCTAAACTGACCATATGGTGTGGAGCTGAAAATGTGTTGCTGGAAAAGCGCAGCAGGTCAGGCAGCATCCAGGGAACAGGAGAATCGACGTTTCGGGCATAAGCCCTTCCTGAAGAAGCTGCCTGACCTGCTGCGCTTTTCCAGCAACACATTTTCAGCTCTGATCTCCAGCATCTGCAGACCTCACTTTCTTCCCATATGGTGTGGAGAGCAATCATTCTGAAAAATTTCCACTTGGATTTTAAAAATGTTAATTTGGTAAAAATCTGGAAAAAAGAGTTGGCCCAGTAGTGAGCATATAATCACCACTGGATGTTGTAAAAGCCCTTCTGGTACAGTAATGTCCTTTAGGGAAGGAAATCTGCCATCCTTACCTGGTCTGACCCACAGAGCCACAGCAGTGGTTGGCCTTTCACTGTTCTCTGTACAATAAATGCTGATCTAGCTGGCAACACTCACATCCAATGAATAAAAAAAGTCAAATTTGAAGTAATTTTTTTACTGTGAGAAAGTATTTTCACAGAAGATTGTACAGAATAATTATATATTGGTCATAATTTTATTTCAGCGCTCTATATGAAGCGTTCAATTTTCCAACTCTAATATGAATCTCCGTATACTCTATCTTTGGGATACATGTCGGGGCCACTTAGTTATATCGCACTGTGCCTCTTAATTAAGGTTGCAGAGGCCCACAAGGGGTAAAATTTTAGCAGGAAATGGTTCCTATAGAAAGTACTTAACATTCCACCAATAAGTTGTCATTTTAAACTTAACTTGGGAATTGACATTTTCAGGTTTCTGACTTGTTTAAAGTTTCTCTTTTCAATTCTGGTGATCTTACCAACACACTGGTGTCACAGTAGCTATTGTTAATCAGGAACCAATATTAACAGCTCAATTAAAACTAAAACTGGATAATATTAAACACTCATTGCAAGCCAGCTTCAAAATGTCTGGCCCAATCACAGGATAACAAAGTGAAGAGTAAGGTAACCTGAAATTTTATAGTCTGTTTCCTGAGTGATGATTGTATTATAATGGAATAAAATTGGTGTTTAATGTAAGCAACGAAATTTACTTCAGTTTTTCTTTAATGCAGTTCTGCATATTAAATTGCAGAACCAACAAAGTAATGGTATAAACCTGCAGCCAATAGTTACTAAAATATACAATTATTTATCTTTGTAGATTTTTCTCAAAGGTATTTCGATCCTTGCTATACCTTCCCATGGCAGCCATCATTTCTGTGTGATAGGACTTCAGTTACCTCCTTGTGTCCCTTCTGTGGCCTGCCCATGTTTCTGGGAGGCATGTGGTACATTGAGATCTATAATAGATTCACCTCAAGAAGCCATTGGAAATATGGAAGCCGAGGGAACAAAGTTGAAAATGTTCCCAATGGCTCAGGCAACACCCTGAAACAAACTGAACGTTTCGCGTCAACAGCCTTAAATTTTACCTCTGTGTTCTGCTGAAAGGTCATTGACCAAAAGCATTAATTCTGTTTTTTCTCAAGTGATCTTGACTGACCTGCTGAATATGTCCAGCGTTGGTACGGTTTTGCTTTGTGAAAGCTGGGAGCTCAATTTATTTTGGAATCCTGGAAAGAATATCACAGCTTCACACTGAATGAGGGCTCAATAAATTTTATTTTTCACATACCTTGTACAAATTGGGCTCTGTAGTCATAGAATCCCTACATTGCAGAAGCAGGCCTTCAGCCATCGAGTTCATACCAACCCTCCGAAGAGCATCCCATCCAGACCCATCCCCCTACCTTCTAACTCTGCATTTCCCATGGCTAATCCACAGAACCTGCACATCCCTGGACACTATGGTCAATTTAGTGTGGCCAATCCACCTGACCTGCATACCTTTGGACTGCCGCAGGTTATGTGAATTGGCCACGCTAAATTGCCGGTAGTGATAGGGGAATGGGTATTGGTGGGTTGCTCTTCGGAGGGTTGGTGTGGATTTGTTGGGCCGAAGGGCCTGTTTCCACACTGTAAATAATCTAATCTAAAATAATCTAATCTAATCTGCACATCTTTGGACTGTGGGAGGAAACCCACATAGACAAAGCAACCAGAGCACCCAGAGGAGACTCACACAGACACGGGAAGAATGTGCAAACTCCACACAGACGGTTGCCTGAGGCTGGAATCGAGGCAGCAGTGCTTACCATTGAGCCACCGTGCTGCCTGTCATGGATTCCAGTGCCAGGCCTTTCCTTCGGTCATTGTGCCACCTCATCATATCTGGTATAAAACACTCCCAAAACTTTTCCCATCCAATGCTTAGTCAATGGAATCGTCACCCAGCTCACTAACTTGTTAACTAGTTCTTTCAAAATAGCAGAAAGGCTCTGATTTCTACGTCCAGTAATGTTTGACAATGTCACATTGCACATTTGACACCACTGCAAATTCAGCCCAATGAAGAATGCGCATTTACATAGAACATAGAACATTACAGCTCAGTACAGGCCTTTCGGCCCTCGTTGTTGCACCGACCAGTCATACCAATCTGAAGCCCATCTAACCTACACTATTCCATGTACGTCCAGAACATTTGGATGAGACATTGTGGACTATTGAACATTTTGTGGAACCTGGTCTCAGAAAGGTGATAATTGGTGGAGAAACACTTGTGAGAAAAAGATAAAAGAAATGTCAAGAAAAGAACCAAGGGAATTTGTACATTGATTGGTATTGGTCTGTAGTGTTCCTCTTTGCTGTGCTCAATTTTGATTCCTTGATGCAATGCCATTTAAACTGTACTATAATGAGACTGTTATTTAATCGACTCTTTCTCTTCATGATCTTCTTTGCAGAAGGAATGAACTGTATGAATAAAAACCATGGATGTGCTCACATCTGCCGAGAAACTCCGAAGGGTGGAATAGCCTGTGAGTGCAGACCCGGATTTGAACTCACAAAGAACCAACGGGACTGCAAGTGTAAGTCTAAATGTATATCTGTGTCTTATCTCGCCAGTATTAAAGCTGGTGCGTTATTGAAGATATTATCTTGGAAGGGGATTGTGTAGCTTGAAGGTAACTCTATAAGCTGTTATTTTTAAACTTTTGTTCATAGAATTCCTAAAGTTTGGAAGCAGGCTATTCAGCCCATACCAACCCTGCAAAGAGCATCCCACTCACAGCCTAACCCTGCATTTTCCACAGCCAATCCACCTTCCCGCCTCAGGCGACTGCCTGTGTGGAGTTTGCACATTCTCCCCATGTCTGTGTGGGTTTCCTCCGGGAGCTCCGGTTTCCTCCCACAGTCCAAAAATGTGCAGGTTAAGTGAATTGGCCATGCTAAATTGCCCGTAGTGATAGGGGAATGGGTATGGGTGGGTTGCTCTTCAGAGGGTTGGTGTGGACTTGTTGGGCCGAAGGGCCTGTTTCCACACTGTAAATAATCTAATCTACAATAATCTAATCTAATCTGCACATTTTTGGACTGTGGGAGGAAACCCACATAGACAAAGGGAGAACTAGCAAACTCTACACAGACAGTCACCTGAGGCTGGAATTGAACCCGGGTCCCTGGCACTGTGAGGCAGCAGTGCTAACCAGTGATCCACCATACATCCACGTGGCTGATTGTGGCTGATGGTGGCTGATCTGCTAACATGAGGGATGAGTCTCCCTGAATTGTAATCAGCCTCACAAATGGAATTAAAAATACATTTGAAGGGTCTCACTATGGTTCAGTCAGTAGAGTTTTGAGAAATAAGGCCCCACAAGTGGAGGGTAGTGGGGGGAGCATGTTGTCAGAGAGAACAGTGACTTGCAATTGATGCTGCCGCAGGTCCAGGCCGGCAATAACCAGGATTTGCTCTTATCATTGCATTCCAGCCAATTTGACTGCTCTGGAATTGCCTGTTGAGGGCCTGGTAAAGATCAGAACTCAGTTATAATGCTTTTAGCCTTTTAATAGTCTAGAGGTGCTTTGACAAAGCTCACATGAATTTGGTCAATATGTCAGCACATTCAAAGGAGGAGAGAAGAAAGTTGTGGTGGATGGAATAAATATAAGGATATCAAGAAAATAAAGCATATTCCTGACAGGGTTGTGTTCGAAACCCTATTTATCAAGCTTTCTGGAAAAGGAGAGGGGCCCAACTGAGTCTGGGATACCTGAAGCAATTCTAATTCATTAAAATTAAACCTACAATGCAATCAATCAATCCATCAGTCACTGGAATGTTTCTAGATGTAAAGGATTAAAAGGACCAAATACAAGAATTTGACTTGTATTTCCTTGAGGTTAGAATGTTTGGGGTGATCTATTCATGGTGTTTAACTGATTCAGGGTTTGATTTTAAGCTCTTTCTCTGATGAAGGAATCAGAATATAAACTTCGAATTGGGCCATTTTGGTGGAATATGGATATACTTTTCCATTTAAAGAGAAGTACAGATCCAGAGGTCTCTTCCTCAAAAGTTGGTGGAGATGATAGATGATCGAGCTGAATTCTATTCTCTTGCTTATCTCCAATTTTTACCAAGCTAAGCTCTGGAATTCCCTCCCTGATTCTCCCGACCGATGTCTGCCTTTCTGTTCTCCTTGAGCATTCTCCTCCAAAATTATCTTCTTGATCAAGCTTTTTGAGTATTTGTCCTAATATCTATTTGAGTGGTTCACTGCCTGATTTTGTTCAATGACAATCCTGTGAAGCCGCTTGAGAAATTTTACAAAGTTAAAGGCACTATAAAAATACAAGGGTTCTGGGTGTAATGACATTTTAAGTCACTACATCAGAGATCAGATCAGTTTTACTTCATGTGAAACCGAGGAAAGCGATGGGACCAGACAGAGTACCAAGCCATGCACTCAGAGCGTGCGCAGATCAACTGGCAGTCTTCTCGGACATCATCAACTTCTCCCCGCAGCAGGCCACAGTCCCTGCCTGTTTCAAGAGGGCCAACATCATCCCTGTGCCTAAGAAGGCTCATGCAGCATGTCTCAATGACTACTGCCCGGTGGCCCTAACTTCGGTGGTCATGAAGTGCTTTGAAAGGCTGGTCTTTGCATTAATCAACTCCAGCCTCCCCACTACTTTTGACCCACTTCAATTTGCCTATCAGACCAACAGATCCACGTCAGATGCCATATTATTTGCCCTTCACTCCTCACTAGAGCATCTTGACACCCAAGAACAGCTACATAAGAATCCTACTTATTGACTACAGTTCAGCCTTCAACAATATTATCCCCTCGAGACTGATGACTAAACTTAATGATCTTGGACTAAGCCCCACCCTCTGCAACTGGATCCTCAATTTCCTTACCCACAGGCCACAATCAGTGGAGATTGGGGACAATATTTCATCCTCACTCACACTCAACACTGGACCCCCCCCCCCAAGGGCTGCGAACTCAGCCTCCTACTGTACTCACTGTATACCCATGACTGCGTCACCAAATACCAGACTAATGCCATTTACAAGTTCACTGATGACACTACCAAAGTCGGTCGAATCTCAGATGGCGATGAAACAGACTACAGATGGGAGGTGGAAGACGTGGAAAAATGGTGCACTGGGAACAACTTAGCTCTCAATGCTGGCAAAACCAAGGAACTCATTAGCGACTTTTGGCAGGATGTTACTCATGCCCCCCTACACATTAACAGTTTGTACCTACTGTTGTTTGAATACTGAATGGACTCACAAACTCTTAGCATTTGTCTGTACCTGTGTTTTTGTTTTGCCGCTGTTGCCTATTATTGATTTATCTATGCTGTTTAACTATGTGATCTGCCTGTATTGCTTGCAGGACAAAACTTTTCACTGTGCCTCGGTACACATGACAATAAAGTCAATTCAATTTAATTCAATCAGTTTATTCATTGATGGGTAAGAGACATGGACCAAAGGTGGCTAAATGGCTTTGAAATCTAAATCATATATGATCTAACTCAAAGGGTTAGGGGTTTGAGTGGCTGAAGAAGTTATTCCTGTGAAATTTTTCCATCATTACTCACCAACTTAATTCAATATTCTCTTTATAACATTGGTACATGTTGGCCAATGTCTTGCAACATTGTTGTTAAAGCTAATAAAGGAGATAAGAAGAGAAACTGCTAACATCAGATACTGAAATGCTGGATGTGTTTGCCAGGTCAACGATGGTCTGTGTAGTGAAAACAAGGGGAGTTTTGACAAAGGGCTTACACCTGAAACATCAACCTATCTTCACCCAGGGCAATAAATCTGCTATATATTGCAACATCTTTAATTAAAATCATCTGGTAGATATTTGTGAAGATTACATATAGGCCGGGGTGGGGGGGGACATGTGTTAGGTACATAACAGCTGGAAGTCTTAAATACTGGCATTCATTCGAGTTTATGATGATGAGTGGGAATGGGAGTATTTTTTGAAATTACAACATGGTGGTAACCAGGTCTTAGTGGCATGTTGATTGATCCTGTTGTCTGTATATATAACTTACTATTGCCTGGTCAAAGCCAGATCCCACAAGCGTGAGTATCAAAAAATGTAAATGCTGTGTGCATTTACAACCTTATGATTTCCTTTTATAAGCAAAATCTGCATCCAAACGTGGGTTTATGATAGTCTATAAAAGCAACACAGGTTTACAAGCATAAGTTGTGAAGTTTAGCAATGTAATAGTCTTGCCAAGGTAATTAGCTTTCAAAGTTTCTTTCCCCAAAAACAATGGACTTTAAGCAGCTAACACATTTGATGCTGTGCGGCTTTTGTATATTAGAAATAGATGGCTCACTCAATAGAATTGCAAACTTTCAATTTCCACAAAGTTTAGTCCCTTTACAATTCATTTCCAATCTTCTCCATTATAGTAGATGCTTCACTTGAGGTGATGAAGGAAATGCCCTCAAAATTATCAAACTTGCACTCGCTGACATATCAAATCAGAATGAACTCCTCAACCCATGCCTCCACCCTCTCTGCCAGTGACGGTCAGTGGTTTGCCCTTCACAACTCCCTTGAAAATAGTGGGTGAAGATCAGGGATGTGGGATTGTACTGAGGCCTCATCATGAGCTCAGTCACAGCCAAGGCCGAACCAGCAGTTACCTATGGGATGATAATTCTCAACTTCAATTTTGTCTTTCATCTTGGATTCTTAGTAAAATGAGATTTGTAATTTTGACTAAACCTTTTGCTCAATTTAACAATTTAAAAACAATGCCAAAAATCCTGGGAAATCTTAGAGACAAAGGTGTGACTTTAGGGGGAAACGGTACCACATAATGACAAACCATGAGTCAAACCCTTTCTGTTCCACTTAATTGCTTACAGACGTCATTCCAGTCGCCACATACCCTGCTAAACTCCAGAGAATACAACCCTAGTTTGTGTAGTCTCTCTTTATACTTTACCCTGAGGAGTTCTAGGATGATTCTGGTAATGATGCTGTACTCCCTCCAAGACCGATATATCAGAGACTGGTGCCGGGAACTGCTCACTGCAATTCCAAATGTGGTCTGAGGCTAGTCTTTGTACAACAGAAGCATGACTTCAACCCCTTGTATCATAGTCCTCCAGATGTAAAGGATGGAATTCCATTAGCCTTTTGGATTATCTGTTATGAATAATATTTAAATAGTCTAGCTATTTGAACCTCTCTTGGAGCCATCACCGTTTCTAGCTTTCCACTGTTTCGAAAACTGTCTTTTCATTATTTTAGGTCCAATGTAGATGACCTCACATTTACCTACATTGCAATCATGAAAGCAAAACATCTGCCCGTCCCTTTGAGCTGAGGGATGTTGTGTGGTTCAGGCAGAGACCAGAAGGAAAAGGGTGAAACACGATTCCGACCTGGGGATTTAAAATCCCTGGTGAACTTGTGACTAAATTGTGATTTTGACATTTGGGCAGCCACATCTAGAATGAGGAAAAACTGTTATCTTAAAGGATAGTGTTCCTCAAATATGTCAGCATTCCAAAAATTTGCCTCTGACAAAAAAGTCATTGTTTTTCTATTAATGGAAAAGGAATGTGGGCCTGATTATATCACATTTTTTTCTAAAGTAGTAGCAATTTTTTGTGGAAAACAAAATAAACAAACAAAATCCGATTATATCAAATTTCTTTTTAACTAGTAGCATTTTTTTCTGGAAAAGAAAATAAACCAACTAAAGAAACATTCCCGAGATGGTTTGCTTCCCAACTATAAAAGGCGATAGTTGCTTGCTGTGGTTAGATAAGAATCTGAAAACTTGTTCTTTGACACATTTGAGAGGCTAGGGGTCAGTTAAAGTCACCCTACAAGCATTTATCGAGACTTGATGATGCGTTTTCTCTCTGTAGTGACATGTAACTATGGAAACGGGGGGTGCCAGCACACGTGTGACGATACCGATCAAGGGCCGAAGTGTGGATGCCATCTGAAGTTTGCTCTGCACTCTGATGGGAAAACCTGCGTTGGTGAGTGCTTGGCTCAATCTGAGATACCGCAGCTAACTACAAGAAACGGGGTCTTGGAGTTGAGCAATCTGATGTAATCAGTCAAGGAAATGGCTTGGATTTACAATTTCATACACCATTTCCACATATAATGGGAAACAGAGCTGGTCAGTGAAGCCTGCCAGAAAATCTAAATGCTAAGCTTTGAAGGATTCACAGATGTCAGGAGATTTTGAAGGTAGAGAGCTGGCGAGATGTTGGTTGGTGGTGGGAGCGATGGTGGGAACCTAAAAGGGCGATTTGATTCGGGGTTTTTCCTTTGGCAAAAGTGAAGTGCAAGTAAAAAGGGAGCTTATTCCTTTCCAAAGTGTGGCCGGACAGATAGCAGTCATAGCATTGTTTGTTCTTGCAAAGAGAAAAGAAAATGTTGGTTAAAGTAGTGAATAAGATTGGATTTCTGGGAACTGCAGGTGCAAATGTGTAACCCAACTGTCCTCAGTGCAGCATCTTAGGGAGAGACTCGGAGCTGAAAATCCTTTTGTTGAGTGCAGCCTCTCACAGCTTTATCAAAGCTTCCTGCTGCTTTTGTGGTGTCCCCTGCATGTTTAGCTGCTTCCTGCTCAGCCCTATTGCAGTAAGAGGGATGTTCAAGTGGGTATAGTCCCTGTGATTTTTAGAGGACTTTGAATCTACACTACCCTAGCCCATCTCAGCCTAAATGGGTAATGTGATACCAGAACTCCAAATTGGGATATTTAGGTCCAGACATCACTCAACAAAGATCAAGATTTCATGCTACCTGACAGGAGTAGCGTGATATCATGCTTCTTGGACATCATGAAAAGTAAAACATTACTAACAAAAACCTACTGTGCCTGTCTTAACATTTGTTAAGTGACATCAACATTTATTAACACTCCTGTGAAACACCTAGGAACATTTTGCTACCTTAAGGGTACAGTACAAAAACAAGCTGTTACATAAGAATGTAAGAAATAAGAAAAGAAGAACATGCGGCTTATTGAGACTGCTCTGCACTTAATATGATCGAGATTGATTTTGGATTTCAATTTCTCTTCTCTGCTCACTTCCCAAAGGGACCAAAAACCCTTGGCTCTCCAAGGGACCAAAAACTGGTCTATTATGAGCCTTGAATGTATTCAATGATGGATCCACAATCCTCTGGGGGAAGAGAATTTCAAAACTTCAGAGTGCAGAGAATTATCCTCAACTCAGTCCTAAATCATCAGATCCTTGTTCTAAACTCCATGACCAGGAGAACAATATGTCAGGATCTCCCTATCAACCCCTTTGTAATACTTAATGATTCAATACAATCACCTCTCATTCTTCTAATGAATGTAGCCCAGTTTATTCAGCCTCACATGCTTAGCATGGGTGCTCTATGCATAGCAGATAGCATAGTCTGGTCAGAATGGACTCTTTGTTGACATCCCTATACGATTGCTGCCTACACATGTGCCTCATGGTAAAGGTCACAAGACCAAAGCAGACCAGGATGGACATTTGTTTATGATTGCATTTCAATCCAAATATAAGGCAATCTTGTCATCTTGGAGACCAATCTATTTTACCTTTGTAATATTGTCTTTGATACAAGTATATCTTTCCTTAAATATGAACCAATGTAAAATTACACAGTAATCCAGGTGTAGTCTGATGTAATTCCTGTACAATTATAGCAGTATTTGTGCATTCTAATTCCCTTGCCCCAAAAGACTAACATGACATTTGCCTTCCTAATTACTTGCTGTATGTGAATCCGAAGTACTTGTGTGCCTTGTCCAAGTACATCCAACTTTTGAACATCAACCTTTAAAAGTTTCATGTTTTTAAAAAAAAAATTGCCTTTTCTATTCTGCTCAGGCCATGTGAGAAACAGTAGAATGGCTCCCCTTTCCGCTTGCCTCTCTGCAACAACTCTAAAACATTTTGCTTACTAATTTAGTGTGCATTTGAGTGCTAAGTTAAAAATCACACAACATCAGGTTATAGTCCAACAGGTTTATTTGGAAGCACTGGCTTTGGGAGCGCTGCTCCTTCATCAGCTGGTTGTCATCAGAAGGTCATCAAAAGGAGCAGTGCTCTGAAAGCTAGTGCTTTCAAATAAACCTGTTGGACTATAGTCTGGTGTGTGATTTTTAACTTTGTACACCCCAATCCAACACCGGCGTCTACATATCATTTAAGTGCTGTGATGGTAGAAAACACAGACTGATCTTTGTACATATTTGAAATGAAAAGAGAAAGAGAATGCTAGCTGACAGGCCCAAAGCTCTCAGTACACATGTGCGTACTGCCATTACTGCCAATGATGTCACTCAGTCCCATTTGCTCAGGTCTATTGTGCTTATTTGGGTGCCACCATGCTTGTTACTAGCAGAGTCTTTCGCAAAGAGCATGCGCAGCAAGTCCCTCATGCCCAGCGTGAACCTTTCAGAGCTGTCAGGAGACACAGCTGAAGTGTTCTCCTTAACACCTGCTCCAATTCACGCTCACATGTACATCCAAGAAACACACACACACACACACAGAGCAGAAAAATACATGGGTGCTATGAACAGAAGAAAAACTGAGAAAGCAGTTCAGTGGTCTCTGTTCACAGAGTTTGCTGAGATAGTTATTGTGTTGATCAGAAAACTGCTTCTCAGTCTTCCTTCTTCAAATGCCTTCACTGGTTTGCAGGAGACACCGGGTGGCTGCTTCATACTTATAAAAAGGTTTCTGACTTATTAACTAAAAGTCACAGTTTTCAGCAACTGCTGAAGGAACATAAACTTGTTTTTTTCAGGCGTAAAGCGGATTTTACTGCAGAGAACAGACCCAACTCCTGAGCATGTGAACATCTGTTGGCTTCTCTGAATCTTGTATTCAGCCACAAACTGTTCAGCTACCTGGGAACCAATCACACAATAGATGGCCTTTGTCATTGCTAGCCCAATAATCTAAACAGCTGCTTGTGGTCAACCAAAGCTGCAATGTACACAATGTTGGCTCTAGCTCATCTGCAAATTATATTGCACTACTGCTTGAACCAGCAGCTGTGTGAACAGAGCTTACAGTGGGTGCCAGGTTACTTGTTTTCAAAACATTTAGTAATTCTCCAGCAATTCTTAGATTTAAAACAGTACTTGCCCATTTCAGTCCACAATTTAAAACATAAAAATAATACAACATGATCTTTCCACAGGCCTGTAGTTTCCTGTTTTGTCTTTCCCTCTTTTGAACAGCAGGGTTAAATTTGCTCACTTCCAAACTTCTGGGACTGTTCTGGAGCCTAGTTTTTTTTTTCAAAAGCATATCCAACACATCCACTGTTCCTGCAACTATTTCTTTTGGAACTTTAGAATATAGGCTATCAGCTCCTAGGGATTTATCAGATTCCACTACCTTGAGTTTCTCCAGTCCTTCTTTTCTGCTGACTTTCCTTAGTCCCTAGGTTACTCTCTATTTCTGTTATGTGTAACTTGTAACTTCTACTGTGGAGGCAGACTCAAAATATTTATTCAATGTCTCTGCCATTTCCTCGTTCCCCATTCTAATTTCTCCTCCCTGTGCCTCAAAGAAACCAGTGTTTACATTAGCTACTTTTTATATACTTGTAAAGCCTTTTAAAATCTATTTTCATGTGCCTGAAAAATGTGCTCTCCTGTTCTATTTTTTTCTTTTTTTTAACAACATTTTGTTAGCCATTTGCTAGTTATTGGTACATTCCCAGTCATCAGGCTTACTGGATAAAATTTTATTGTCTACTTACAGCTCTTATTTGATTTGATTTGATTTGATTTGATTTATTATTGTCACATGTACCTAAGTATAGTGAAATATTTTGTTTTGCATGTAGTACAGGCAGATCATAACATATAAAGTAATAGAGTAATAGAACAGCAGGGTGGGAGGGGAAATATAATTGTAAAGGGGGGGCGGTGAGGGAAATATTCAGCTTCGTGATGGAGGGTTAAAATGTTTTTATAAGTCATAGAACCTTTCATGCAGATTTGCTTTCCTAACCTTCATGATTTGGAACACAATTATTAACATGTCATGCATATCCATCAGCACCCCAGCCTGCTGTAATAACATACATGGGCTCAATGGAGGGAAACGCATGTGCTCACAAAACTGACTGTATATATGAGGTGTGTGCCTGCAGCATTGACATCGGCCTCCAGTCGTCCAGTTACCTTGCTCCTTCCTAATGTTAATGTTAGGGATGAAGCCTTTCCATGTGGATCAGCTCATGAGAAGTCACAATCGATTGCAGTCTGGCTTGTTGTTGTTAAATACCTAATGATAGTAGTGAGGCCTGACCAAGCTACTAAACTGTAATAGTGAGGCAAGTACACTGGCTGCCACCAGCAACCAAGACCAGGGCAGACAAGTGAGGCTAACTCAGAAAGGGGCTCCATTCACAGGATCATCTTTTGTCATGCAAGCCTTTGGTGAAAAGCTATCTGAGGCGACCAACATAAACTCACATTCAAAACAGTGTAAACCTTTAATAAACAGTGGGAATAATAAAGTTGCCATAGTCTCACCAGATTTTACGCAAGGATCAAAGTTCAGAAGGAGAGTCCTTTTTGGTGACCTCAGCCAGTATGGGAATTGATCAACGTTTTTGGTGTCACTCTACATTGCAAACCAACCATCCAACCACTGAAATAACTGACCCACCCAGCAGATCGTTTGTTGTCCTGCAGCACTGGAGCCAGCTTCTCTTGAGCTGCCCATGGGCACTGACCTCTTTAGCCACCTCAGCCCAGGCCGCCATCATTCAGATGGTTTCTTGCTGCCATCCAGTCTTTCTTCATATGTCCATCCTGCCATCCCAGGAATCATTTTGGTAAACCTTCTCTGGGACTCCCTCAATAATAAGAATTCCTTCCTCAGACTAGGAGACCAAACTTGCATACAGCAGTCAAGCCTCTGTATAACTGCAGCAAGAAAAACTGGTAACATCCCCTGTGCAAAACCCCACATAAGGTAATTAATCAACCAAGCAATCTGTTTCAGCAAAGCCTCTTATATCCCTCTGTTGAATTCCAGGGACAGTTATGAAATTATCTAAGCCTTAGAAACAGGGTGCTGTCTTAAGACTGTACATAACCATATAAACAACCTGTTCTACTGTAATCTATAAATAAGAAAAATGACTGATTTAATGAGAATTCTGCATTCCAGGCCAAGGATTAATATCAGTAAATTGAATTGAGGGAGAGCAAAACAAAACTAAAATTTCTTGGAATTTATTGGTTTGCTAAGGCACAATTCCACTACAACAATTGCATTAGATCTCTCAGAATTGGTTAGGTTTAAGTAAGAGTTGGTGTGTTTTTGTTTGGAAAGCATTAACACATTTTACATTTGTTTGATTCTAATGAATTCTCCAAAGGCCTCACATTACATAGTTTGCAGTGTTTATGTTGGCTGCCAGCATTCAATTGGGGATCAGCGCTGGATTTTTGATGGTACTCCTGTGAGTTTTAGGATGCAGGCAAGCCAACAGAAAACTTTAAATGCTTGTCATGGATGACAGGGCCAAGACTATTTAAGTTAATGCTGCTTGCCCCAAGCTGCTGAAATATTTCATATGTGGAGTTGAATGTGCATTTCATACAGGTCAATAGTTCCTGGTTCCACTGGTTTCAGTTCACCGTCAGTAAACTGTGCTCAGCAGTCCAGGATCTGCCATATGACTTACATCCATTAATACTAATTAACAGAGTTGTAGAGAAATGGTATCACCAATTCCTCTCATCATCCACCCTTGTGATGAAGAGATTGTTACAACTTCAAGATTCATATAATTCTTTTCACTCTTTATGATTGCATAGTTGTTTCTACAGTACTAGTGTATATGGTCTGGAAATTATAGTGGCCATTTTAATCATGAAATAAAATTAATGGGTCAGGGTTGGGCGAGATGTTAACATTTTTAAAACCTCAAATCTGACCCCAGATGCCCTTTTTGGTTCTAATGGAAAAGGGACAAGGGAAGGCAGGTTGGTCATTGACGTACAATAATGTGGCTGCCTGCCTCAGATTTAACCTGTTTTCCAGATTTAACCCTGGCCGGCCGAGGTTCCCAGGCCTTGGGAAACTCGGCAGGTGAATGGAGGAGAGGACTGCTTCATGAAAGAGGTCAATAACTTTATAGCACTGCTTATGGAGCACGAGGATTCCTTACTCCTATCACGGCTCCCTGTCAGAACTTGCAGGTTATGGCCCCTCCTGACCCAACAGATGACTTATGACTATGTCCAACCCGCAGCCTCACCTGGAGTATTCCTCACTAGACTTGATCCCAGACCAATTAATCAGGCTTGCATTCAGGCAGGTAAACTACTGGGGAAATAAAAGATACAGGCTTTGGATTGAAAACTTGCCCAAGCTCAAAAATCCCATTCCATTCAAGTCGAGACCTACAGAATCTGCTTTTGAAGCATGTGTGGCCCGAGAGATTCACCATCACCCTTGCTTGAAATAAACTTATTGGATTCAAAGTTGTCTTCATAAGCCACACTGTTATACCAGCTTTGGAATGGCCAATTTTGCATTCAGTTGATGTATTTATTCATAATTAATTGGATAACAACAATAGCTTGACTTTAACACAGAACCCTGCAGAAATGTATGAAATGGACTTAGACTGGAGAAGCCGCAGCACTGGTGAGACTCAGTAAGTGAGGGATACACAAGAAGTTTGAGCGCGAAACACTTCACAACATGTTGGGTGAAGAATAGATACTTAATAATCTCTCTGTATAGAGTTGTTACACACTTGTGGAGCAGGTAGGACCTGAACCAGCACCTCCTGATTATTTCATCCTCCCCACTACTTCTAAAGCCTTTTGGGTTTTTAAACATAAAATCCTGTAGGCTTTAGTGTTGTGCAAATTGTAGTGTTTTCCTTAAACATAATGTTTAAAGTTGAAAGTGCACTTTCCGTTTAATGGAGAAGTGAAAAGATCAAAAAGAAATAACAATAGAAGCCTGAAGGTTGTTTTATTAATCATCAACCTTTAATGTTCCATTTTTGTCAGGCTTGCATCAAACTGTATTGTCATATCTCAAAGTCTGTGTAGTGACTTGCCTGCTTGACTACAATTGTTCCTGCTAGCTTTTGTCATAAATACTTACATTGCTTCAGTTTTCAGCCTTTCATGTATTCAACATCATCCCGCCACCCCTCCAACACCCATAGGGATGGCACGGTTACTCAGTGGTTAGCACAGCTGCCTCACTGTGCCAGGAAACTGGGTTCACTTCCAGCTAGGATGAGAGTTTGTTTTTGTACATTCTCCCTGTGGCTGTGTCGGTGGCCTCCCACAACCCAAAGATGTGCAGGTTAGGTAGATTGGCGATGCTAAATTGCCCATAGTGTCTAGGGATGTACAGACTAGGCGAGTTAGCCATGGAAAATGTAGGATCATTGGGAGCGGGGTCTGGGGCTGGATGGGATGCTCTTCAGAACATTGGTGCAGACTCAATGGGCTGAATGGCCTCTTGGTGCACTATAGGGATTCTATGATATCTGTCTGCTCCTTTGACCTCTGATCATTTCACATCACTCAGGTAGTTGGGATCAGTTTGGATGTTTGCCAAATGTCCTCGGTATTTGCACAGCTCTAGGTGACCAGGACTGCACTTGCACTCCAACTGTGAACATGCCAAATTGTCAACTCCACTGCCATTTTAAACCATACTTGTTGAGTTTCACCACCTCAATATAGAATGATCCCCAGGATAGTGGTGCTGATCAGCACATGGTTCAATGGTGGACTTCTTACAATAAATCATTCCACCTGCTGGCAGACCCTTTAGGAAAATGTTTCTACATTTAGCAGGTTTACCAAGAGAGGATCTGTTTAGATACAGTGTCATGTGACATTTAAGTTGGAGATGTGGAGCTGATCAATTGACATTAATTAGATTGTGTTATTGTAAACCACAAAGTTATTTACTTTCATTTTGCTGCAGGCAGATTTCCAAGAAGCTCAGCACATAGCAAATCACTTTTATTCAAGGTAATCGGTATAGTCTCTGATCTAAGAAGTTATTCAACTTTTGATTTTTAACCCCAATTCAAATTTCAATACGGTGACATTAAACCTCAGCCTCATGCCAACTCCCTGAGCTTGACCAGTTTCGGTCAGCCCTCTGGGGTAGACGGTAGGATCTGGAGGGATTGAAGAGAGGGCAGCATGTGATAACACACATGAATGTATTCCACTAAAGAGATGGTAACATGGACACACTGGGGATGGTCAGGCAATTGAAAAATGACTGAGATAAATCTCGTAGCAAAGTAGCTTGCTTTAAACGACTGTAGTTGTCCTGTTTTCCTAGTAGAACCCACCAGGTTTCCAGTGTGAGTTTGGGCTGTTTGATATTCAAGTTTGAATTGAATTCGGACTAAAAGTAATCAGATGAAATCACAGTAATCTAAGTTCAGGCTTGAAGGATAGCAACCTTGGTAAGAGGGTAATCAGTTCCAAGGAGTTACAATCATCAGTTTGAGAAGACAGGGAAGTAGGAAGGTGGAGCAAAGGCCTGTATAACTGATATGATACATTAGCAACCTTCCAGTTCCTCTACTCAGTGTTTGAACTTAAAGGGAAAGCAGCTGATTTCAGTTCTGATGAATTCCAGATTGACGCGTGTTTCTGTACAGGGATATTCTGATGTTCCACATGAAAGAAAGAGCAGAGAGATTTGAAATTATATAGCGCCTTTTACAACCATTGGAAATCTCAAAGCACTTTACAGGGAATAATTTATTATGTGTAGTCACTTTTGCAATGTGCATCGTGAAGCTGTAACTGATGGTGTTTAATCTTGTGTTGTTTTGACCTTTACCTATTCATGACTTCTCTTCTCACAGAAACCTGTGCTGTGAACAATGGAGGCTGTGATAGCACATGTCAGGACGCTGTCACAGGAGTCCGCTGTAGTTGTCCTGTTGGATTCACATTACAACCCGACCGGAAAACATGCAAAGGTGAGTCCGCATCCCACCTCTCCACAAAAATATTCATTACTCACAGCGCTGATCACACAGTTCAGCAAAATTTTTGGATAAATCACAGTCTTTTCTTTCAGCTAAATATTTGAATTAATATTGCAATGCCTGGAAAACCTAAAAAAGACAAATGCTTAAGCCAAGATTAAGGACTTGTATTTCCTTAAAACCTTTGGCTGCAGAACATTTAGAAATATGCTTGTATGACTTAGAATTGAATTTTCACTTGCCTGACGGAAACAATTTGGATTTCCCCAAATGCATGGTGTTTTGAGAGACAGTGTACATTAACCCAGGTTGATCCCAGTCATTAAATAAGAATCTAGGAGCTAGGTTAGGCCATTTGGCCCTTTGTGCCTGTTGTATTATCCAATCAGATCATGGCTGATATAGTGATAGTATAAGCTCTAGTTTTCTGTCTGTTCCCTGTAACTGTCAACTCCCTTGTCTGATAAAAAGCTATCTGACTCAGCCTTAAATAAAATTTATGACCCAGCCTACACAATATTGGGATAGAAATTCACCTCAAATCTGTCTTCGGAGGGGAACATCTTATTCTTAAACTATGAACGCTAGTTATTTCTCCCACAAGAGGAAACATTCACCTGTCCATTCCCCTCACGATCTTATATGTTTCAATAAGCTCGTCCGATCTGCTTTCAAATGGCAGTGATAATGGACCTAACCTACACAACCTTTCTTCAGTCAGAATACCTTTCATTTTAGGAATGAGTTCAAATTAACCTTGTCTGAACTGCTTCTAAAGCAATTATATATTTTTTTTTAAATAAGAATGCTGAAGAGTGCACATTGTATAGATAGGTCTAGCCTGTGGAATATCAAAACAGCAACCAGCTTTCCATTTTTCACTAGGGGTGTTTCCAACCTTTTTGACGTGTACTCTGTAAGCAAAGGAGCATTTTGGGACTCTGCTAAAACCTGTGAGTTCCAACTGTACTGCCCGTAGCATTTGTTACCTGGAAAACATCAAAGTAACATGATGCCTGGAATAGCGTGTGTGACTTGATATACGTTTCAAAGTCATTTAAACTTTTCTGGCTGGTGTACGACAATGGGAGGGAGCCGAGCGATTGGCAAGAGATGACAGAAAATATAGAGAAGGGAAGGAAATAGAGGGAGATTTCTGTGGATGAATGAGTGAAGAAAAACAGCACTAAGGGTCATGAATAAGCAATGAGCCTGAGAAAGGAAAAGAACCAGAGCAAAAGAGAATAGTGCAGCAATATCATAAATTCATTCAAAAAGAACATGTTTACAATGCCACTGTACAAAGGCCAGAGCATTCTTGCTGCAAACTCCGTAAATAGAGTGAAACCATCGAGCTGTAACTTGAAACCATTCCAATGAAGTAAGAAAGCTCAATAAGCAGCTGAAATGTCTCCAACCTACAGAATGCAGTATCCAAGGCTGGATGACCCCTGGGGTACCAGCATGAATTATGTAAATGAAAGACTGATCCATTTAAAGGTTCAGAGCTCCTTCTTGATGTCTGTGAATGACAGGAGAGTTTGCTTCAAAACTTCAATAGTTTAGAATTGGGTATAGGAGGGACTCTCAGAGGAGGTACATAAAGTGAATTGCTGTGTTGTAGTGGTAATGTTCGTACCTCTAAGTCAGGAGGCCTGGGTTCAATCTCCACCTGCTCTAGAGGTGTGTCATAACACCTTTGAACAGTTTTTTTTATGATTAGATTACCTACAGTGTGGAAACAGGCCCTTCGGCCCACTGAATCCACACTGACCCTCGGAAGAACAACCCACCCAGACCCATTCCCCTACATTTACCCCTGCACCTAACACTACGGGCAATTTAGCATGGCCAGTTTACCTAACCTGTACATTTTTGTGAGGAAACCGGAGCACCCAGAGGAAACCCACACAGACACAGGGAGAATGTACAAACTCCACACAGACAGTTGCCCGAGGTGGGAGTTGAACCCGGGTCCGTGGCTCTGTGAGGCAGTAGTGCTAACCACTGAGCCACCGTGCCGTGGTTGATCAGAAATGTCTGTCAAGTGAATTGAATGGGCCCATTATGTTGTTGTTCTTGCCATATATAGCAGTTTTCATTTCTGCTTAACAGTATTTCTCAACAATGACCTGCCCCTCAGTGATATAATCAGTGTGTCCATGATATTCAGTTCCACTGCCCTGCTTTCTTCCTTGACTCCATGACACTCACTGTATTCTCTGGCTGCTTGTTCATCAAAAGCCATCCTTTCCAGTTCCTCACAAAGA
Organism: Chiloscyllium plagiosum; assembly: GCF_004010195.1. Lineage (NCBI taxonomy): Eukaryota > Metazoa > Chordata > Chondrichthyes > Orectolobiformes > Hemiscylliidae > Chiloscyllium > Chiloscyllium plagiosum. The sequence continues at coordinate 37,954,824 of NC_057735.1, read as the reverse complement.
CTTGGTACTCTCAGCATCAAAATTTTTATCCATTGTCCATGTTCAACATATCCAAGACTCACGTCCTGTCCAGTATTAAATGTAAGGTGTTTCTGGCTGAATTATTGAACATAATTAATGAATATATCTTCCCCCATTGATGATGAATTTGGAGACAGGAGGGGGGCATTAAGTCTGCCTGTTAGTGGTCTCCCTGAACGCTGCTACCATCTCACCTTTGCCAGAACTATGACCAGGAAGAACCCAAACTTGACCTTCCCATCCCTTTGCCATTTGAGACGTTTAAGGAGCCAATGAATGATCACAGCTACTGAGAGACCCAGGTGCAGACTGACCTATCACTGTGATGTAACATCACCACCAGCTTCTAACCTCTGAGGGGCCTCACTGAGAGACACTCAGTATATCTTCAAGGAATTGAGCATCAGGAAAGTGGGGCTGAACCACTGAAATTTACTCCACAATGTTGCTGCTGGACCCTTCTCTCCACAATGCTCACACATCAAACTCCCTGTCCTACCCGCACAATGCACACCACTTATGCAGAAGAGTAAGAGAGTCCTCCAGTTGTCATGTCTCCCGTTGCCTGGCTAGTTTGTTTCTCAGATTGAGAGAATCCTTTTACCTGTATTGTGGGGGTGTAGAGGGAGTGGTCCTTTGACTGTGACCTTCACAACACACTAGCAATCAAAACCAGGATAGTACACATGAGCTTTAGTTCATGAACACACCCTCTTTTTTGAGCATATCATCTACTGCCACACACAGACCAGAGTTTCATTTAGCTTTTAACTCCTTCTCTACTTACCTTGAAGGGCAAAACATAAAAAATGTCTGCAAGATGTGCTTTTCTGCTGAAATGGTGTGAGCCAGTGGTTGTGGGAAGATAGCTCCTTTGTTATCTCTGTTATCTCTCTCTCTTTGTTTTAAGTTTCCCTGACACTCTACAAGTGTGACCGTTCATGGGTCCTACACGGGACACTGATGGACAGCACTGAATTCACATCATCAGTCTTTTCTTTCATCTGTGGTAGTCCTCTTTCAAAATTGACAGCACAGTGACTCAGTGGTTAGCAGTACTGTCTCTCAGCACCAGGGACCTGGGTTCAATTCCAGCCTTGGACGATTGCTAGTGTGGAGTTTGCACATTCTCCCCATGTCTGCATGGGTTTCATCCAGGTGCTACGGTTTCCTCCCACAGTCCAAAGATTATGTGGGTTGGTCGTGCTAAATTAACCCCTGGTGACCATGGATGTGCAGGCCTGGTGGGTTAGCCATGCAAAATGCAGGGATAGGTTAGGGGGTGGGTCTGGGAGGGATGCACTTTGGAGGGTTGGTGTGCACACAATGGGCCAAATGGCCTGCTTCCACAATGGAAGGGATTCTATGATTCGAAAAGTTAGAAATGTCTGTAGTACTTTGGAAAGATTGTCATGACAGATATAACAAGTGCCATTCTTTTCTGGAGTCTCAACTCTCTTCATATTAATTAATGAATAAGTACAGAACTTTATATCAGAGTTTGTAGATTATGGTAAATTATAAGTTACAGGAAATTCTACGCAGCTGTATAGACAGATTGAATAGACTGATATGTGGCAATGGAGTTCAGTACAGGCTAGTTTGAAGTTTTTTGAACCAAGCACAAATTGGAGTATTTTATAAATGTAGAAGGAATAGAGGACTATACACAAATCATTAATAGCTATTAGACAAATAGAAAAATACCAAGTAATGTAATATTGGCTTTTACCTCAACGGGATCTGAAATACATAAGAGTGGGAACTATACTTCAGTTGTATAGAGCCTTGGTCAGACCCCCTCTCCAGAATTGTGTTTATTTTGAACATCTGACCTCAGGAAGGATAGTTGGCTTTGGTACAATTGGCAAAGCATTAAGGATTAAGTTATGAAAGGGGTAGGAAATTTGGGGGAATAAAATGAGAAAAATGGAAATAAAGATAGATACAAGGCATATTTTATGAAAAACTTACATACAATTAGTATGATCTTCCTTTCTCTTTAACTATATTATTTGTTGCAATTGTACATTACAGCACTGTAGCTAGAGTTTTGTTTACAGATTCAACGAAATGGACTCCATTTAAGAAAGGGTAACTCTCAAGCTGTGATTGAACACTGTTCAAGTGTGAAACAGATGGTCACCCATCTCCCTGCAGTCTTTGGTGTTTCTTCATACAAGACAACTCAACCCTGTTTAAGCGTGTGCAAAATCTCTCTCAGTTCATCAGTGCAAAGGTTCCGCTGCGAATTTCTTCCAGCGCTGATCCATTTCCATCTCAGATATTAACGCTATTTTCCTGTGAGTTCTAGAAGTACCATTTTGAAATAGCAGTGCTCACGTTAATTGCAAAACCAAGTTGTTCAGACTGTGGTTTCAAATCTGACTCTTATGTTTGCCAATATTTTCAGAACAAATGGTGACTCAAAGTCATCTCTGTTCAGGAGGATCACATGTATTGTTGGCTTAGCGCAACTCCTTCTTCAGTTCTGGAGGATGCATACTTTCACTTAGTGGGGGGGGGGGAGAAAAGAAACACTTGTACTGAGATGGTGCCTTTCATGTTCCCAGAATGCCCCAAACCCATTTGCAGCCAATGCATTATTGTTGAAGTGCTTTGGAATTGAATGAGGAAAGCAATTTTGTTTTAAAGCCTTATAAAGAGCTGTGAAGCAATGGTAAGATAACCTGTTTGATGGTGTTTGTTGCACTGGACACTGGGAGATCTCTCCTAGTCTTCAAGTTGTCCATTACTGTCTTTTCATGCACCAGAGAGACTGAATAGGCCTTAACCTGATGTCTTATTTCAAGCTTGATAATGCTGTCAGCTGTTAGCATGAATATGGTGCTTAAGACCTGAAGTGAGTTTTGAACGTCCAACTTTCAGTCAGGGTGGCCATTGTCGAGGTCAAGAATAATAGACAGCAGACCAGACCTAAGATGTCACTGTGTGTGGCAACATTGTACACTTTTCACTGTACTCCTGTAATTCTGTACTTGAGTACATGTGACAAAAAAGCTTAAATCAAATCAAACTAAATCAATGTTGTAACATGGGGGAAGGACATTAGTGCTGTTCAATTGCACACAGAGATGATATCATCACAGCTCCCACCAGCCACAAGCCACACCTCCTAGAAATGAGCACACAAAATAATTGGGAAGGAATAAGCACAAGCCCCTTCCTGCCTCAATATAAGGCACAGGGATGATCCAGTGCAGAGTGCTGCTGACACAAAAATAAAACTACTGGACATAATGATGGACAGACAGGATAAAACCTGGACTGCCCAGTATAACACTGGACAGTTGACCACCCTACTTCCAACTTTGAGGATTGCAGTTTGTCAAAGTATCACCATTTTAAATTGCAGAGGTGAAAGCATGATCTGTTGACGCACCACATCAGCAGCTCACACCAATGTTGACATTTATTTTAGAACCTGAGAGTGGTTCCGCCACAGAAGGAGACCATTCATCCCGTTGTGTTCCTGCTAGCATGGGCAAGTTCCTATTCATCACTTGCCTACTTCTCTTTTTGGGTAATTCTCCAGTTGACAGTGTATTCCAGCTCCTAACCACTCGCTGTGTAAAATAATTTCTCCTTATGTTGTGTTCAGCTATTTTGACATTCACCTTAAATCAGTGTCCTCTGATTCTTGATCCTTTGTCCAAAGGGAACAGTTATAGAGTCATAGAGATGTACAGCATAATAACAGACCCTTATGTCCAACTGGTCCATGCTGCCCAGATATCCTAAATTAATTTAGTCCATTTGCCAGCATTTGGCCTATATCCCTCTAAACCCTTCCTATGTATGTACCATCCAGATACCTTTTTAAATGCTGTAATTGTATCAGCCTCCACCACTTCCTCTGGCAGCTCTTTCCATACGTGCAACACCCTCTGTATGAAAACGTTGCCCCTTAGGTCCCTTTTGCATCTTTCCCCTCTCCTCTCTATCTACTCAGTCCAGACCACTCAGGACTTTGAACACCTCAATCAAGAATATGCTCAATATTATTTCTCTTAAGGGAAGCAACATTAGCTTCTCCTGTTTGTCCATGTAACTGAAGTTCCTCGTCCATGGGAACATTCCCTCCAAATCTTTTCTGTACTCTCTCTAATGTTTTCACATTCTTCTGAAAGTGAGGTGCCCAAAATTGGATAGTTCATGTTGAGTCAGTGTTTTATACAAATTTATCATCATTCCCTTGGTTTTTTTATATATCCCTCTACTCTAAAGGCAAGGAGTCCATGTACCACCTTCCTTGATTTGTCTATATGCACTCAAGGTCCTAAATCCCCTTTAGAATTGTAAACTTCAGCCTGTATGGCCTTCCCTCATTGTTCCAACCAAAATGTATTAGGATCCTCTTCTTGTATCAAATGTCATCTGCCACGTGCAGTCTGTTGTTAAGCTCATTACAGTTCACATAATTTCCAAGCACTCTGACACCTGCAAGTTTTGAAATTGTACAAATCCAAGTCTGGGTGATTAATATAGGTCAAGAAAAGGTGTGATGCCAGTATCGAAACTTGGAAAATCTCCAGGCTGTAAAATAAAACACAATCGTTGGCCAAAAAAACAACAGCCGTTCTGTTTCCTGTCAGTCAGGCACTTTGGTGTACATGCTGCCCCTTACATTTTTATTGCGGAGAAGTGGTTAATCTAACACTTTATCAAATGTCCTTTGTAAGTCCATGGTGCATTATAAATGGTGTTGGACCTTCTTTATAAAATCTTAGCACATCCAATCTCTCAACTCACTCTTTTTGGTATTGCTTTGGCAGCAACCTTTCTGTGGTAAAGATAACTGCAAATTTCTCATTTAATAACTCAGCCAAATTTCACATTTCTCCTAATGTGAATTGCCTTTTTGGTTCGTATTCAGCCCTATGCTCCTTTTTGTTCCATATATGCCTGAAAAAGTCTTTTAAGTTCCCTGTTAATGTTAGCTGCAGATTCTTCTTATACTGTCTCTTTGCTTCTCATTTATCTTTCTCTTCTCTTCTGAACTTTTGTTTTCTGAACAGCCTGGTTCTGACTTGTATGCTCCAGCTGACCTCTGCCATAGGAATCAGTCTGGTAAACCTTTGTTGCACTCCCTCCATCCTTCCCCAGATTTGGAGACCAAAACAGCACTCAATACTCCCAAGTGTGGTCTCTACCAAGCTCAGTACAATTACAGCTCCAAATTATTCCATTCTTTGATTTTAACTGTTAATTAGTTCTTTATCCATGTCAGTGCAGTATCCTCAATCCCATTCACTTTAATTTTATCTCTTATGAAGGACCTTATCAAAAGCCTTCTGCAAAACCAAAAAAGCTATATCCAATGGCTCCCCCTGTCACTCTATTAGTTGCATCCTAGAAAGATTCCAATAGGTTTGTCACACTTGATTACCCTTTCATGAAGTTCATGAACAGGAAAGATTTGGAGGGACATGGGCTAAGTGCAGGCAGGTGGGACTAGTTTGGGAACATGGTTGGCATGGACTGGTTGGACCGAAAGGTCTGCTACCATGCTGTATGACTCTATATGAACCTATTCATATCTCCAGCCTTGTGATAAAAATGTACATCTGGGTTGTGTAACTACAGTGTGTTTATTGCTATATACAAATGGATGCATTTAAACAAAATTGCAATTTATGGGTAATTGAGCCAATTTGCATATGGTTTGGGGTACAGAAATTAGCAAAAGTCAAGATGAAAGGAAAGAATGGTTATCAATTGGAAAATATATAAATTGTCATTATAAAAACATGGAGTGTTGAAGATGGAGTGTTTCTAGATGCAGTTTGAAATAGTTAGAAAATCTGTTTTTTATGCATACAAAGGGAAATAGCTGGTAGATTAAAAGCTCCATTGAAATTGAGGTTATCCAATTCCCTTGTGCAGCTCATTATCCAGCATCAAGTGAAATACAAACTGCCAATAAATCCAGTCCTTCGGGTGTTTCAGAGCAAGTAGTTTAGTCATTAACAAGCACATAAATCAGCCAGTGATTGCCAGTTTCATGTAGTTCATTGTTGTGTGAAAGTGAATATTCCTTCATAAAATTCAGTGGATTATTAAATGTACCATCTGAAAATTATACTTACTGATGAGGAGCAGTCCCAGATAAAATGTTAAAATATACTTTCAAGTTAGTGAGAGCTTTCAAAGCAGCAGGGTGCAGCCCAGCTATAACTGGGAAACCTTGACTGCTCCATCAATCTGTCGAAAACAAAAAGCCGGAACTTTCCAGACAATTGAACACAATGAACATTGGCTACTACTCCTAATGGGAGTAAGCTTTGTTACTGCCCCATAATGGGGCTTTGGTTATTGCTCTGTAACAGTGCTTTAGTTACTGCCCAGTGTTGGGGCTTTGGAAACTGCCCTATAATGGGGCTTTGGTAACTGCCCTGAAATGTGGGGTGGACCTTGGTAATGTCTCTTTATCAGAGGCTATTATTTACCATGTTGTAGGAGGAGATGTTTTATCTGTTGTTCGTAAGAATATGATCCAAATTTTAAAAATGCTGGAAATACTCCGCAGCACTGGCACTATCTTTGAAGTTAGAAACAGTGTAACAATATATCAGAACTGTGAAAAGTTGCAGCTTTCTGCAATACATTATCTCCCTCAGTCTGCCATCATCTGGGAATTGAAACCTGAATTCAAATCACTGAGAAAATTCAACAATGGGAATGGTCTAATGATTGGGCCCTGTTACATCCTAGTCATTGCCTCGCCTTCCCTGCACTGCCCCTAACATTACACTAATCATCTATCCAATTTCTTACTCATTCCCAAATTTTACCTGGAATTCTCATAGCTTAGAATCTAGTAGTAGCTTTTTATGTGGAAATTAATTAAATGCTTTTTGAGAAATGGAACATGCAATATTGACACATTTACCAAAGTCAACTTGAGTTACTCCCTCAAAGAATCAAGGCCATTATTCAGGAAGCAGCTTTTCCGTCTAAAGCCATATTGATAGATCTTGCATTGCTTCTTTTTCAGATCATTGTTAAATTTATTTCCAATAGTTGACTCCATCTTTCTAGAATTAAAGACTAATAGGTTTGTCGTTACCTGTGATTGCTTGATTTTGTCCTTTCTGAATCTGGGCACTGTATCAGCTAACTTGCAATCTACTGACACCTCCCTGATGTTGATTAACTTTTTCCTTCTGATAGTTAGTGCTTCACTAATCCCACCAGTCATCTCTGCCCACACTCCGGGTCAAAAATAATTTAACCTATGGAGTTGTTTATTTTAATCCCTTCCAATTTAACGTCATTTATTCGACACTAAACGTTGTGGTCATGCTCCTGAAAAGTTTGACTTTAAGCGAAGCAGCTTTAAACAGTTCAGAGTTTCCCATTACAACCAACATAAACACTATGTTTACATTTTGTAAGACCTTGCTCCTTGGGGGAAAAGAAATAACATAAAACATTGTACCTTGTTTGGAAATATTGTTCATTGTTAAAATTCCTACTTTAATAAATGCAATAACTTTTGAATTAAGATAAATTTTAAAATGTAAAGGTAAAATGCTAACTCTCTCACTTACCAATCCTTCATCATTCACCTCTCTCATTTGTTGCTCATGCGATCTCCCACTTGCCACAAATCATGCTGTCAGTTTTTGACCAACCCTCCCTTGCATTTCCCACTCACACTTACCTCTCCTGAACACACTGTCCAGGGCTTAACTGCATAAAATCTAAAGCTGACATTCCAGTGCAGTGCTGAGGGAGCCTGTCCCTTCTAATTGATTGAAAAGATCCCATAGACATGACATTGAAGGAAAGTTCCCCTGGTGCCCAGCCCAATATTTAGCCCTCAAGGTTATCAAACAGATGATCTGGTCATTATCTCATGTTGTTTATTTTATGAATGTGGTTAGCGATGTTCATGGAATATGGATGTTGGCTGACACAACCTAAGCAGATAAAAGGAGGTGTGTGTGTGTGTGTGTGAGAGAGAAAGTTACTTGTCAAACAACAAGTATTTTCTTGTATCCTCTTTAAAAGTGAGCTCATGATCAGAACCACATCAAGAACAGGCACCATATCTTTTTGGTAATATTCTATTTGAATGTGTTCACTATATTACCAGGAGGCTGGTGCTAATCCTATGGAATTATTTGTTTTCACTTCTCTTTTTTTTGATGGCTGTCTTTCTCCCTCTCTCTCTATGGCCCTCTCTCAGCCTCTCTCTCACTCTCAATGCTTCTCTTACCATCCCAATTTCTCTCTCTCGCGCTCTCCTCTCTCTCTATCCTATACCTTGCTCTCATTTTGTATCTCTCTTTCTATATATCTGTACTGGTATCCCTCTTTCTCACTCTGACTTCTCATTCTGTCTGTCTTTCGCGCTCTCTGCCTCCTCACTCTCCAACTTTCTCTTTGCCTTCTCTCTCTCTCTCTCTCTTTCTGTGTCTCCTCTCTCTGTCTCCTTACTCTCTGTAAGGCTGCCTTGCTCTCATTCTCTCGCTGTCTCCCATGCAGATATTGATGAATGTCGCCTGAACAATGGAGGCTGTGACCACGTCTGCCGGAACACCATTGGAAGCTTTGAGTGCAGCTGCAAGAAGGGCTACAAGCTACTCACAAACGAAAGGACGTGCCAAGGTAAGTTAACATTCCTTTGTGTTTCTGTTTTATTTGTTTTCTGTGCAACCAGGGCAATCTCACTTTTATTTACAAGTTGCAGTTTAATTTCTTGACCAGAGGTGTTGCTGTTTGTGAGTCACCTGGCAACAGACTGGATATGAGAAATGATGGTTTTCACCAACACTGAAACATAAAGCAGTGGCTGCAGCCGTTGCTAACCAAGCAGTGAACCCTTGTGCCTGCTCTGCGTGCTGTCTCTGCAATGGCGATACCATGGTTTGACAGCCAGACATTACCGTCATCTGTTTGCTAAAACCAACAAGATTGGAGTTTAGATGCAACTCTACCATTTTCTTTACATGGAGAATGTTTTGGGGAGAAACTTGACCATTTTGTGAGGAAATTATTTGTCTAAATATCTCTAATCTCCACACCAGGGTTCATTTCTGTTTGTTGGAGAGGGAAGTCATAGAGGCTGAGGTTATCATTCACAAAGTGTTGCTGTTTGGAATCAGAACACTTCTGCATGGTATAATAACCAGGGCAAAAACAGCTCTGCCCAGGAACAATGTCCTTGATCTCTGCTTCCATTTATGAATGTTGCTATGCTGCAATTTCTTTACTCTTGATATCAGTTTCACAATCCAAGAATAACGTTTATCAACAGATGGAAATTCCAAGGTCTAGTGCTAGTCTGAAGGTCCGGACCTGCACAATCCAGGAGACAAAGTTATCACTTGTTTCTGGAGAACCATAGTTAACTACTGATTGCTGAGATCGTCTTTCCATGGGCCACTGGAGTCCTCTGCTGGTGATGCCTGAGTATTGCAGCATGCTGCTCTGAATTCCAATCTCAATTTGTACATTCACAGATAGCAGAGATTTATAGGAGCCGGAGTGATAGAGGCTCTGGCGAGATTTGTGGCAGAATTGCACGAGAATTCCAACAAGGTCCATCTCACCATCAGGAGCAACGTGCTGCATCTTTTTTACGTTTGTTGACCAGTGAGGCGAGTTTCTCACTAGACAGCAGCGAGTTGCCGTTTAAGAGGCTTATTGCTTTTTAAACACGTTATTAATGGCCCAACGTATTAATATTCAGCTTCCCATCTTACCAAGCACAACAAACAAATTCAATGTTCACAGTTCTCGACATGGAAGTCGGAGTGGATACTAGATGACTTCAACTTTCTTCTTTGAATTTATTCAAAGGATCTCCTTATAGTCATAGAGTCATAGTGATGTACAGCACAGAAACAGATCCTTCAGTTTAACTCATCCATGCCGACCAGATACTCTAACCTAATCTAGTCCCATTTGCCAGCATTTGGCCCATATCCCTCTAAACCTTCTTATTCAAATACCCATCCAGATGCCTTTTAAATGCTGTAATTGTACCAGCCGCCACCACTTCCTCTGGCAGCTCATTCCACACACACACCATCCTCTGCGTGAAAAGGTTGCCCATTAGGTCTCTTTTAAATTTTCTCCTCTCACCCTAAACCTATGCCCTCTAGTTCTGGACTCCCCCACCTCAGGGAAAAGACTTTGTCTATTTACCCTACCCATGCCCCTCATGATTTTGTAAACCTCTATAAGGTCACCCCTTAGCCTCCGACATTCCAGGGAAAACAGCTCCAGCCTATTCAACCTCTCCCTGTAGCTCCTTGTTGGAGACCAGACACCAACATCTCAGGGTGTATTCCAGCCATACTCACCCCACAGTCACAGACAATGGCATTGCCAGCCTTTAAGAACCCTCATGGCACATCTCTGATCCACTTACAGGACACTTCTGCACTTCAGTGTTGCACTGACAACTCTCATTGTAATGCGGCAGCAAGGACACCATGTACTCAGGGACACACGCCCAGCTCCTTGACTGGACCAGGCTATATCTCTGGGCTGTCCATTCACTGTCATTACATCCACTCATTCTGAGCAGACCTGGATACTCACAGCATCCCTGGCTTGTCCCATTAGCCAGAGATAGCAGGCTCACTGTGCTGGCGCATTGCCTTGCTGCTTAGTGCAGACACCAAACTCATCACCATTGTCAGCTGTCCTCAGTCAGGCCCATGTAGATAGCTTTCGATTGAGGGTGCTAGCTCAATAACACGGGCAGCGTCTGGTAGCAGTCCATGAACTTGGACTTGGTCAGTCATAGAACCCCTACAGTGCAGAATGATACCATTCAGCCCATTGAGTTCAGCATGACCCACTAAAAAGCATCTCACTCAAACTCAGCCCTCCATCCTATCCCCGAAACCCTGCAATTACAATGGCCAATCCACCTAACCTCCACATATTTGGATTGTGAGAGGAAACTGGAGCACTCAGAAGAAACCCACTCAGACACGAGGAGAATGTGCAAACTCCCAACCCTCCCCTCCCCTCCCTCATGGCTTCTGGAATCCCTCTCAGAAACCCTTGGGCCCTCGCTGACCTCAAACACTGCATCACCAAGCTCTTCCTCAAGGTTAGTGGGCAGCGTCACTTTGGTAACGTGACTATTACATTGAGCTGCTGGCCTCTGATTGGCCAATGGGTGGATTCCTGTCCCTGAGAAGCATAAATCCCACATCCAGCCTGATAACGGCCAATTGACCATTAAACAGCAGTGGGCAGCCCTTTACCCACTGGGAGGGGTTCCTTTCCACCAACCTTTTAGCTATAGCAAGGGAGCAGTTACTGAAGTACCTCCTATAATTGAGTGCATAGAATCAGAGGTCTACCTACCAGTGCATGACTCCGAGCTGTTAACGATTTACACAATTGAACAGTGATCCTTTCTGCACAGAATACAAGGATTCCGAGCAGATCGAAGGCTGAGGCAACTTGCTGGATGCTTCTCTTTCCCTTACTCTCCTTGTCCATTCTCTTCTTTCAGATCAATACTCATCTGATAAAGCTCTGAGTCTAAGCAATGAGCATCTATGACATGTGGGTTCTCAATATTCTGCTCAGAAATGATGTCAGCATTTAAATCACATTATTCATATTATCACAGTTGATATAACAAAGTAGACCATACTTTGAAGAGATTCATAGGTAGAAGAGTTAATAAATCTACTTTTCAACTCAGCCACTTGCAAAAGAAATTCTAATCTCTGCTTTCCTGCATTTTGCAAGTTCTTATCCCTTTCTGGAGTCATTAATTGTTTGCTTATCGATAAACTGAGCCACCATACAATCGATACGGAGCTTGTTCACACTGACAAAGGCTTCAGGGAGATAAGTTAGAGCTTAGGTAGGAAGGTAAGTTAGGTGGAACATTTTTGCATTTGGACAGCTGGTTTTCGAGGTGACATAAATATGTTGGATCGAAGCAAATTTGGCAGAAGGTGAGCAGTAGGGGCGGAGATTGGTGAGAAAGGGACACGTTTATCTTCACCAATCGGCAGTATGATAAGAATCTTAAGCATCAATGAACCTTAGAGTCTTAGAAATCTACAGCATGGAAGCAAGCCCTTTAGCCCAACTTGTCCATGCCGTCCACTTTTCACAATTAAACTTGTCCCATTTGCCTGCATTTGATCCATACCCCTCCATACCTGCCCCATCCATAGATCTTTTGAAATAGTTTATATGGAAGTGACGAAGGAGTGAAGGATTTAGGATAGGTATTGACTGGCAGAGGTTGAAGAGAGAGATGGACTGCAAGATGATAAGGCTGGAGAGTGAAGGATAACCCGTTGAATGGAGAATTTAGAGTTGGACCAAAAGGAAAAGGATTTAGAAAATGGTGAAACAATTGGGGGAGGAATTCATGATGAGATGGATAAATACTTCTGGATAGTTGACCTATGGCAGAGTTTAAAAGAAAACAGGTTTTTTGAGAAACAGGCACACAGCAACATAACAGGGTATAAGGTGGTAGTGAAGGATTCAGTTCCAACAGCTGACATTGGACATTTTATTGCTGAGTAACTGCGGGGCACTCTTTGGCACAGGAACAAAATAGTTTCTGTTCCAAGGGGGTCAGGCACTTGGCCTGCAAAAGTGTATTTTTTTTACAGTAACAAATAATCTTATCACTGCCCAGTCGCATCGTGGTCGTTATCAGGCATACACCGCTGTTATCTCTACAGGCCCACAGTCACGTAGACATAATTGAGTCCCCTCTGCCTAAAGCCTTTTGGGGTGAAGCCAATGTCGGGGAGGGGTGGCGAGAGATTATCTGTGAGTCATGATGTGTTAAGTGATTTAGAACGATGTTTTTGTTAGTCACAGAAATAAGAAATTGGGAGCGTGACAGATAAATGTTTGGATTGAGTACTACTGTGCTGATTCTCTAAAGGTTGTGTCGCTCTGCGAAGGAGGATGATAAATGATTGGATTATGATAAAAGTATGAAGGGAGATGTTAATTAATAAATTAGGCCGAACAAACATTCTGACTCTATCCCTTTCTGACCCTATCCCTCAATTAATTCCCCAAATGGAAACACGTGCAGTTGAATGTTTCAGTAGAATTTGCTTCAGAAACCTTCCCTGTTCCGATTCCATAAGCTCAATGTGTTCGCTATAAAGAAAACTTAATTCCGATCTTACTTTCTCTTGTCTGCTATGGCTCCATGGCAACAGACTTGCCTCTCCAGTCAGAGGCTTGTGGCCTGAATTCCCACTATGAGGCTTCAGCATGTAATCTCGGCTGACACCTCAGCTCAATGCTGAGGGAATGTTGCGCTGTTCAATGTGTTGTTCATCAGCTGAAACATGACACCAAGGTCCCATCTGGCCTCTTAAGTAGAACTAAGAGAAAACAGTGGCAGAGTAGTAATATTTCTGGAGTGGCAACTCAGAGTCCCAGGCTTTGGAGGTACAGATTCAAATCCTACCATGGCTGATGGTGGAATTTAAATTCAATTAGTAATTCTAGAATGGAAAACCGGTGTCTGTGATGGTGACCATGAACCTATCAGGTTATAAATTGGTATATAAACCTATAAGCAAAATGGGCTGAAAATGTGTTGCTGGAAAAGCGCAGCAGGTCAGGCAGCATCCAAGGAGCAGGAGAATCGATGTTTCGGGCATGAGCCCTTCTTCAGAAATTGGACCCAACCAGGACAACCTCTCTCACTGCACACCCCAGGTCATCTCCTCACCCAGAAGCTCTTCAGCCACATTCTCAAACAGACTCGCTACCAAAGCCACATCTCCTTCCTCAGCACCTGCCTACGGAACCGACTGACCCCACACGGACTCCGGACTACGTTCAGACCAACAAAATTTGGACCCATCCAGGACAACCAGTACCTACAACAAATCCGAAGCCTCCAACATGGATGCTGCCTGACCTGCTGCGCTTTTCCAGCAACACATTTTCAGCTCTGATCTCCAGCATCTATAGTCCTCACTTTCTCCTATAAGCAAAATGGGCCTACCTTCCCTGGTCTGGTCGATATGTGACTCCAAACTTTTGGCATTATGCTCACTCTTAACTGCCCTCTGAAATGGCCTAATAAGTCACTCAGTTCAAGGACAATTGGGGATGGGTATCAAATGTCAGTGACACCCATAACTCATGGAGAGAATAAAGGAAACAATTAGACTCCAGAGTACCATTCAAAAAACAAAGAGAGCTGTGCTGCGACGTGAATATCTTCACATCTACCTCTTTCTCCTTTTCACTAATGTTCTTTCTATCTGTCTTTGACTCTGCCTGTGTTGAGTATTTTGGCCCCTTGCACAGAGTGAACAGTCCCCAGCTCCTTGCTCCAGGGTCACTCTCCAAACATCAGAGAGAAAGGCTCATATTCCTTAAGGTTTGCAGCACCAGTATTTAACGACGTGTTGTTGATATAAAAGCAGTCTTTCTAAGATCACACAGATAATGTTCTCCAGATGTTCGCTAACTGGTGCTGACCTGCATTTCTGCTACAACCTGTGATGTTTTGAACAGCTTGTCCATTTTACCTTTTTTGATCGTCTCTGGTTCAAAGTTTAACCCTGAGGTGAAAACTGTATAACTCTACAAATACACCACAGTGCATGAGTGTAGGTACTTTTCAGTTAGATTTCCAAGAGTCAGTGCCCAGTAAACACTGATTCACATGTTGTATTTCATTTAGATTTCCTTTCACAACAAATGTAAAACCAGCACTGGAAGTAAGACTAAACCAGCAGTGTAATCGAAGTGAGAAGATCCTAGTCAGAAACTGCACTCCAAGACATGGATGTATAGTCTAGGTGAACACTGAAGTACCAGGAGAGTGCTGCACCGTCAGAGGTAGTGCCTTTTTTTAGATTAGATTCCCTACAGTATGGAAACAAGCCCTTCGGCCCAACAAGTCCACACCGACCCTCTAAAGAGCAACCCACCCACACCCTTTCCTCTACCCTTTATTTACCCCTGACTTAATGCATCTAACACTATGGGCAATTTAGCATGGCCAATTCACCTGACCTGATAATAGGGATGAGAACAGAGTTTCAGCATTGCTACTTTGTATAAGAAACATTCTGAACAACAATTGGAGAATTGTGGACAGTAGTGGCTGCCCTCCTAGTGAAAGGAAATACAGATTGTGTAGCATTGCTGACGAGAGTAGGTTCAGTGGAAGGACAGCAGAAATGAGAAGGCATCGCTCTGAAGATTTGTTGCTTTCTTTGCAAAGAGAGGTTAGGGACGAGGAGGGATGAGAGCTGAAGAGGGTACACAGCAGATCTGCTGGATAGAGATGTTCAAAATTTCTCATGGTTTTGAGGAGATATATAGCAATGTAGAGCTGTAATTTGGTGAGAAGGGGACATGGACTTAACGTTATTATTAGAAAACAAGGAGCAAAGTTGGAAGAAAAGCTTTTGGAGTTATTCCAACAAGGAATATTTTGGAGTTATTCCAACAAGGAATATTTTGCCAAAGTGGGTAATGAAGTAAAGAAGTGCATCATTTAAAGCAGAACAGAACAATTTATTTGTAAAGCAGATCACAAAAGTGTAAAAATTCAATTCAATTCAATTAATAATAAAGGAATATGGAATTAAAACAGGTCATTTCAGTCAAGGAGCAGACTCTTGTTGAGACCCAGGCAACCTCTGAGTTTGTTTTTGCAATTTCTTTGATTCTATGAATCAGAACACTTGTTTTATTTTTATCCAGTTTCTAATCCCACACAGATTGATATAATCCTGTAAAGTTCTTTTGTCAAGTAAGTATCAAATTGATTTCTTAGTCGTTGCAAGTCCGCAACATTAATTTTGAATAATTGGCCCTTTTATCCGTGCCCTGATTATACTTTGATCGAGCAGTCTAGAGCATTCCAAACTACCACACAGGATACAACCAGGACTGGCTCCAGAATAAAATGTGTTTATGAGAGTACCGATGACCAGTCCAATGATGGGAAACTCATATTGGTACTTCAGCTATTTGAGGGGTTTCAGTTGACATTGAAGTGATGCTATTTAGGACTAGATCCTATTCACTGAAAGATTAATCTTTTCTCAGCAGATCCAGCAATCACCAACACAAACATTAAATTAAGATACAAGACTGCATGTTGGTCTTCTCATATTTTAAGTAAAAACATTTTGTAGGTGATGAGGTGAGGAAAGGAGAGCTAGAAGATTCTAAGACGTCCCAGACAGATGCCCTTTGACACAGTATGTCATTGGACTGTGTGCCAGCAAAGAAACACTTGGCAATACTTGTTCCTTTCAAGACGCCATTCCATTCAAAACAAGGGAGTGTTGCCCTCATGTAAATTAAAACTGTGGTGATCTTCCCAGTCAGCAGCAGCAGCAGAGAGGAATGTGAACCGCAGACAAGACAGCAAGGGATTGTGATGGCATGGCTGGAGTCGGCTATGTCAGTGGCTCATCACTCTTATCTCAGTTTAACCCTTCTGTAATCTCATTCTTGTTGCATGAGAGGCACAATCCCTTGAGGATTATACCTTAATAAAATATTGTGGGTTCATTGTGCACTGAAGCAGGCAAATCAGGTTGGATTATGTAAACAGTTCAAAACTCGACAAAGAGGCTTCATTGGGAATGCTGGCAAGATGAATGTCTCGATGCACTAATTAAATAGTGATTTGTGACGGATTCACTGGACTGTGGCCATGCTTTTCTCAAGGAAGACTGAGCAGCTCAAATTTAAACCATTCCAATTTACGGACGGATACTTTGATGTGGTCCATGTGAAGTCGCCTCATTTTCTGTTTGGAATTCAGTGGAATAGTTTTATTTGGTATTGTGTGCAGTTCTGCGAGGGAGTTCAAACCTTTAGCTCTAGGATATTACGTGAACTTTGCAACAGAATATCTTAATGTGATCGACTTCTCCACACCATCCCTAAATCTTTTAATAATTATTTTGGGGGTGCGGGATGTTGTTAGCTTTTCTAAAATCCTCCTCCACCCCCCCCCAACCCAAATTGCATTGTGGTGTAATAACAGAGAGACTGTCTCTTTGCAAGCCATGATCCTCCATATGTGATCGTTGAATCGCAGTGCACTGTTTGATGATGGTGAAGAATTTTGCTGCCTGCTCTTGGCTACATCTGAGGAGAGAAGGTTCCTTCTGTGTACCAAGAAGCAAAATCACCAGTGTTTATCAGTCATCCACGGCTGATTTTGCCCCATGCATTGGATAGTGGTGGGATACCATGGGCGGTTGAAGCCACGAGAAGTCATAAGATTCCCCAGGGGTCTCCCTATAGCCATTGTTGACCGTCTGCAATTTTAGGGGTAGGGCTGAGCAAAGTCATCAATTAACATGGGCCACTTAGAATCTCTTTCCCACCCCATCTTAATTTTGAGGCTGCGGGGAGAGGGGGAGTTCAGGATCTGGGGAAGCCCAGCAGATCACCCTGCTCTATCTTTGGGGTGGAGCCAGGCAGGTTTTCTTCTGAGATTGGGCACACCCTCGCACCTCCACATGATTTCTCTCACCTACCCCTCACATTATGACCCTCACTCTGGGCCCAGCAACCCACCTAACCCCCTCAACCTTCTCTCTCCATGTTGACAAAAGGCACGAGACTTCCCTCTGGGAACAGCTTGCAGTCCCCGCAGTTGCCACAACTCCTAGTAGCGCTGTTGGAACTAAAGAACAACCAAACAGTCAGATTGTCCACAACTCTCTGAGACAAGGTGTCTGCCTGAGTGAGCAATAGAACACCCGCCTCCAACCAATAACTTGCCTGGGGGTGGACCATCCCCGGTCTGGGCAGCACGGTGGCTCATTGGTTAGCACTGCTGCCTCAAGCACCAGGGACCCGGGTTCGATTCTAGCCTCGGGTGACTGTCTGTGTGGAGTTTGCACATACTCCCCGTGAGTACATGGGTTTCCTCCAGATGCTCAGGTTTCCCCCCACAATCCAAAAATGTGCAGTTGGTGAATTGGGCATGCTAAATTGCCTATAGGGCAGGTTATTAATTAGGGGTAAATATAGGGTAGCAAAATGGGTCGGTGTGGACTTGTTGGGCTGAAGGGCCTGTTACCACACTGTAGGGATTCTAATTCTTGATCAATATGTCGAGTGACAAGGCAGGAAACTCTGTCGTCAGAAGGATTCTGTCCCGTGACACATTTCATCTGCTGGTCTGTGTGCCCCAGAATTTCTGTGACATTGAACCATTTAGGGCAGCTCTTTCTCGAGTATCTTTTTTAGAATAATTCCATCAATTCTTTACCAAAAGTATATCTTATTAAAAAAAAAGTCAAGGTTCTATATATAAAAGTCCAAAGGTGCATGAAGTCAAGCGAGATTAGTATGACTGTCCTTCTGCAGAAGGTAACTTTAACTCAGTTTCTGTCTCCACAGACGTTACCAGACCTGCTGAGTTTCTCTAGCATTCTCTGTTTGTTTCGGATTTCTAGCAACTGCAATATTTTGCTTTTATCTGAGGTGAACCAAATTAATCAATCTTAGTGCAGTATGTGACTCTCTGAAATGCCTCACTACACTTACAATAACAGACTATATTTACAATCTTCATTCTATGTCAACATCCAGCCCATGGGGTTTAACACAGTGGGTGTACAATGGCAAATGGACTGAGCCACCGGCCTTTCCCCATTGAACCTTTGCATTGGCTGTGAAGACTTGGGGCATCTTTCAGCACCTATTATTGGACCTTGAAATGTGCCAGTCCAGAACACTCCATTTTTGGCAGCTCTTTGCATTGGGATCGTTGGGATAATTAAAACAGCAAAATAAGCCAGTGGCACATCTGGCCTTACGGGTTAATTTGCTTGGTTCATATATCGGCATGCAGCGCTGTAATACGATATCACTGCCTTGTCCTATCGGGCGCTGCCTTTAAAGACCCTGCAGCTTATTCTGAGGTGCAGATTCGATAATAGTGTTTGTCATGAGTCATTGCAGCAGAGTCTAAACAGAACGGGTTGTTAACCTCATGTTCTGTGAATCTGCGCAAACTATTAGAACTATTCTTGGGAGAATATCGTATTTGAAGTATTCACAGTGTCAGCTTACTGTAAAGTCTTTTTTCTTTGCTTAGTAAACTGGGAGTAACCTGTATTGGAAACATGGAAATGCAATCTTGTTGGTTAGCACGTGAGATACGCATATCTATTTGCTTTCTGAAAAAATTCCTGATATAAGCTTTTTAAAAAAGAATAGGGCTTCCATGGGCTAAGCCAGCCTTCTATCAACTACCCTGCAATATTTACCTTTCAACCAACATCAGTTGAAATCAACTTGTTTATAGGAGCTTGCTGTACACAAATTGGTGTCTAAATGTGTGGTGCTGGAAAAACACAGCAGGTCAGGTAGCATCTGAGGAGCAGGAGAATCGACGTTTCGGGCATAAGCCCTTCATCAGGAATGTGATGAAGGGCTCATGCCCAAAATGTTGACTCTACTGCTCCTCGGATGCTGCCTGATCTGCTATGCTTATCCAGTGTGACACGTTTCAACTCTAATCCCCAACATCAGCAGTCCTCACTTTCTCCTGTGCACAAATTGGTATCCACATATTCCGCACTATAACAGTGACAGTGGCTATAAAGCACTTTGGAACATCCTGAGGTGTTTTTAGAAAAAAAAGCAAAACCTGCATTTATATAGCATCTTTCACGGCCAGCAGCAACTGAGTAAGATCATAAGAAATACAAGCTGGATGGTTCATCCAGCATGCTTCACCATTAAACACGATCATGACTGATCTTCTGCCTCAATGTGTTTTTCCACTCATCCCACATATTCTTTGATCTACTCAAGAAATCAAAAATCTGTCTACCTCATCCTTAAATATATTGAACAAAGGAGCATTGAAAAACCACCGGGTTAGAGTATTACAGAGTTTCACAGCCACCAATTTGGGGTTTCTCTTCACCTCCATCCTGTAGTCTCAACCTCTTACCCTGATTCTATGCCACAATGTCTATATTCTCACAGCCAGGGCACAATCTCTGTATATAATACTATCATACCCTGTCAAATCCCTTCAGGATCTTCTGCGTGTCCATCCAAGTCACCCTGAAATTCTGCTAAATTCAAGATCACAGGCCAACCCTACTCAGCCTGTCACCACCTTGGCCTGCAGTGTTTCATAGCCAATGAAACACTTTCGAAGTGTAGCCACTGTTGTGGGAAATATATTGTAGTACGAATGTAAATCTTGCTTCGTCCTCAGTGCAGATTTGACCTGCTGTGAATCAGGAATCGTGTGTCGGCCAGAACAGGAAAGGTCAGCAGATTTCATTCCCCAGAAGGATATTAGTGAAGGATTGAAGCAGTGGGTAGAATGGTAGCTCAGTGGTTAGCACTGTTGTCTCACAGTACCAGGTCGGGTGAATTGGTTGTGCTAAATTGCCTGTAGTGTTAGGGGAATGGGTTACTCTTTGGAGGGTCATGTGAACTTGGGCCAAATGGCCTGTTTCCATACTGTAGGGATTCTAATATAGAAACCCTTATGTGGTAGGTCTCACAGCCACCATTTCATCAACTAGCTTTATATTCCAGATTTATTCATTAGAATAATGAATCACACCAGCTCCTATGGTGCGACTTGAACCCATTACTGCAGGGCATTGATCTGGGCATTTACTCCCATGGCATTACCACTACACCACCACCACCCCATGAGCTTGCGCATTGCCGTCAGGGCTGTTCAGGTTAGAAAGACGTTTGGGTCTAGTCAGATGAATGGGCAGGGGATTTTTTTCCTGTGCCAATGCTATCCCTTCATATGGATTGAAGCATGTCACCTTCTCGTTTCAATGTGGCTGGCTGTGCTGATGTTGGTCTAGATGCACCATCAATCTCTTGCCCACTGAGCTGACACTGGGCCACATACCAGGTGGAGGGAAGACAGTGTAGGGGGAAAGGCAATTACCCATTGGGAGAAAAATGCAGAAGAGCTATTCTAGCCTAGGCAGGATTTCTGGAGGTTGAGTACTTGACTGTCTCACATTAATAAGGAGCTAAATAGTCTATGGTCTGTTATATCGCATTGAATAATTGTCATCATGCAAATCAATCAAGCAGCACACAGGATCAGTCCACATACTGTATGCCTCGAGTTATTTCATTGTATGTGTGCTGTAAACACTTCGTTGGGAGATATATGGGCTTCAAGGGGAAACATGTGTTATCTCAAACTGTAATCAAACCAGAATGTATTTCTGTGTTCTCTGACTCTACTTTGTCTACACTGATATAACTGAGATCCTTATCTTACAAAAACACCAAACATTAACTCTACGACTCAGTTTACATGGTGGAGCTGGAACTAATTTAAGACAATATGTTCCAAACTGTTCCAATGTGCCATATTTTTCAAATAATTTATTCTTCACCTTCCTTCACTGTGTTTAGAATCATATATTCTATACATAAGAGTCGAAGCATCAATGTGACCGCAGATATTGGGGGCCATCACTCAAATTCTACACATGCATATTTTCTGGAAGATAGCATTGGACCATAGTGGGGGTTGGAGTACTGGCTGATTAGTTTTGAATCCTTAACCTGCCCTGGGAGTATGAGAATTTCAGTTGTGATTCTACTGATTCCCACTCTTTTCCCACTCTTTAATATATTTTTCTTTTACCCCTTATTTCCCTCTCTGTTGTCTGATATTTTTTTCTCTAACTGTGACTCCCATGGCTATGGAGTTAAGACTATTTTCACCTTCTGCTGTTAAGCACAGCAGTGAAATCATAGGGTTTGATGTTTAAATAGAGGATTTTCATAAACACCATGAACGCTGGGTAGACTGGCTTCCATAGACTGTCTTCCATTCCAGTGGTGGTGAATTACCAGTAATGATAGGCACAGTATTTCCAGCATGTAGTGAGGATCGTTCACTGAGTTTGTAGCCCGGCAATTCGAGCAAGGGATGCAGCAACTCATTAAAACCCATCATGAAATAACTAAAGACCTTTTTCAGATATTTTGAATGAGTGCTGCATTTGAAACTTCAACACGGTTAGAACGAATGGTTTACTTCCTTTCACTGTTGAATTTAAGAATAAGAACAAATCCACTTTTTGATACAGTGAACTTGATTTGCCATTCTACTTCTTCACCTCCCACAACCACAAAGACTCATTAGCCATCTACATTAGTAATCACAGGAGCTGTTCCATTTCCTCAAACTCCTCAAGACTCCCGAAGTAACTATTTCAAAGATATTCTCTCTCCAATCATTCTACAGCTCATTATAAACATTTAACATGTAAGACTTTTGAGTATTGTGTTGTTCTTTCATCCCAGCCAATTGTTCATTAAAAGAAACAAGAATTTCTGAGCATTTAATGGCTAAAATGAGACTGGTATTGTACAGTACCATAATCACGGCTGCCCCAAAGATTTCTCCAGCTCAAACCATTTTGCCACACCACCTAGCCATCAATGCTGAACAATGTTACAACATTGCTGAAAAATGTCTTCTCTTTTACAATACAGTCAGTTCCTAGTCTTTTCCCATGTGAAATTTCCAACTTTTGGGAAATCTCTTAGAAACCTATAAAATTCTAATAGGACTGGACAGGATAAATGTGAGAAGGATGCTCCTGATGGTTGGGGGATCCAATCACAGTTTAAGGATATGGGTGAGGCCATTTACTATTGAGGTGAGGTGATATTACCAGAGTGGGGAGCCCATGGAATCCTCTGCCACAGAAAGCAGTTGAGGACAAAACATTGAATTATATAGTCCTTGAGGCTAAAGGGATCAAAGGGTATGGGGAGAAGTGGGGAACAGGGTTCTGAGTTTGATGATCAACCGTGATCATATTGAATGGTGGAGCAGTTCTGAAGGGCTGAATGGCCCATTCCTGCTTCTATTTTCTATGTTTGTATGTTTTGCTGTTCATAACCCACCATTCTCTTCCTTTGAGCTTCAGATATTTTTAATATAAAGAGGTCTATACCAAGTCCAGATCATGGCCGTAGCTGTTTCCCCCTGTACTCGGACTGTGACGGCAGGAACCAACTATCTCATGGTTTCTATTTTAACTTCAGCCAACTGCACTTGTGGACAAGAGTTTGTTGGTTTAGCAGCGGCGTGACATTTTTGTGGTTAGCCAGCTTTTCATGGAAAGTTCCACCCTGCTGACAAGGAAGTAAAATATTCACTGTAATTGCATTAAAGTTTTGAACGCAGTGTGTATTTAAGGGGTAAAAAGGAAAATAAAAGTAATCAAAACCGTGTAAAACATTTTGAAAATGTCAGCAGTGACATTTCATTAAACTCAACTCCCATATGATTGTTCTGTGGTTCTCATTAATATTGATAGTCATTACACTTCCACAATATAATACATCATTACAGTCTTTTATATAGGAAAACAGATGGATTAAATGAAAGCCAGTGCCCTCTTGTAATCTGAGTACATGCCGGGGGATGAAACACACGTTCTGCTCCATTAAAGCCAGCGACACTGTATCAACCCAAATCTAAACATGGATCAAACTTATATCAGCATCATATCTTGAGAAGGACTGGTGGCAGCAGATTTACCATTGTTCAACCTTGAAAGAAATTGGCCAGCAGCCAAAGCTGGGTATTTAGCATGAAATAAAGCCAAATTTGTGTATGTGTACAATATATAGCTACCCATTATCAGCATCAAGCAATACTAAGTTAGATGCATTTGCTTCTCTACTCCAACACTATGTTTCAGGCCATTCAAGTAATTTACTTTTACTTTCCTTTACTTTTCTAGAAGGAACATTTTCCACATTCAGTATCATTGTGGTATTTCTGAGCTGGATGGTCAGTTTATTTCAGATTATGGACCCTTCTGCTTTGTGATTCATACCCACTAAGAATGTGACTTGAATTGTCTCCAGCCTATTTCACTTCAACATCCTTCTCACTCCAGAGAGAGAAAATTTAAATGTCAACTTGACCTCAATTTAAATGCAGTCCTTAACTTTATTACCAAAGTATTACTTTTTTTACTGTTACGGCCACTCAGTAATTTGAATGCTGTGGCGGGTGATTTGTTCAAAGTCCTGCATTGAGTAGTTGAATGAAATTATAATATTCTCCACACTGTGTGCACACGAGCACCACATAGGCACAAACAGACACACGTAAACACTCATATACACACAGGTGCACATAAACAGACACAAGTGCACACGCAAACCCAAGAGTCATCAAGTCATACAGCACAGAAACAGACCCTTCAGTCCAACCAGTCCATAATCCCAAACTAAACCAGTCCCATCTCCCTGCTCCTGGCCCATATCCTTCCCAACCTTTCCTATTCATGTACTTATTCAGATGTCTTTTAAATGTTGTAATTGTACCTAGGCATCACTTTCTCTGGAAGCTCATTTCACACATGAACCACTTCCTGTGTAAAAATGTTGCCCCTCGTGTCCTTCTTAAATTTCTCTCCTGTCACCTTAAAGATATGCCCCCAGTCTTGAAATTCCCCCACCCTTGGGAAAAGACACCTGCCATTCACCTTATCTACACCCCTCATGATCTTATAAACTGCTATAAGGTCACTCCCCAACTTTCTATGCTCCCGTGGAAAAAGTCCCAGCTTATACAGCCTCTCCTTATAACTCAAACCTTCTATTTCCGGCAACATCCTGGTAAATCTTTTTTGAACCCTCTCCAGTTTAATAATATCTTTCCTGTAACAGAGCGACCAGACCTGCACAAGGTATCCAGAAGAGGCTGCCCTAATGTCCTGTACAACCTCAACATCCCAAATCCTATACTCAATAGTCTGAGCAACGAAGGCAAGCATGCTAAACACCTTCTTAACCACCCTGTCTACATGTACACAACTCACATACACACCGAGATATATAAGCATACATACCCAAACACGTGTGTACCCACATACACACGGATGCGCTCAATAGCATTCCTGGTTAATCAAGCTGAATTCTGGCAGAAGTGTCTTGTCAATTTTTGTTCCTGTTGCCAATAATAATATTGTAAGAAGGAGGGTCGAAACTGGCAGATGATTGCCAATCTGTTTCCCTGCTTAACCATTAAGACCCTGCCAACTGTGGCAAGGAATATTTGAAATCGGAGTGCACAGTTCCTGCCACCAACAACTGAAGCCAGGTTGTGGTAATACTGCTCCTACCAACTGCTGCTGCCACACATTCACACAGCCTACCTGTGAGCACACAGTATATTTACATGTGCTGTGACCCACTCATGCATCTCCCTGTCTTTACCCATGCAAACCCAATGATTGGAAATGTTTAATGTTTGCACACTTTTACAGCATGATAGCATAGGGATTCATGGCAAGAAAACCAAATGTAGTGAGACCAAGGATGCCCTTTGAGAGGTGAGACACATGCTGTGTTTGGGCACTCTAATACAAGCAAGAATTAGTCTGGGTGTTAACCGCAGCCACTCTGACTCGACAACAATGTGAGTGAGGGTTCATGACTCATTGATTCACCATGATTGCAAGATGTCAAGGGATAGGAGAGCAGTGAAGAAAAATCAAAGATAAAAGCAAATAAACGGGATGACAAAATACTCTTGTAAGCAATCCGCATCAAAATGTCCCACTGAATAATCCTCTACAGTGTGTGTGGAACTCAGCCCAGTTTTAGTTGACTTCGCATCAGATTCAAACAACTTCTGTATGCAGCACTGAAACCAGCCCAATCCAGAACTGGAGGCAGATTGGTTTTTCAAAGGAACAGCAATGGTTTCAGGATAATGTGTGCAAAAGTGCTGTGATGTTTCTAACCAATTAGTGATGACAATGGAAGAATTAACTTCTATTCTTATGAGCACCATTCACAACACCAGACTTTGCTGCCAGTGATGTATATTTTCATCAAATATGGTCTCTGATAAATTGGGGAATTGCAGCAGCCAATTTGTTCTCTGCAGGGACCCACAAACAGCCATAAAATTATGACCAAATAACCTATTTTAGTAATGGTCAGGACACAGAATGCGCCAGTGTTTTTTTTCAATAGTGTTGAAGAATCTTCTACATCTACCAGTGAAGACCTAAGTTCAATACTTCATTCATTTACTGGCATATCCCACAGTGCAGTACTCCTTCACTACTGAGGCATCATAGTCTTGGTTGCTGGGGTAGAGCTTGAATCCATAACCTCAGACTCAAAGACGAGAGAGCTACAACTGAGCCAAGGCTGGAACTTGGGTTGCCCTTTTATACTACATCTTTGTGAGCATACTTCTAAATGTTAGTTTTAGTGACAGCATGGTTATTTCAACCAATGTACACTTCATAAAGGTACAGCTGTAATCAGAGTTGATTGCAATTAGTCAATTCTTCAACAATTCTCTTGACCATTGCCAGATATGATCTAGTATCGGGTAAGGGCATTGTCTTAAATAGGTCCTACCTGCAGGAAAAGGCAGCCAACAATGGAGAGTTCAGTAGATCCCATAAGAACTTATATTTCTTAGATAGCTGACAAGACAGAGAACAGATTTGAGTGTGGTGTCCCTGACTATTCCAGTCCCATTCCTGGAATGGGTCTAGGTTCCAAAATTCCCTTGGATTTTCCCTTGCTTCTGACTTGATGAGGCTTAAGTGATCCCTGTACAATCACATCAACAGCTGTTTGTAAATACGTGGAAGGAAACAGTTCGTATGGGAGAGTACAAAAGGCCAGTTTAAGATTCTCTATAAGTTTTAGGGCATTTGCTACTCAGAAAAATTCAAGTTTAAGACTTGTTAATTTATAAGGTCCTTTGGTCCTTTAGAAATGGTGAATCCGCCATTGTCACCTTGTCTGGCCTAGCTTTGACTCCAGGTCCACATTAATGTGGGTAACACTTAACTGCCCTCTGGAGTCCTGAAAAAGGGTTATGCCCGAAACACCGACTCTCTCGCTCCTCAGATGCTGCCTGCTTTGCTGTGCCTTTTCCAGCACCATGCTTTAGATTAGATTAGATTAGATTCCCTACAGTGTGGAAACAGGCCATTTGGCCCAATATGTCCGCACCAACCCTCTGAAGAATCACCCACCCAGACCCATTTCCCTCTGACTAATGCACCTAACGCCATAGGCAGTTTAGCATGGCCAATTCACCTGACCTGCACATGTTTGTAACTGTGAGAAGAAACCAGAGCACCTGGAGGAAACCCACACAGACACAGGGACAATGTGCCCGAGGCTGGAATCGAACCTGGGTCCCTGGCGCTGTGAGGTAGCAGTGCTAACCACTGAGCCACCGTGCCACCCCAACACTGCCCTCAGATATGGCAAGGCAAACCACTCAGTATGTCTAACTGCTACAAAGTCTGATTAAAAAATAGTAAACCTACAGGTACACACATTGTCAACCCTGCAAAACCACCTTACTCTTGAGTGTACCCAAGCCACGTGAATAGCAGTGGTTCAAGAAGGCAATTCACTGGCACTTTCTAAAGGGAAATTAGGGATGGGCAGTAAAGGCTGGCCCAGCTACTGCTGTCTATATTCCATGAAACATGAATGAAAAATGTTTGTTTTTCTGTAGTGGTGAGGTTTTGTAACCGACCTTATCTCTTGCTGTAAGAGACGGGGCTGAATATTCAGTGAGCTCGGGAAACTGACACATGGAATAATTTCATGTCTGGACTCTGTGCCTCAGCTGCACCACTCTCACAGTGCTTTTTGTAAATGTTAGTGCTCATATTGGCCAGATGGTGGGCCCAATTAGTGCAACTGCCTGGCTGGTGAGGGATGTTGCTGCCAATCCAAAGAGAACCAGGCAGCATCACCGACGGAGGTTAAAGGAAATGTGAAGGCCAAGTCCTGGTGCCAACTCAAGTAGATCCATAAGAAACAGTTTGAACTTAAACACAAAATAAACTTTACTTGGCCTTGTGGTGTGCTTGACAGCTGTGCATTGACATTCAGCAGATTATTTGGATTTGCCAAAATATGGTTTGAAAATTCCTCTCTGCACTGGATAATCTCTTTAACTTGCCCATTAAGGAACTCAATGGACTTTCAATTGGAGGCAAATGGGTTTTCCTTTCCTTCCCATACTCCCTTTAAAAATGATAAACCAGTCTCAGGATCCAAGGTGACCAGGCACCATGATTTTGAAATTGCGCCCATACTGGATCTGCAACTTGTAACCCAATGAGTCAGAGACTATTTGACTGCTTTATGCATCACTGACCCTTCATTTATTCTGGTAAATCTGCTCTTTGAGGTTGGCGTGAAGCCATGGGAGATGTACTGGAAAAATCAGGCTTGGACTTTGTGAAGGTAAGGGATGGGTCCTTGAGTTTATATGAGAAGCAGGTGTAGGTGAGTTCTTTAGCAGATATTTTAAGAATTGCCAACAGAAATGCAACTTGAGTCTTTGTGTCACTTTATATCTCCTGCAGCACCCTGCAACCATATTGCATAACTTTCTTCAAAGACCAAGTGGTTGGTTTTACACCTTTGAATCAATATTAATTCCCATCTGCAGTTTTTGGTTATGCATGCACATCATATTTAGTCTGCTGTGTTTTTCTGATTGTTTACATATAGATTATTGCAGCCTGGGAGATTTGGATTGTGCTCTAGTCGTTTCGAATGGTTTGAGATGTTCCACAAGTTAGATGAGTCCAGGGTAAATATCTGCAGTACCATGATCTATCTCTCATTTTTGTTTTTAGATATTGACGAATGCTCCTTTGACAGAACATGTGATCACATCTGTGTGAACTCCCCTGGCAGCTTCGAATGCTTTTGCCACAAAGGTTACACATTGTATGGCCTGACGCACTGTGGAGGTAGGTGGATGCTGTCAGATTTCACATTGTTCTAGGAAGAGCTGGAATGAAAACTCAGTCACACAGGGAACTGAGGATGTGGGATGTTTTATGAATGACAGTTTGGTACATCTGAACTATTCTGTCCTGACATAAGGGAGTTCTGAATTCTGTTCATTTTGGGACACGTTAGATGTTCATACTCTGATTATGGTTCTATTCCCCATCATATCTGTGTTATGATGATGTGTCTATGAGACTATAGAAACAGACCTTATCCTGAGAAATGCAGCAGTTCATTATCAACAGAGTTTCGTGTTGTATGTTTAGGAGGCGGCTAGTTGGCAACATGCCATCATATCTCTGTAAGCTGGATTGTCTATGAAAGGATACCTGCATCTCACCTGGGTGGGAATCTGAACCACATTGCAAGCACATCAGGGCTGTGTAACAGAACACACTTATATTGTAATTACTTGATATTCTTGTACATAAAAAATAGGAACAGGAATAGACCACCTGGACCCTCAAGCCTGCTCCACCATTCAATAAGATTACGGCTGATCTTTTTGTGAACTCAGCTCCACTTACCTCCCATACACCATAATCCTTCATTCCTTTACTGTTCAAAAATCTATCTATCTTTGCCTTAAAAACGTTCAATGAGGTAGCCTCAACTGCTTCACTGGGCAGGAAATTGCATAGATTCACAACCCTTTCGGTGAATAAGTTCCTCCTCAACTCAGTCCTAAATCCTGACTCCCCCTTCACAATTTACACTTGTTACCTATCATTCAGAAGCTGGATAGGACTGACAAATATATACCTGGTAAAAACAAGGACTGCAGATGCTGGAAACCAGAGTCTAGATTAGAGTGGTGCTGGAAAAGCACCGCAGGTCAGGCAACATCCGAGGAGCAGGAAAATAAGCGGATAGGTGGAAAGGAAGATGGGCAGATAGGACAGGTCATGGGGATGGTGCTGAGCTGGAAGGTTGAAACTGGAGTGAGGTAGAGGAGGGGAAATGAGGAAACCCATGAAATCCACATTGATGCCCTGGGGTTGAAGTGTTCTGAGGTGGAAGATGAAGCATTCCTGCCCCTGATAATGTCACCCTGGACCCTGATGCAGATACAATGGTACTGACTGGATTTGTTTTGGGTTTACCTTGCTTTGGAAAAGTTTGCTGTTTGTCCTCAGCAACCTCTGATAATGCAGAGCCTGCTGCTGTGGGCCTTAGGTTCCAAAATCACAAGTTTGCTAAGCTCCTTATTGCAGCTGCCCACTATCCTGATCATAATTCTGAATGGAGGCAGGTTCAATGGTATATTTCAATAGGAATCAGATACTTACTTGGAATGGAAACATTTTTTAGGGCCGTGGGAAAAGAGCAAGGGAATTTGGATATTATCCAATTGGTTGTTTCTTTCAAAAAGACAACATGAATATAATGGGTTGATTGGCCTTTACCTCTGTTGTATGAGTTAGATTTTATGTTTCTCAGTTGGGTAAGGAAAATGGAGCACTAACTGAGTGATCACTTACTCACACCATCTCAAACTTGTTCAAGCATGTGTTAGCTGGCCAGTTAGTGGCTATCTGATGGGAAGGAGGTCAATGAGAGATGTAACCTGGGGGACAGGATTGCTGTCATGCAGCAGATGGAAATACTATAATACATAAGTCAGTCTCGACTTTGAGCTTAAAGGCCACATACTCTCTAAATGTTTCCTTTATTTTTAATCAGGGCTCAAAAATGTGTTTAAAAAGCTTTGCAGAAACCTCCATCTTCACCAGAGAACATTACTGCTACGTTCAGTCACTGACCCAGTTTAAGCCTGTCCTTCCTTGTACCTTTGTATCACCTCCTCATAACTGCAGTAAATCATTCGCAAAACTTTTTACAGCTGACCCACAAAAGAAGCAGAGGAGACTGAAAATTTTCAAGTGATTGGATCTTTCACAAGCACCACAGCTTCTTACTTAATCATTTCAAAACAGTGGCTGGGTTTCTGATTTCTGTCCCTGCATGTTTTCTGTAATGTTTGAAACTGGTGTGATGGCATCATATTACCCACCCAATGACATCATGCTCTATTTTAGGAAAGCTGACTTGAATTGTGGACTTAAAACCCAGTCCCAAGGCTCTAGAATAGTCCTTTCAACCTGATTTAAACTCATGAATAGGCTATTCAGCCAATACTGCTCACACTGCCATCAGATATTTAGAGTCAGAGTCATACAGCACAAAAACAGATCCTTCAGCCCAACTCATCCATGCTGACTAGGCTTCCAAAACTGAACTCATCCCATTAATCTGTTTCATTTATGTACCTGTTCAAATGTCTTCAGGAGGTGTTTTTCTAAGCTGATCCTATTCTAACCCTGTTTAGAATCCTACTTCCCACAAAATGTTTGGCTGTTTGAAGATTATGAAAGCAGGTTACATTACGTTAATCAACCTGCAGTAGGCCGCATACCCTCTGATCTTTAAAGTTTGCTTTGGTATGTGGGTGACATATCATCCTGTCTCAGTCTCCTGAGACATTGTGTTTGTGGAAGTGAAGTCACATGTAGGTAAGGTAGCAGGTCTTCTTCCTTGAAAGATGGCAGCAACGCAACCTAGCAACCTCCATGGTTGCTTCCTGGTGCCAGCGTTCTTCTGAATCCTTGTTGCTCATAGTACTTGCTCTTTCTGTTTATACACAGTTGAGATTCACACATCATGCAGGATGCCAAGGAGTCCAAGTTCACAGAACTTAATATTTATCATGGTACTCCATTTTGTAATACTCACAAACCAGTTAACAGAACATCTTAAATGAGAGGAAGCTGGGTATCATTAGAAATGCAAGCCACCTTTTACAGCAAGAAAGTACTTTTTTTTCTGCAACTTAATTTAAAGAAACATTAAGTATGCATTTTTCAGTTTAATCCTTTGCCGAAATATTGCAAAATGAGCTATTAGGGTGAAAAGCTCCTTTGTTATGTATTATTATATGTCGTAAAGATCATTGTAAAATTAAAAGTCTATGTTCACACTTCAGTTTCTAAACTATTTTTAAAATGATTGGCATTTATATTGACCTTGAGGCTGACACACATATGGAATGCTTAAGCAGCTATTGTTATAAGTGTTCAGAATGTCTTTTGTGGAGCAGCACCCATTTTACGAAAGCGATTACCGTGACATACACCTAGCTGCACGAAAGGCTTCTCATATTGTACAAAACAAAAAGGTTCCCTAGGTTTAAATACATTTGATTTTAACTGGACAAAGAAAATGTACTTTATGGCAACAATTTAGTTCTGTACTATCCCAGCAGACCATTACTTTAGATATTGAAGCCAAAGCTCTCTATCTTTCTGCTTGTTTATGCTTCCAATTCTGCAATTTTTTTTTAAAAATAGCCGGTAATATCTGATAACTCAAGCATTTCTGAACTTGCGGCTTTAAGATTAAAATGCTTGTTTAGTATTGCCACTTCAAAAGGCGAGTTGAAATACAGTTTGTGACTTGTAGGGGGCGGGGTCTCAAACAAGCAGTGTTGTGTTTCTGTACTCGCCGTGAGATAAGAAGAGTTTTCCTGCAAACACAGCCATGTGGAATTTGAACAAAGATCAAAATACAAATTAACCACAGTAATGTACATTAAAGCAAGTCACCTTTTGATGACTGGTGAAATTAAATCTGATATTCATACAAAACCCCTTGTCATGTACATCAGCTTAGCCACAACATTCCCAACTGGTAACCCTTTAAGGAGTAAAGGTCGTATGTTTTCGGAGAAATACATTGTTCATTGTTTGCTTCAAAACAAAATAAGGTTGAATATTTTAAAACTGATGCAAAGTAAACCAAATCCAGACATTCTGTTTGCATCCACTTGACAGTATTAGTCGAGGGCTCAAAGTGTGTCATGCAACATATAATTCAAATGATTACAGTTACGCAATGAGTTGTTGGATCTTTTGTCACATGGAATAGCTGAGCCAGCAATATCACACCTTATACTAAGATTACTTCTGTATTGGAGGAGCCCACACAGCTGTGATGGGCCACTTGTCCTCCTTTTGCACTGCAACTTCTAAGATTCTAATTTTACTGTATTCTTCCCAGCCCAGCTCTTTCTAGCAGAAATGCATAGAACATAAATGGATAAATGTGCTGTATGGTGGACGTTAGGACCTTCATTGTTTACAGGAATTGAGTTGGACCCCGGTGTTGAAGCAGCTCATATGAAACGAGGCAACCAGTTGCCTCAATAGTCTTATGTTCCAATTGCCAGAGTTTGGGAGGGGTAGTTCCACCAAGAGTCCAGCTCCTGATCATTCCTGAATACATGGTCACAATCCACAGTCGGGCTTCAGAGATCAAACAGTGGTTCCAGTATCCAGTTGCCCTTCTTACTAAAATTCATGAATTTTCCATTGTTTACATCTCCAAGAGAACTTTCAATCAAGCATTGGAATCGCCATTCATCTTCTTTCCAATCAACTGCTCGGCACGGTGCCACCTTGGCAAGGCAAACGCTTCAAGGTACAAGGCATAAAGAGATTGTTAAATTGAATTAAGCTAAATGGCTCATTGGAGTTGGCTGATATTCGCATGTGCGTTATTTTTCTAACAATACAGAAGCTGTATTGATTGTATCAAGCATCTCTTATCAGTCTCATTGTTCCATGTGTTTTTCCCCGAATAAAAGGCAGCTTGCAAATCTTATTGACCATCACCTGGCCCAGTAGTAACACGGAGAGACTGAAGTAGTACACATGCTTGAGAAATTCAGTGTAGATCACAGAGGAACCGCACTACCGCAACATGGTTGGGCAGCAGGAGCCAATGTGCAATAAAAGTGTGCGCCAGGACCACATGAAGAGAGCAACTAGTACCACTGTACTCCCAGTGATGCCAGAGCAATCCTGAATTCATAACACCTATCAAGGGAGCATTCTTCACAGGAGCATAATTGTTCAAAACTAAAGGGACTTGTACTGACAAGTGGAGCAGCTTTCCTCAACAGTATCGGGCAAACTTTACAGATGACAATAAAATATTGACTCGATAAAACATGGATGATTGGCGTATAGACTTTTTACTGAGAACAACAAGTCAGGCAGCATCTGAGGAACCAGAGAGTCGACGTTTTGAGCTTAACACCTCATCAGGATGAAGTGTTAAGCCCAAGACATTTCTTTCTTGCTCCTCAGATGCTGCCTGACTGCTGTGCTTTTTCAAGCACCACACTTTAACGACTCTGACTTCTCCAGCATCTGCAGACCTCACTATCTCCCACTGAGCACATCAAGGTAATTAAAGGTTTCAAAACCACATTGTATAGTTGGAGCTAAGTCACGGATGAACGGTGGAACAGACTTCGGTGCCCTGCTCCCAATTCCTATGCGTGGGTCTTGTGGATCCTGGATCGTTTGAAGTGAGCTAGGCAATGTCAGATGGTCTTTTCCCCCCTCATTCCTGTCTTGAAAATCCTCACCACTGCCATGCATGGCCAGCCAGTCTAGGTGAAAACTCACCCAACCAGAACGAGCAAAATAGAAGGATGTGGGCTGATAACTAAAAAATCGCCTCAGTGGAATCAAATCAAAATATTTCCTGACTACATGTAGGAAGGTTAGGTTGTAGGATGCTTCAAGGCTGGGTTCTGATTATTATCGCACCCAGTAAGTGTAAAACTCTTCTGAGTTAAGTCTGATACTCTCCCTTTTACTCCAGCACAATTCTTACTCTTTAATAAAATGCTATGAAGTGAATGAAGGCTCAAATCCTGGAATGGCCATTAAAACAGTGTCCAGAAAACAAGGTCACCTTAAATCATGTGACAAGAGTGCATTGAAATTAATGTGGCAGAAATCCTTGACTGTCTTATCATTGTTAGAAAGGGTCAGGGACGCATGATAATAATTGATTGACTTGCATTGAAGGGAACCTTTAGAGTTTAGTTCATGAGAGACTGGTAAGGACAATTGGATCAGGTTAATAGAGCAGGCACAATGTAATTTAAGAACACCTTTAATCCAGTTTCCCACAAAGTGTTGACAGATTGAAGTAACTATGACTAATGGGATCAGCTTCAGGAATGCTGACTGAATTTCTGGCTTAAGCCTTTCACTCTTTCGATGAGACTGAGATCCTGCCTTAAACAGTACCACATTGCTGAAGAAACTAATTTACAATTGGTGTATTAAAAGCCCGTTATCTTTTTTTCCAATACCACAGACAGCCTGTGATATAGTGGAAACAATTTCTTATACCAAAGGATGTGTTTTTCTTCGAGATTCCACAGTTGCTATAGAAGATACTGTACCCAGGACTTTGTTTCAAAGACTTTGTTTGTAACTAGATAGATCTTACAGTAGCAAGGATTGATTTGCAAGTGTCTGTTTACAGCCATGGAATCAGAGAACCTACAGGTATCTTGTTACAATTCCACCAAATTGTGTGTTGTATGCCTGCAACTATAGCGAGTCAAGGTTGTAAAAAGATATGACTAACTTTATAATTATCGTCTTCAATTACTTATAAGATAAGAAATACCATAAGGAATATTCCAACAGTGGCCGAACCAATGTCCTGTACAGCCGCAACATGACCTCCCAACTCCTGTACTCAATACTCTGACCAATAAAGGAAAGTATACCAAACTTATTCACTATCCTATTGACCTGCGACTCCTCTTTCAAGGAGCTATGAACCTGCACTCCAAGGTCTCTTTGTTCAGCAACACTCCCTAGGACCTTACCATTAAGTGAATAAGTCCAGCTAAGATTTGCTTTCCCAAAATGCAGCACTTTACATTTACCTAAATTAAACTCCATTTGCCACCCCTCAGCCCACTAGCCCATCTGATCAAGATCGTGTTGTAATCTAAGGTAAACTTCTTCGCTGTCCACTACACCTCCAATTTTGGTGTCATCTGCAAACTTACTAACTTTACCTCTTGTGCTCAAGTCCAAATCATTTGTATAAATGATGAAAAGTAGTGGAGATCTTAGCCTCACTGAAAAATGTAAAGATCTCCACAACATTAATAAGTCGGTATTCCTGTTAAAATGTAAATGTTCATTACCTTTCAGTTGCACTATGATTTTCTCAATAAAGTGAATGAACATCGAATGCGTCTTAAAATTTCTGATGTCTAGTATCTGCTTATGTTACTGCAAATATTGGGTGTATAACCAGAAGAAAAGCACTCTATTCATGTTAGTTGTAAGGAAATTTGTGAGCATGGTAAGGATGGCATTGCTAGTGTCTGAGAAAGTGACTTAGCCTCAAACCTTGTATCTGGCTACAGTAGGACATATTTGCAACATCTCCCACTTTATTATCTGCCATTATGTAAGGGTGATCACTGAGGAAATTTCATCCATTTGATTCTCTTTTGCCAGAGAGTAGTGAGCAGGCTGTATCATGAGGATTGTAGGCTTCCCATGGTAGAGGGTGTCAGGCAGTGGGGGTTGCTTTTGTCAGCTTTGAGATGTACCACAGTTGATGTCCAAACTGCCACCTTTCTCTACTGCTGGCATTATGACATATTGGTGGGAAGGTACTGTAATTTCCTCTTGTGTTTCCCCTTCCACTCTGCTCCCCGTCAGCCTTCCAGCCTGCTTAGATCCCTTAAAATCCAGTCTGTAAAATGGTTATTTATCTCAAAGACATTCGGTACCAGTATATGTACAAAAGAATTGAAACTTAGGATATTAGGCAACTCTCCTCGATTTTTGGCTTGGGAGGGAACAATAAATCTTAAATAATCTTATTTTCAAAAGCCCTAGTGGTGACATCGCCTGGTGTTGACCTGGCAATAGACTTATGACGATTAATCCATTGCTGGTATGCTGCCTATTATGGACAGATACAGGGTTGAATGATGCCAGATCATACAGAATTATAAATTAAACAGATTAATTTCATAGAGTGATCAGAGGCCTCAGAGAGATTTAATGGGAAAAGCTGGAAGACAACAGAATCTGTTACATTGATCTGTTAAAGCTTATCGTTATTCTAGCTTGCGGCCTGTAAAAAAAAACTAAGTTTAAATTACTATAAATCAATTATCAGGAGCAGACTCATAGATGCATCCACCTTAATTTTCATCACAGATGTTCATTACCTTTCAGTTGCACTATGATTTTCTCAATAAAGTGAATGAACATTGAATGAATCTTAAAATTTCCGATGTCTAGTATCTGCTTATGTTACTGCAAATATTGGGTGTATAACCAGAAGAAAAGCACTCTATTCATGTTAGTTGTAAATGTCTATGAAGATAAAGTCAAAGTGGTCTTTTAAGAAAATGCAGATTATTTCTGTGCATTTCACACATTATTATTAATTATTACTGTTATGAAATTAATGAAAGATTGTAATTAATCACATGAAATATCAGAAAAGCTTTACATTGAAGAAGTAGAAAGCATTTGTTTCTCTTTTTTTTTATTGAGTAACATAGTTAAAGCCCCTACCTTGCCAACAATCTCTAGCAACTATGGACTTGGCCTTCTGTACATAAATTTTTCATAATTTATGAATGAGATTATTTTTCTTCTTTAAACATTATATTTGCCCTTCTGTTCGTACCTGTCTGGATGAACAGTCTGATGCAAGCGTTGCTCTGATGACATCAAAATTGGAGGTGTAATGGACAGCGAAGAGGGTTACCTCAGATTACAACAGGATCTTGATCAGATGGACCAATGAGCTGAGGAGTGGCAGATGGAGTTTAATTTAGATAAATGAGAGGTGCTGCATTTTGGGAAAGCAAATCTTAGCAGGACTTATACACTTAATGGTAAGGTCCTAGGGAGTGTTGCTGAACAGAGACCTTGCAATGCAGGTTCATAGCTCCTTGAAAGTGGAGTCGCAGATAGATAGGATAGTGAAGAAAGCATTTTGCATGCTTTCCTTTATTGGTCAGAGTATTGAATACAGAGGAACCTCGATTATCTGAACGAGATGGGTGGGCACTATTTCGTTTGGATAATTGATTATTTGGTTAATTGATTCAATGCCTTTCGTCTGGGGTTCGGAGTTTTCTAAAGTTCCCTTTTTCCTCGCTCTGCCTGCCTTGCTCCCTCTCTCTGTCTCAGGGTTTGTTTCTAAGCAAACACACATTTGTGTGTAAGGGACTTGCAGCATTGCTGAAGCCCCCCTCCCCCCAATCTGTTCAATGGGATTGACACAGCGAGCACTTGCTAAGTCCACTCCCCATTCAGGAGACTAGGCAGCAGCATACCGTCCGTGAGACCCCGCCCTCTGTCCGCCCCCAACCTGCCCATCCCTCATAGTGCATATACTTTTTGTAGGAAAAGCAGCAGTCAAAGACCAGAGTAAACCTAAAATGCTAACATTTACATTTTAACAGGAATACCGACTTATTAATGTTGTGGAGATCTTTACATTTTTCAGTGAGGCTAAGATCTCCACTACTTTTCATCATTTATACAAATGATTTGGACGTGAGCACAAGAGGTAAAGTTAGTAAGTTTGCAGATGACACCAAAATTGGAGGTGTAGTGGACAGATTACAACACGATCTTGATCAGATGGGCTAGTGGGTTGAGGAGTGGCAAATGGAGTTTAATTTAGATAAATGTGAAGTGCTGCATTTTGGAAAAGCAAATCTTAGCAGGACTTACACACTTAATGGTAAAGTCCGAGGGAATGTTGCTGAACAAAGAGACCTTGGAGTGCAGGTTCATAGCTCCTTGAAAGAGGAGTCGCAGGTCAATAGGATCGTGAATACGTTTGGTATACTTTCCTTTATTGGTCAGAGTATTGAATACAGGAGTTGGGAGGTCATGTTGCGGCTACAGGACATTGGTTCGGCCACTGTTGGAATATTATGTGCAGTTCTGTTCTCCTTCCTTATTGGAAAGATGTTGTGAAACTTGAAAGGGATCAGAAAAGATTTACAAAGATGTTGCCAGGGTTGGAGGATTTGAGCTATAGGAAGAGGCTGGACAGGCTGGAGCTTTTTTCCCTGGAGCATTGGTGGCTGAGGGGTGATCTTACAAAGGTTTATAAAATCATGAGAGGCATGGATACGACAAATAGACAAAGTCTTTTCCCTGGGGTGGGGGAGTCCAGAACTAGAGGGCATAGGTTTAGTGTGAGAGAGGAAAGATATAAAAGAGACCTAAGGAGCAACTTTTTCACACAGAGAATGGTACGTGTACAGAATGAGCTGCCAGAGGAAATGGTGGAGGCTATCACAATAGCAATATTTAAAAGACATCTGGATGGGTATATGAATAGGAAGGGTTTGGAGGGATATGGGTCGGGTGCTGGCAGGTGGAACTAGATTGCTTTGGGATATCTGGTCGGCATGGACGGGTTGGACCGAAGGGCCTGTTTCCATGCTCTACATCACTATGACTCTATGACTGTATGACTGTATGTTTAACTGCTGAGAAATGGATGGAGTAACAAATACCAGTGCCCTGTAATGATACTTATCATGTATGCATTTGTTTGACTGGAGACAAAACAGGTGGGTGTGAAACACATCTAGAAGCTTATCTATGAGTTCAACATTAAAAATGGTGTAATGGAAACAGAATATTCAAACCATATCACACAGCACCTTGTGGGTGAGGATAGTATAAGCTTAATGTTTCAGGGATACGATATTTCATTGGAACAATTCGGATCTGCAGAGAATTGCTGGGATAGGAGATGCTGTGAAAGCAAGTTTTAGTGAACACAGAAAAAGAATAGAGAAATGGAAAAGATGAAGATGAAAGTGAACAGGTAAAAAAAAAATGCAAACGGAAGTCAATTTGCAGAGAAGAGAATTCACTTCTGAGGAAGCGTTAATTCCTTCTTTCCATCTTGCAGGTGAGATGTTAAACTGAGGCCCCATCTGCATTTTGAAGTAGATGGAATGAACCCATGGTGCTGTTTTGTAGAGGAGAAAGGGAGTTATCCCTGGTGTCCTGCCAAATGTTTTGTCACTCAATCAACATCACTAAACAAGAAGAATCTGATTATGCATCTCATTGCTGATAGTGGAACTTGCTCTGCATAAGTTGACTGCCGACATTGGAACAGTGATTACAATTTAGCAACACATAATTGGCTGTAAAACTACTGAGGACATTCTGGGATTGTGAAAGCCACTTTATAGATACAAGGCCTTCTTTTTCACAGATGCTGCCTGATATTACCCTTCTGTCCAGCATTTTGTGTTTCCATTTCAGATTTATAACACAAGTAATATTGAGCATTTTGTTCAAAATAGAGACTTGGAGCAACAAAAGTGCTGTGAAAACCAGTTTAAAATGATAAGGTTTTTTTTCCATATTATCATGATTGACCTGTTTTATAATGTGATGTTAGTGTTGATTAACAAGTTGAGAACAAGTTGTTGCTGGCCTACTGGTTGTTCTGCTATATTGCGCTTTTGGTTAATAACATGATTGACAGATTGGGGACACTGTTTCTATAGCGCAAACTTTTAAAACGCGAATAGTAGTCCCCTACGTACTTGCACGGGATATGTCAAAGCCTGAAACCGCAGATAGGTATGAACTCATCCATTTAAATGGGAAACCTACCCTACCAGCAGTCTCCTGGTCCCTGATTCCAGAATGTTCTCTTTTATATGTTTGGGCCACGGGAAACCATGGGTAACTGAAACCACGGTAACCAAACCTGTGGATAAGGGGGTCGCCCTGTATTGGTTATAATGTGATTCCAACCCCATTAGTTTGAATGGTGCTGCTATTACACAATTTTCTTATAACACGGGATTGCACAAAGAACAGAACCATCCTGTTATAGCAAAACCGACAGAATTGCTAAGTGTTCGAGCCAGTGTAATATGAATTCATATATATCATGAAGGTCCTGAGTTCAGTTTGCAATTTGTACTGGGAGTTGTGGTAGAGGTTTAAAGATTGGCCTTTACATTCTTAGCTTGGTAAGAGGGTAAAACAACTGGAGTTGCTTTTCTTGGCCACTTGGAAAGTGTCTATGTGTCTGAGCGGGAATTGGTCTTGATGCCTTCAATCAATGAAAATATCAGAGGGTTTGTGGTGCCCGGTTTAAATGGAAATAAATGGGAACAGTGGTTGAGTTAGAACTGTCAGTGTCTTGGGACGACAGCTGTGGTTCCTCCTGAACTCCAATCATCCTTGTTTATAACATTAATACAGTGAAGTCTAGGTAAATCAAGACCTGAGATTAGATTCTGAAACCATTTGGATCATGTTCTTTTTTCACCTCAGTTACACAACTAAGTTGATTGTGACTGCATTTCTCTCAAAATTCACCTTCCAGGTTGGATTACTTTCCTCTTTCAGTTATTTACCAATGATTGATAAAAATGAGGTTGTTGGATATCGTATTAAGTAAACTTACCCTGCAGGATTTAATTATGTGGTTTTTAGACTACAAATATTTAATGGTTGCTATCTTGCACTGAATTGTGTATCAGTAATGGGTAACATATGTTTCCAATGGTGATTTGTGTTTATGGAAGTAAATGGTTTTCTTCCTCCTTTTCTACATGTCCTCAGTTTTTTCTGTCATTTAGTTAAACCTGGTTGAGAGAACATGTTAGTTTTATAGCACATATTGATGTGAATAAATATAACCTGACAGCTATTATGGAGACCGGGCTACTGGATGACCAGGATTAGTATATGACATTGAAGAAGAATAGGACGCTAGGTAAAAGTGGAGGGGTAGCACTGTTAATCAAGGATGGTATTTGCGCACAATTATAGAGTCAAAGAGATGTAGGAAACAGATCCCATCGGTCAAACTCATCCATTTCGACCAGGTATCCTAAATAAATCTACTCCCATTTGCCAGCACTTGGTCCATATCTCTCTAAACCCTTCCTATTCATATACCCATCCAGATGCCTTTTAAATGCTGTAATTGTACCAGCCTCCACCACTTCATCTGGCAGCTCATTCCATACACACACCACCCTCTGTGTGAAAACGTTGCCCCTTCTGTCCCTTTTAAATCTTTTCCCTCTCACCTTAAACCAATGCCATCTAGTTTTTGACTCCCCATCCCCTGGGGAAAAGACCATGGCTATTCATCCTATCCATGTTCCACATGATATTATAAATTTCTTTACGTTCGTCGGTCAACCTCTGACACTGCAGGGAAAATAATCTCAGTCTATTCAGCCTCTTCCTATAGCTCAAATTCTCCAACCTTGGCAATATCCTTTTTTATCTTTTCTGAACCTTTTCAAGTTTCACAAAATCATTTCTATAGCAGGGAGACCAGAATTGCAAGCAGTATTCCAAAAGTGGCCTGACCAACGTCCTGTACAGCCGCAACATGACCTCCCAACTCCTGTACTCAATACTCTGAACAATAAAGGAAAGCATACTAAATGCCTTCTTCACTATCCTATCTATCTGTGACTCCCCTTTCAAGGAGCTATGAACCTGCACTCCAAGGTCTCTTTGTTCAGCAACACTCCCCAGGACCTTACTATTAAATGTATAAGTGCTGCCCTGATTTGCCTTCCCCCAATGCAGCACCTCACATTTATTTAAATTAAACTCTATCTGCCACTCCTTGGCCCATTGGCCCATCTGATCAAAATCCCATTGTACTCATCTGATCAAAATCCCATTGTACTCTGAGGTAACCTTCTTTTTGCTGTCCACTACACCTCCAATTTTGGTGTCATCTGCAAACTTACTAACTATACCTGTTATATTAACATTTCTATAAATGACAAAAAGTAGTGGACCCAGCACCGATCCTTGTGGCACTGCACTGGTCACAGGCCTCCAGTCTGAAAAGCAATCCTCCACCACCATCCTCTGTCTCCTACCTTTCAGCCAGTTCTGTATCCAAATCGCTAGTTCTCCCTGTATTCCATGCGGTCTAAGCTTGTTAACCAGTCTATCATGCGGAATCTTGTCAAATGCCTTACTGAAGTCCATATAGATCACGTCCACTGTTCTTCTTTCATCAATCCTTTTCATTACTTTGAGAAAACTCAATCAAGTTAGTGAGACATGATTTCCCATGCACAAAACGTTGTTAGAGATTACCTTGGTTCAGGCCTCAAGTTTTAAAATCAGTTTGGATAGACATGAGAAATAGTAGGGGAAAGAAGTCGTTGATTGATAAACTCCTGAACAATAACCACAATGTAGGGTAAAATATGTAAGAATAGCAATAACTATGGGTCACTTCAGCCTACATATAAGCTGTAAAATGTCAGATTGGCAGGAGAAATTTGGATGAGGGGGGGTCACAGAGTGCATTCAAGATAGTTTCTCACAGAGGTATGCTTTGAATCTGACCAGAAGCCGGGTATATTAAACTTGGTATTGTGTCATGTAGCAGGGTTAATTAATAATCGCAGAGTAAGGAACAGAAGAAATAGGTGCAGGAGAAGGCCATTTGTCCCCTGAACTTTGTTCCACTGTTCAGTATAATCATGGCTGATCTCCCCCAGGCATCAACACCTCTTTCATACCCTTTCGTCACAGTCCCCAACTCTCTGATATTTCAAATAACTATCCAGCTATCTTTAAATACTTTCTGTAATCTAGCCTCCATATCTCTCTGGGGTAGGGAATTCCAAACATTTGTAATCTTCTGAGAGTAGAAATTATTCCGCATCTCCGTTTTAAATGAGTGGTCCCTTATTTTATTTTGAGTCTAGGTGACGCTTCATCAAAGCTGAAGTAAAGGGTTAGCACTGCTGCCTCACAGCGCCAGAGACTCGGGTTCAATTCCCGACTCAGGCCACTGACTGTGTGGAGTTTGCACATTCTCCCCGTGTCTGCGTGGGTTTCCTCCGGGTGCTCCGGTTTCCTCCCACAGTCCAAAGATGTGCAGGTCAGGTGAATTGGCCATGCTAAATTGCCCATAGTGTTAGGTAAAAGGGGTAAATGTAGGGGTATGGATGGGTTGCACTTCGGCGGGTCGGTGTGGACTTGTTGGGCCAAAGGGCCTGTTTCCACAAGTAATCTAATATAATCTAATCTAATCTAAAGTGGGGAGGGGACAGCATTTACGCTATAGCTGAGGGGTGGCAATGAAATGGTGGGGGCTGGGGGTAGTGGGTGGAGGCTGCCAGTGAAGAAAACGTGTTGATAGTTCAGATTGGGTGATCGGAATGTGATGGCAGCACAACAGTGTGTCTCCTGCCAGACTAGAAAGGACGGTAAGTGGGAAGGGGGTGAGGGGGAGGACATGCTAACAAGCTAAAAGAAAAGGAAGAAATGTTGACAGTTAACTCAATAGTAAGTCCAGAAGGCTGTAATGTGTGTAATCTGAGATGTTGTTCCTCCAGTTTGTGCTGTGGTTCACTGGAACATTGCAGCATGCCGAGGACAGACACGTGGGCATGTGAGCAGGACGCTGTCATAAAATGACCGGCTACGGGAATGTCAGGGTCCTGCTTGAGCACAGACTAGAGGTGTTCCACAAAGTGGTCACCCAAAGCTGTATTTGATTTCTCCAATGTAGAGTAGGCCACATCGGGTGCAGCGAATACAATACACAGGATTGGAGGAGGTACAGGTGAAATGCTGCTTCACCTGGAACGACTGTCTGGGCCCTTTGACGGTGAGCAGGGAGAGGTGAAGGGGCAAATGTTGCACCTTCTGCAGTTACATGGAAAGTTGCTGTGGAGAGAGGGATGTGGTGCTGGTGATTGTGGAATGGACTAGGGTATCCTGGAGGGAACAATTCCTGCAAATGCAGACAGGGGAATTGAGGGGAAGATGTGTTTGGTGGTGGCATTCTGCTGGAGTTGTCTGAAATGGTAGAGAATGATCATTTGAATGCGGAGGTTGGTGGAAATGTAAAATGAGGACAAGGGGGACCCAATCACACTGTTGTGAGTGATGTGAAGGGGCAAGGGTGGAAGCACGGGTGATAGACCGGATGTGGTTGAGGCCCCTGTCAACCACAGTGGGTGGGAAATCACAGTCATGGAAAAACAAGCCTTGTCAGCAGTGCTGCTTTGGAAGGTGGTATCATCTGAACAAATACGACGTAGGCAAAAGAACTGGGAAATGGGATGGAGTTCTTGCAGGACATGGGGTGTGACGAGCTGTAGTGAAGGTAGCTATGGGAGTCAATGGCTTTGAAGTGGATGGCAGTGGAAA
Organism: Chiloscyllium plagiosum; assembly: GCF_004010195.1. Taxonomy (NCBI): domain Eukaryota; kingdom Metazoa; phylum Chordata; class Chondrichthyes; order Orectolobiformes; family Hemiscylliidae; genus Chiloscyllium; species Chiloscyllium plagiosum. The sequence continues at coordinate 37,909,906 of NC_057735.1, read as the reverse complement.
TGGAGAGAGAGGGGTCAACAAAAGGAAGGGAAGTGTCTAAAATGGATGATGTGAAAGTTACAGAGGAGTGGAAATTGGAGGCAAAATTAATAAAGTTTTCAAAGTCCTGACGGGAGCATGAAGTGGCACTGAAGCAGTCGTCAATGTACAACAAAAGCATTGTGGGAGAGGGGCCAGTGTAAGACTGGAACAAGGATTGTTCCACAAGTCCCAAAAAGAGGCAGGCAGAACTGGGACCCATGTGGGTGTCCATAGCCACTCCTTTGACTTGGCAGAAGTGAGGTGAATGAAAGGAGAATTTGTTCACTGAGAGAACAAGTCAGCCAGGTGGCCTACTTTACATTGGAGAAACCAAACACAGACTGGGTGACCGCTTTGCAGAACACCTCCAGTCTGTGCTCAAGCAGGACCCTGATGTTCCTGTAGCCAGTCGTTTTAACATAGTGCCCTGCTCGCATGCCCACATGTCTGTCCTCGGAATGCTGCAGTGATCCAGTGAATCACAGTGCAAACTGGAAGAACAACACTCATCTTCAGACTAGACACTTTACAGCCTTCTAGACGTAATATCTTATCAGTATCTGAACAGCTGTTGTGTTGCCTTCACACTGCACAAATCTACTGTACCATCATCATTTGGGCCACCACAGCAAAGTGGAGAGCGGCAACTGAGAACTAAGGAGTACCCACTGACCACATTGCTCTTGATTCTGGTGTGCAAGCCCATGTCCCATGTTGAAAGTATGCATAATAAATGAAAGCCATACTGCAACATGGAATATGATGGAGCAGATCACTGAGGTACTTAAATAATGCATCTATCGTCTGGACAGCTGTGGATCAGCCCTTCATTAGGTGACAGAGTGGATATCAAGTCTCATGATGACGTGCTGCTGACTGCACAGCATCATGAGAGCATTGCTCTTGCTCCCAGGTATGTGGGAAATGCTGAGAAGGAGGCAATCAACATAGTCCCTTGCTGGCCAGGCTGTCTGTGATCGACTCATTCACCTGCTGTATCAGTGAACACATCCTAATTCCATGCCTTACTATTCTTCTGTCACTGACCAGCACTGGGTCCCATTGGCCAAAATGCTAAATTAAACCACATTTATAAATAAAATATTGACATATTGAAACAAAAGTTAATTAATCAACCTCGTGCATTCTCTTAATGTCTGTCTTCAATTGGCTTTCACAAGCTAGGAACAACTAGAGTCAATTGTGAAAGCATCTTCTAGACAATAGAATCCCTATAGTATAGGAACAGGCCATTTGGTCCAACCAGTCCACACTGACCCTCTGAAAAGCATCCCACCCAGACCCGTTCCCCTACTACTCTAATTTCTCCTAACTAATGCCCCTTACCTACACATCCCTGGACACTATGAGCAATTTAGCATGGCCAATTCACCAAACCTGCATATCTTAAGATAGTGGGAGGAAACCAGAGCACCCAGAGGAAACCCACGTAGACACAGAGAGAATGTGAAAATTCCACACAGTCGCCCGAGGCTGGAATTGAAGCCGGTGCTGTGAGGTAGCAGTGCTAACCACTGAGCCACTGTGAGCACCTCAGCAGCTTTGCTGAAAACAACTTGTGAATATATATTTATGTACAGAGACAGTGTATAATCTAAAGGCACTTCACTGGAGAGGTCTTCAAACAGTTTGAAAAGTGTTAGAATTCAATAATGAATATGGAGAATGTATTTCAGATTTTACAGTTAAAAACATCTTGCCAACTAGAAGCGATGAAGTATTCCTTTCCCCTACAATCTCTCCCAAACCACACCGTGCATTGAACCCTCCAAAATTATTGAATAGAGATAAAACATAACATCTTATTATTCTGCAGGCTGTGGTGAGCTAGGAGACATCCCCCTTGTTATGTAGCTCAGACTCATTATTTCATCTAACTGCAGACTTGATGGCCCTTTGCCAGTAGCCTCGAGTTTGGAGTCCATTAAATTTGACTTAACAGCTTCTAATCTTTCAATTAAAGTTGACATTGTATTTTATTAATGAAATGGTACATTCTTTTTATTTGCTTTTTAATCCTTTAATTTTCTCTTCCCTGGAGTCACTTTGTTCCTTAAATTCTTCATTTTTTGGACCTTTCATTTCTCTTTCCATATTTTGTTTTATAATTTTTCTTTTTTTTAATGATTCAGTAATCACTTCCCATTCTTTCTTTATCTTCCATTTTTACCAGCCGCTTTTCCTTTCCATCTTCCTCGAAGCGTTGAGGTAAATACTGTTTTGAAACTGTTGCTATGAATTCTTGCTTGTTGAAGGGAATGATTTTTCAATCAAAACCTGAACACAATATGAGAAGATGATCTTTGTTATGATACACTTACTAGAAGAACTTGGTCTGTGCAGAACTGCATTTTAAGGTGACGGCGTTAGCACTTGTCAGATTCTAGATTGCTATACGTTTGCCTCGGAACCACATCAAGGTCTTAGTGTATTGTTATGACTAATGTAAGTTGTGCAATGCAGCTGTAAACATCAGACAACTGCAAAACAGCTCTTGGTCATTTTGGTAAGGGAAATTGTTTCAAAAGCATAACAGGCAGAATCTTGAAAAGGTTTGAGCCTTTGAAGGGTTGAATGCCACAATTCGATGAGAGGTCGGTGAGATCTATTTGAACGTCGGGAGCACCTTGCTCCTGATTTTACTTTCACGGAGTGCTGTGGTGAGTTTCTCACTGGCGAGTTGTCAGATAAGGGGGATTATTGCTTGTTAAACATCTTGTTGACAGCCTAATTTACTTTGTTAATATTCAGCTTTCTGTCTTCCCAAACTCACCAAACACAAACCTGTCATGGAAACCAGAGCGGGTACCTGGCAATTTCTGTTTGCCACTTGCTCCAAACAACCTCCGTGTTAGGTACAATCAAAGTGCAGCTCAATGCATAATCCATGGGCACCTGCCACACATACCCTTCCTCCATGGACACTGGCGTGAGGCATCCAGCAACCACTCAGGGGATTTTAGCACACCACTTTCTGAACTAGATCCTGCAGCTCCTCATGGACACGGTGGTCCAGAGAAAGGGCACCCCCCCCCCTTTCCCCCTAGGACTGGCTGAGAGGAGACTGATACTAGGCACTGCCAGCTGTTCTGAGTTTGCCAGTTGGGTCAGCGCAGTCTCGGTCCACTAAAGGAATGTTCAGTGATGTTTAAAGATGCTCAATAGCCATTTTCTCTCTGCAATGGTAAGTGTCACCATCTTCTCTCTGCTACCAAACACTCATTGTGTATCTCTGCTACTGCACACCAAGCACCGTGGTCTACCATGCTCACAATTGCAACATCTTCCCTCACTCACTCTTACCCAGTTCCCCAGATAACACAGCGGGGCTTCTGTATGGGTTCATTCACTCACTTGGGACACCTCATCACCTTGCTCCAACTGCTTGACCTATAGGCTGGGACTTTCTTCACTGGAACATTAGAGGTTGAGAGGGGACCTTATATAAGTTTATAAAATAATGAGGGATATAGATAGAGTTAATGATAGTTGTCTTTTCCCTAGGATGGGGGATTTCAAGACTCGGGGGGGGGGGGGGGGGAGACGTTTTCACTGTGAGAGAAGAGAGATTCAGAAAAGACATGGGGGCAACCTTTTTACACAGAGGATGGTTCACGTGTGGGATGAACGTCCTGAGGAAGTGGTGGATGTGGATACAATTGCAACATTTGGGAGACATTTGGATGGGTACATGGGTGTGAAGGGTTTGGGGGGGATGTGGGCTAGGAGCAGACAGGTGGGACTGGTTTGATTTGGGGTTGTGTTCGGCATGGACTGGTTGGACCGAAGGGTCTGTCCCCGTGCTATATGACTCTATGACTATTTTCATCTCTTTGAATCCCTCCCTTTGTCTCATTCCAGGAGCAAACAGCCTGCAGAAAGCCTGGCTGAAGGGTATCTCTCTTGCCTTGACTGAGGGCAATTTTGAGGTGTTGGCCATTTGCTTGAAGCACTTTCAGTGTGTTTGCTGTGTCCACTGCTGAGACATGGTATAGGTGTGAAACTGACATAGCTCAGTACCATCAGCAACCTGTCCACCACCCTCTTGACTGATCACAGATTGTTGCTGAACGGACTTGAATCTTTACTAAACAGCAAGGCAGAAATAAGGTGTGTCAGTAGCTCTGTCTCAGGGGAAAAGCCCTAAAAGACAACGAGGGATGTGCTAAGTGAGTGAGCGCTAAGTAATTAGCCAAGCTGTTCTGAGGTGCAGCCTGGTTCAATCTGTGAAGGGTGGTGGGTACCTGTAACATTCTGATGCTAGTTGCTAATGTTGTCCAATCTGCAGCATTACAGAACAGCGGTAAATTGTAATTGGATCAGAGATGTGCTATAATGGTGGTTTTGCATACCAGTGTCTGTGGATATGAGGTCCCAGCCCATGGATAATGCCCAGAGACATTGGTTTGGAGGATTGGAGGGACAAACTAGATTGAGCAGGTACTTGCATGTCAGCAATTCTCAATGTCCAGTTTCTATCTGTTGGAATAGGTGAGTGCACATTAATGAGGCAAGATTAAGTAATAATCTGGGTGACAATGAGTAATAATCCCCGTTAATGGGCCACTTGCCTCTCTCTAGTGAGAACCCCATCTTGATGTCTGGGACTTCACTGGAAATGCAGCTTGTTTCTCCCAACATTAAGAAGGGCCTCACTCGACTTCTCCCACAATTTTCCCCAATTTCCTGCCAGGGTCGACATTGTTCAGGGCCTGGGAAGATGCCACCCTCTGTTATTGCTTGCACTTTTTAACTTTTACTCTTGATGGTTGTGCCAGGCTCAACCACAAGTGGGCAGCATCCCTTGTGACGAGGGTGTGTGGATTTTGGGTTGTGTGTCTTAGGATTTCCATGATATTTTTCATCTCTTCAATGGTCATAGATCTTCGACATGCTTGCTTTCATTGCTCAGTCCTTTGAGTATAGGAGTTGGGAAGTCATGTTGCGATTGTATAGAACATTGGTGAAGCCTCTTCTGGAATACTGTGTCCAGTTCTGGTCGCCCACTTATAGAAAAAATATTATCAAACTGGAGAGGGTTCAGAAGAGATTTACCAGGATTTAGTTTGAGATTATGTTCGGCATGGACTGGTTGGACCAAAAGATCTGCTTCCGCACTGTATGACTCTATGACGTTATCGGGTATGGAAGTTTGAGCTATAAGGAGAGGCTGGATAAGTTGGAACGTTTTCACTGTTGTGTATGAGATTGAGAGACGGTCTAATAGAAGTTTATAAAATAATAAGAGGCTGAGGTAGGGTTAATGGTAGTTGTGTTTTCCCTAGGATGGGGAATTTCAAGACTAAGAGGCACATTTTTAAGGTGAGAGGACAGAGATTTTAAAAAGACATAAGAGGCAAATTTTTTACACAGAGGATGGTTCGCGTGCAACATTTAAAAGACAGTTGGATAGATACATGAAAAGGAAAGGTTTGGATGGATATGGGCTCGGGGCAGGCAGATAGGGCTAGTTTATGTAGGCATGGTAAGTTGGGGCTAGGATCATGTTCGGCATGGACTAGTTGGACCAAAAGGTCTGCTTCCGCGCTGTATAACTCTATGACTCGTGATCTTGGTGACCTCTCTAATGCACTGGCAGGGTACTTTTCATTTGTATTGCAGGGTGCACTGGCAACTACAATTGAAAGGTTGCAGTAGGGACATCTGGTGGGCTCAGACAGGGGCCCATCTCATAGACTGAACCACGCTGCATCTCATTTCTTGCTCTCTTAGCACTCACTCACTTAGTGTCTACCTGCACACTCACAGATTCATGCCTTGCCTTGTATTGCCTTTCTGTGTCAGTTCACATAGTCATATGGCCACGTAGCTTGCCTTGCTGGTCAGCAGTCCTCACTAAAAAGGGGATGGATATTTGTGTGTGTGGCAGTGTGCTCCATCAGTCTCACATTGTACCCTGTGCCAACAGCTTATGTGGCAGTGCCACAGTATTGTGCAGCAAGCAGGCAGCTGTGTCGCAAGGTTTCAGGGGAGTCATCCTCAGCATAGTCAATGGAGGCACCAGTCAGGCAGGGGTTCCGAGTACACTAAGTGAAGGGCAGGCTCCAATGCCATACCAGACAATTGGTTATGGTCAGGCGTCTGGTCGAGGTGTTCTCAGTCAGGGGTCCGTGTCTCTGCAGTTCGGGGAGTGGGTCACGGTCAGTCCCATCGCTCCATAGCAGCCAGTTAAACAGCAGGGCTAATGCAGCAGTGGAAATGTACATCTATCAGTCAGGGATCTGGGCACTTGTCACCTGAGAATGATGGGAGTGTGTGGACCACAGTCAGTCTGTCACTTCAGCTTCAGAAATTAAGGAACAAAGAGGATTTGTGAAATGACGGGCAGGGGAACGGAGTAAGAGCAGCCATTGCCGTCGGAATTAGATCCTGCAAGTTAGGCTTTAGGACTGGAGGGTGAAGGTGGATGTGGGGGAGATGACAGTTGTGAACAGGGACGTCAGTTTCTGCAAAAGGGGGGATATGGTAAAGCATGAATAGGAATGGGATCATGCTGTAGATGGATTTGTGTGGGGGCCTAAGGAGGTGTGTAACTTATAGGCTTTACAGAAAGGGGCTTTGGCTGCTTGGAAGCTCGGTCAGAGTCAGGCTGAGACTGTCACCTTCCATCGTGCTAGAAATCAGAAATGCACAAGAGAAAGAAAATAGCTGCGAGTGGGCAGGGCAATTGAGAAAGGAGACTGTAGCACCCACCAATAATAAGGCTTTTAAAGGGGAAGAACATTGCATACAGACCCATTTACTGTACATGACAGAAACCTGTGGAGACTCTATTCCTTGGACATCTGAATAAACTACTAGCCCCACCCCACCCTCAATACTCTTGTGTGTTGCACCTCTTTGCACCTTTCTGAATGACTCATCGACACCTACACTTTTGGACACAGAGGCCACAAAGGAATAGAGATGTTGCGTGAGGAGGTCAGAAGGTGTCACCACAGCCATATGTATGCAGTGTTCATCTTGCTTCCAGCAGGCTCTCAGCACTGACCTCTGTCCATGGACCATTGTGTGTGGACATGAATTGGTGCTTGACAGCGTAACAATGACATCAGGGCTACACAGTGAGTCAAATATCCAGGTGTCAGGTCAAATCAGTGCCACATATAAATAAGCGCAAAACAAGCACAGCGCATTGGCACTGCCCTGATGTATAGGTCTGGAGGTTTGGCAGGGTGATCCCAGAGTGACTGTGTCTGGCCGAGCCAGATGTGCAAAGAGGTAAGTTGACATTCCTCAATGGGAATTTCCAAGAGTTGGAATAGATAGACAGGTTTGAGATAGCTCCTCTCTGAGGGGCCTATGTGTATTCCTCCTCCAGCTGAGTGCCATTTGGCACTGCCATGTATCCATGTGAGGCATTAGCCTGGTTGGAAGTTGGTACAGTAGCCGAGATAGTGATTGTGAGGTAGCAGAAAAAGGAGTGTTGCACCTGAATTGGCACAGTGGAGGAGATCATTGGTCATCTTCCTTCTGGCACTGCTGGCCATTCCTCTACAGTACTGACCCGGGTGGCAACCTTGGAGCAGGTTGGCAAGGTCTGGTGGTGCAGTCTCCTTTGCTGGTTCTCCTCTCCTCCACACTAGCCCCTCAACTGTTTGAGATTCACAACAGCATTGTCTCCTTCTCTGACATGTTCACACTCTGCTGTTGAACAAAGAGGGCAACTTTGAGTGGCTGTGCTTTTCCTGATGCCCAATGGCCTCTTAAAACTAAGCACAAGCACACTGGGAAGATAGGCATGGTAAGTTGGGGCTAGGATCAGATGTCATAGGGTGCAGTAGGTAGGTGAATTTGGTAAGATACACTAAGAAGACAAGCTAGGCCTCAGGTGAAAATTTTCCACAAATTCAGACTTGGCCAAAAACCATAAGATACAGCCCTTTGTTTCTGAAATATTTCTAAATCCTTGTTGTTTTATAACCAGCTGTCTGCTACCTATGGAGGAAGATTTTTTTTAGATTAAGTTTACCCATTTTCCTTCACTATTTTGGGTGCACAGTGCTTTGAGCCAGATCTCTCCCCAGCTGAGCGAGGGACTTGGTTTCCCACAGTCATAGAAGATCAACTGTATGCTCTGTGAAAGAACTCAAATGTGTGCCAACCCCATGTGCCACTGAATTGTTGGCGTCTACACATCACCACAACTTGGTCTGTTTCTGAGCAGGTTAGTTCAGGAAATAGAAGCAAAGTCTCCCTTTCACCAACAGAACTGTATATAAATATTCTTGAGCAGCCACTCCCTCTAGTGGGATCATTTATATTGACCTTTAATAAGTGTATGTTGCTGAAGGGATGAAAGGGGATTATTGGTATTTGGCAAATCATCTCTCACTACAGCAAGACAAGGTGAGAAAATGTGAACATTCTTAACATCACCTTGAAAGCTCAGATAATATTCAATGCAGCATATGTCACTATGTTAGGTACAAACTGTTTGGTTACAATTACCGCTTTACCACCTCAATCCATAGAATCCCTACAGAGTGGAAACAGGCCTTTCGGCTCAACAAGTCCACACTGACCCTTGGAAGACTGACCCACCCAGACTCATTCCCTTACATTTATCCCTGACTAAGGCACCTAACCTACATATCCCTGAACACTATGGGCAATTTATCATGGCCAATTCACCTGACCTGCGCATCTTTGGACTTGTGGGAGGAAACTGGAGCACCCAGAAGAAACCCACGCAGACACTGAGAGAATCCAGATCTTTCCACATCAAACATTTGAGGATGTGGTACCACCACAAACAGCCCTGGAACCCACTTATGCAGCATAGAACCAGTCATACCCATGTTTGTAGGATCATACAGTCACCTGTCATCAGAACCATGCTTTTGGGGAATCTAAATGCAAGAGATACCCAGAGCTGCTGTCATACTAACATTACAATGGCTGAGACCTGAAACTAAAGTTTGAATGGTACAAAGAAGATTAGCAAGGCCCCTGCTTAAGTACGACACACAAAGTCATGAAGTGTTCCACTTAAAAAAATACAAACGACAAATTGCTTGTGCTAGAATAGACTTGCTTAATATAAGCCAACTAATTTTGCCTGTGCCTTTTTCAGATATCGATGAATGCAGCATGAACCATGGTGGCTGTAAGCACGGCTGTGTTAATACACTGGGAAGCTATCAATGCTCTTGTCCCAACGGTGGTTACAAACTACATTGGAATAAGAAAGATTGTGTGGGTATGTGAAGAACTCAGATCTCTGGTGTCCTCTAGTGGTACTAATGGATGTAGCAATCCTGTAATGTTGTCTTCATGAGAAATACTTGATTATAGGCCACCTAACGTGTCTCAGCAAATCTCCAGTGCTTCACAAATAAATAATTAATCTGAGCTGTCATTACTGTTGTTATGTAGATTATTTTCAAATAGTTTGAACACAGATGGTATATTTTCTTTTTGGAAGGGAGTGAGTATTTATTCAGGATGGGAACATCAAAAAAAAAGATGGCAAGATTATCTTGGGGTCACTTGCCCCCTGAGCTAGGCATGACATTGGAGACAAGGTTTGATTGAGGGAGAGGGAGCAGTCCTGGCCAAAAACGAAGGGAAGGTCACCCACATTCTGTTCTTCAAGGCCATCTCTCACTGCACTTGGCCTTTCAAAGAAAGGGTTACTTTACTCAGTCGCTTCATATATTTAATGCATACCATGTCATTCAACATATTTACATACTGCCTTGAAGTCATTTGATGAAGTAATATCAGACAAGATTAGGCACTGAGCTACATTAGGAGATCCTAGTATAGGTGACCAGGAGCTTGGTAACGTGATGGTTTTTGAGGAGTTTCTCAAAGAAGGTTCAAGGCTGAGAAATTTAGGAAACACAGACAAATTTCTGTATTTATTACACTTGCTCCTCAGAGCAAATCGAGTTTATGTTCCATTTGTTTTCCGCATGTTGCCATCTACCCAGTTTTGAACCAGGCATTTTTCAAATTCTTGGTCCAGAAATATCTAAGATTAAAACAGGGGGCATGATTGTTTGATTATTCTTTGTAAATAAAATATGTTTTTAATATTTTCTCCCATATCTATGTCTTAGAAGCATGGTTATTGAAATGACTGATGTTTTTAATAAGTTTCTTCAATGGCAGAACAAGTGCCAATATTGGCACAGACCAAGAAAAACTATATGTTGCTCTTTCATCACTCTAATCGCTTGGTTGGATGGTTTAAGGAAAATTAAGCACAAATGTTATGCATACAGTGAATGTTTGGGCCTACTTTTGCATGAATTGTGCAACAGGTTATTATAGAGTGTGGAACTTTCTCTTAGGTATCGTTTTCCAGCTGGAAGCTTTCCTTAAAACATTCTATCTGTCCAATTCTTGCTACCTTAGTCTGTTCACTTTCAGAGAAATGTCACTTTCCAATGTGTTATTCTTAAAAGGCTTTACTGTTTATATGGCTCAAGGAACTGAGCTGACAATGACTGTGATTGTGTTAAAGAGTTACTTCTGGGGATAAAGAACAGAGATGTTCCCAGTCCCTGTGTGATCATTTCTTACACAGATCGTTTGCACAAAGTCAGATTTTGCATTGTATCAACATTTTCCACTGTAATTTCAGTCCAAGGTTATTGAAGATTTTTATGCCTGGCATCTCATTGAACAGAAGTTTACTAACATCCCCACATTGTGACCTTGACACGTCCTCCCTTGGGGGATTTAGGACAAAGTACCTTTTAGTAGCAGACCCCAGTTGGTGCTCTAAATACTGCTGCAATAGAATATTTATAAAGATACAACATCCAGAGGCAGGAACCAGCCGCTGATGTCTTTTCCTATCAATAGCAGCATAAATCCCTAGCCCATGAGACATGAGCTCTTCTCCTCTCGCTCCAATTTATTTTCCCGAATATTTCACAAATCCAGCTTTGAAATGCCTTTGTGCTCAATGCATTCATTAATGGCCAGGTATTATTAATTTCAGCCCATTCACTTAGGGCCACACTTCAAGCAAGTTGACCGTTCAGATTGCTGTTCAAAAAAATAAAGTGAAGCAAAAGAGTAAGACCATAAGACAGAGGAGCAGAAATTAGGCCATCCAGCCCATCGAGTCTGCTCCTCCATTCAATCATGGCTGATATGTTTCTCAACCCCATTCTCTCCATAACCCTTGATCCTCTCAATACTCAAGAGCCTATCTTTCTCAGTTTTAAATACACTCAATGGCCTGGCCTCCACAGCCTTCTGTGACAATGAATTCCATAGATTCACCACTCTTTGGCTGAAGAAGTTTCTCCTTATCACTGTTCTAAAAGGTCTTCTCTTTACTCTGAGGCTGTGCCTTCAGATCCTAGTCTCTCCCACCAATGGAAACATCTTCCCAACATCTACTGTGCCCGGGCCATTCAGTATTCTGTATGTTTCAATTAGATCCTCCTTCATCCTTCTAAACTCTAACTGGTATAAACACAGAGTCCTCAAACATTCCTTATATGTTAAGCTTTTCATTCCTGGGACCATTCTCATGGACCTCCTCTGAACACACTCCAGGGCCAGTACATCCTTCCTGAGATATGGGTCCCAAAACTGCATGCAATACTCCAAATGTGGTCTGACCAGAGCCTTATAGATCCTCAGAAGTACGTCCCTGCTGTTATATTCAAGTTCTCTCAAAATAAATGCCATCATTACATTTGCCTTCCTAACTACTAACTCAACTTGCAAGTTTATCTTAAGAGAATCCTGGACTAGAACTCCCAAATCTCTTTGAAATTCAGACTTCTGAATTTTCTCCCCAATTAGAAAATAGTCCATGCCTCTATTCTTCCTACCAAAATGCATGACCTTACACTTTCCCACATTGTATTTCATCTGCCACTTCTTTGCCTATTTTCCTAACCTGTCCAAATCCTTCTGCAGCCCCCCTGCCTCCTCAATGCTACCTGTCCCTCTACCTATCTTTGTATCATCTGCAAACCTAGCCAGAATACCCTCAGTTCCTTCATTTAGGTCGTTAATGTATACAGTGAAACGTTGTGGTCCCAACACTGAGCCTGTGAAACACCACTTGTCACCAGCTGCCATCCTGAGAAGAATCCTTTTATCCCCACGCTCTGCTTTCTGACAGACAGTCAAGCTTCAATCCATTTTGCCTGTGACACCATGGGCCATTACCTTATTCAGTAGCCTCCTGTGTGGTACCTTGTCAAAGGCCTTCTTGAAGTCCAGGTAGATAACATCCATTGGCTCTCTTTGGTCTAACCTGCTGGTTACTTCCTCAAAGAATTACAGCACATTTATCAGGCATGACCTCTCCATGATGAGACCATGCTGACTTTGCACTATTTTACCATACACTTTCAAATATTCAGATATTTGAAAGTTCACAATGCATTCCTGGATCTTACCCACGGCGGAGGTTAGGCTAATCAGTCTGTAATTTTCTGTCTTTTGCCTTTCTCCCTTTTTAAACAGAGGTGCCATGTTAGCGATTTTCCAATCCTCTGGGACCCTCCCTGATTCTAGTGATTCCTGAAAGATCACCACTAACACCTCCACTATCTCTTCAGTATCTCTGTCAGAACTCTGGGAAGTAGTCCATTTGGTCCAGGTGATTTATCCACTTTCAGCCCATTCAGTTTATCTAGCATCCTCTCCTTGGTGATGGCCACCATAGTCAGCTCTGCCCCCTCACTCTCTTGAATTTTTGGGAAATTAGTCATGTCTTCCACCGTGAAGACTGATGATGTAATTATTTGGTTCCTCAGCCATTTCCTTATTCCCGCTACTACCGCTCCAGCACCATTTTCCAGCAGTCCAATGTCCACTTTTGCCTCTCTTTTGCTCTCTTGATATATCTAAAGAAACTCTTACAGTCTTCCTTTATATTACTGGCTAGCTTATCCTCACATTTAATCTTCTCCCTCCTTATTTCTTTGTTTGTTGCCCTCTGTTGGTCTTTGTAAACTTCCCAATCCTCTTGTTTCCCACTGCCCTTCGCCACGTTACATGCTTTCTGGTTTGCTTTTATGCTTTCCCTGACTTCCCTAGTCAGCCAAGGTTGCCTCATCCTCCCTGTACCATGCTTCTTTTTCCCTCGGGATGAATCTCTGCTGTGCCTCCTGAATTACTCCCAGAAACTCCTACCATTGCTGTTCAACTGTCTTTCCTGCTAGACTCCTTTCTTTTTAACAGTATAGCACAGTACAGGCCCTCGATGTTGTGCCGACCTTTTAACCTAATCTAAGATCATATTACTATCATCCAGGTGCCTATCCAAGATTGCTTAAATGACCCTATTGTATCTGACTCTACTCCCACTGCTGGCAGTGCATTCCTCGCACACATCACTCTGTGTGAAAGGAACCTACCTCTGACATCTTCCCTAAACCTTCCTCCAATCAACTTGAAATTATACCCCCTCATGATTGCCATTACCGCCCATGGGAAAAAATCTCTAGCCATCCATTCCATCTTTGCCTCTCATCGTCTTGTACACCTCTGTCAAGTCACGTCTCATCCTTCTTCTCTCCAATGAGAAAAGCCCTAGCTCCCTCAACCTTTCTTTATAAGACATGCCCTTCAGTCCAGGCAGCATCCTGGTAAATCTCCTCTGCACCCTCTCTAAAGCTTCCACATCTTTCCTATAACGAAGTGACCAGAACTGAACACAATATTCCAAGTGTGGTCTAACCAGGGCTTTATACAGCTGCAGCATAACCTCACAGCTCTTAAACTCAATCCCCCTGCTAATGAAAGCCAACACAACATATGCTTTCTTAACACCCCTATCAACATGGGTGGCAACTTTGAGGGAGCTATGGATGTGGACCCCAAATTCCCTCTGTTCCTCCACACTGCCAAGAATCCTGCCTTTAACCCTATAATCTGCATTCAAATTCAACTTTCCAGAATGAATCACTTCACACTTTTCCAGGTTGAACTCCATCTGCCACTTCTCAGCCCAGTTCTGCATTCTGTCAATGTCCCATTGCAACCTACAACAGCCATCCACACTATCCACAACTTCACTAACCTTTACATAGAACATAGAAAAATACAGCGCAGTACAGGCCCTTTGGCCCTAGATGTTGCGCTGATCCAAGCCCACCTAATCTACACTAGTCCACTATCCTCCATATGCCTATCCAATGCCCGTTTAAATGCCCATAAAGAGGGAGAGTCCACCACTGCTCCTGGCAGGGCATTCCATGAACTCATGACTCGCTGAGTAAAGAAGCTACCCCTAACATCTGTCCTATACCTACCACCCCTTAATTTAAAGCTATGCCCCCTCGTAATAGCTGACTCCATACGTGGAAAAAGGTTCTCACGGTCAACCCTATCTAAACCCCTAATCATCTTGTACACCTCTACCAAGTCACCCCCAAACCCTCTTTTCTCCAATGAAAACAGCCCCAACTGCCTCAGCCTTTCTTCATACGATCTTCCTACCATACCAGACAACATCCTGGTAAATAGAAAGACATCCACATATCTTTTCTAATGAAGGGCTCATGCCCAAAACGACAACTCATCTGCTCCTCAGATGCTGCCTGTGCTTTTCCAGTGTCACACTTTTCGACTCTGATCTGCAGCATCCCAATGTATCACCACAATGCACCTCCTTTCTGCTTTTTGTTTCATAGCAAAGTCTATAACTTCACATAGAACACAGAAAAGTAGAACACAGAACAGGCCCTTTGGCCCATGATGTTGTGCCAAGAATTAATACCTAAGATAAACAAATCTACACACCCCTCAATTCACTGCTGTCCATGTGCATCGCCAGCAGTCGCTTAAATGTCCCTAATGACTTTGCTTTCACCACCACCGCTGGCAACACATTCACAACTCTCTGCGTAAAGAACTCACCCTCAATGCCATACCTCCCTATTTTTTGAAGTAGCCTATCATGGGGAACCTTATCAAACGCCTTACTAAAATCCATATACACCACATCTATCGCTTTACCCTCATCTACCTCTTTAGTCACCTTCTCAAAGAATTCAATAAGGTTTGTGAGGCACGACCTGCCCTTCATAAATCCATGCTGACTGTCCTTGATCACATTATTCCTATCCAGATGTTCATAAATCCTATCCCTTACAATTCTCTCTAAGACTTTGCCCACAACAGAAGTGAGACTCACCGGCCTATAGTTACTAGGGTTATCCCTACTCCCCTTCTGGAACAAGGGAACCATATTTGCTATCCTCCAGTCTTCTGGCACTCTTCCTGTAGACAACGAGGACATAAAAATCAAGGCCAATGGCTCTGCAATCTCCTCCCTTGCTTCCCAGAGAATCCTAGGATAAATGCCATCAGGCCCAGGGGACTTATCTATTTTCACCCTTTGTGTCATCAGCAAACTTACTAACCCATCCTTCCACTTCCTCATCCAAGTCATTTATAAAAATCACAAAGCACAGAGATCCCAGAACAGATCCCTGCGGAACACCACTGGTCACCCAGCTCCAGGCTGAATACTTTCCATCTACTACTACCCTCTGTCGCATATGGGCCAGCTAATTCTGTATCCAGACAGTCAGATTTCCCTGTATCCCATGCCTCCTTACTTTCTGAATGAGCCTACCACGAGGAACCTTATCAAACACTTTGTTAAAATCCATATACACCACATCTACTGCTTTACCTTCATCAATGTGTTTTGTCCCATCCTCAAAGAATTCAATAAGGCTTGTGAGGCATGACCTGCCCCCTCACAAAGCCATACTGACTATCTCTAATCAAGCTATGCTTTTCCAAATAATCATAAATCCTGTCTCTCAGAATCCTCTCTAATAATTTGCCCACCACAGACGTAAGACTGTCTGGTCTGTAATTCCCAGGGTTATGGATTAGAGTGGTGCTGGAAAAGCACACAGGTCAGGCAGCATCCAAGGAGCAGGAAAATCGACGTTTCAGGCAAAAATCCTTTGCCCGAAACGTCAGTTTTCCTGATCCTTGGATGCTGCCTGACCTGCTGTGCTTTTCCAGCGCCACTCTAATCCAGACACGGGTTTCCAGCATGTGCAATCCTCATCTTTACCTTATTCCCAGGGTTATCCCTATTCCCTTTCTTGAATAAGGGAATAACATTTGCCACCCTCCAAGCATCTGGTATTACTCCAGTGGATGGTGAGGACGCAAAGATCATCGTCAAAGGCGCAGCAATCTCTTCACTCGCTTCCTGTAGAAAGCTTGGGCATATCCCACCTGGCCCAGGGGACTTATCTATCCTAGTGTTTTCCACACTTTCTAGCACATTGTCCTTCTTAACATCAATCTATTCAAGCATATCAGTCTGTTTCACACTGTCCTCATAAACAACAAGGTCCCTCTCACTAGTGAATACTGAAGTAAAGTATTCATTAAGGACCTCCACAACTCCTCCCACTCCAGGCACAAGTTCCCTCCACTATCCCTGATCCGTCTACCTCACTCTGGCCAACCTCGTGTCCCTCACATAAATGTAGAACGTCTTGGAAATTTCCTTAATCCTATCCGGCAAGGATATTTAATGCCCCTTGTAGCTCTCCTAAGTCCATTCTTCATTTCCTTTCTGGCTACCTTGCAACCCTTTAGAGCCCTGTCTGATCCTTGCTTCCTCAACCTTAAGTAAGCTTCCTTCTTCCTCTTAACTCGATGTTCCACATCTCTTGTCATCCAAGGTTCATTCACCGTTCATCCCTTCCTTGTCTCAGTGGGACAAACCTATCCAGCACTCACAGCAAGTGCTTCCTAAACAGTCTCCATTTTTTTGTCATGCATTTCCCTGAGAATAGCTATTCCCAATTTATGCTGCACAGTTCCTTCCAATAGCATTATAATTCCTCCTCCCCCAATTAAATACTTTCCAGCCATCTGCTCCTATCCCACTGCATGACATCGTAAAGGTTAGGGAGTTGTGATCACTATCACCAAAATGCTCTCCCACTGAGAGATCTGACATCTGACCTGGTTTGTTTTTAAGCAACAAATCCAATATGGCCTCCCCTGTAGTCAGCCTATCTACATATTGAGTCAGGAATTCTTCCTGGACATACCTGATAAAATCTGCTCCATTCAAACTATTTGCACTAAGGACGTTCCAATCGATATTAGGGAAGTTGAAGTCACCCATGACCACAACCCTGTTACTTCTGCACCTTTCAAAATCTGTCTCCCAATCTGCTCCACCATATCTCTGTTGCTGCTGGGGAGTTTATAGAAAACTCCAATAAAGCAACTACTCCTTTCCTATTTCTGACTTACACCC
This sequence comes from Chiloscyllium plagiosum, assembly GCF_004010195.1. NCBI lineage: Eukaryota > Metazoa > Chordata > Chondrichthyes > Orectolobiformes > Hemiscylliidae > Chiloscyllium > Chiloscyllium plagiosum. The sequence continues at coordinate 37,892,610 of NC_057735.1, read as the reverse complement.
ATAATGACTCAGTAGACAAACCCTACTCAACAACCTCCCTTTCTACAGTTTTGATACTTTCCCGGATTAGCAATGCCACTCTGCCACCTCTTTTACCTCCCTCCCTATTCCTTATGAAACATCTAAACCCCAGAACATCCAACAACCATCCCTGCTCCTGTGATATTCAAGTCTCTATAATGGCCACAACATCATAGCTCCAAGTATTGATCCATGCTTTTAAGTTCATCACCCTGGTTCCTGAGATTTCTTGCATTAAATTAGATGCACTTCAACCCCTCACACTGACTGCAACTTTGCCCTATCAGCTGTCTATCCTTCCTCACAGACTCTCTGCACACTGTATCTGCCTGCTCACCAGCCACTCCATCCTCTGATTGGTAACTCTGGTTCCCATCCCCCTGCCAAACCTTTGCAAAGAGCTCTAGCAAACCTCCCGCCCAGGATATTGATACACCACCAGTTCAGGCGCAACCTGTCCTCCTTGTACAGATCCCAGGGAGAACAGATTGTACCTGAACTGGTGTTGTACCAATATCCCAGGCGGGAGGTTTGCTAGAGCTCTCCGCAAGGGTTTAAGTTAGTAGCCTTTATTCAGCTGTAATACTGTTACCTCAGATTCTATCTTCTCCCTCTCAAAATGCAGAGTAAATTTAATTATATTATGATCACTGCCTACTAAGGGTTCCTTCACCTTAAGCTCCCTTATCAAGTCTGCCTCATTGCACAACACTAAATCCAGTTCCCTAGTGGGCCACTAAAGCCTGTTCCCTAGTGGGCTCCACCACAAGCTGCTCCAAAAAGCCATCTTGTAGACATTCCACAAATTCCTTTTCTTGCAATCAACTATCAACTTGATTTTCCCAGTCCACCTATATATTGAAATTCCCCATGATCACTGTAACTTTGCCTTCCCTACATATCTTTTCTCTCTCCTGGTGTATCTATGCCCTAGCTCCTGACTACTGTTTAGAGGCCTTTACACAACTCCAACTATGGATTTTTTTACCTTTGCAGTTCCTCAATTCTACCCACACAGACTCTACACTATCTGACCCTACTTCATTTCTTGTATTGATTTAATTTCATTTTTTAGTAATAAGGCAACCCCACCCTCTCTGCCCACCTGCTTATGTTTTCAGTAGGATGTATATCCTTGAATATTCAGCTCCCAATCCTTATGCCCTTGCAGTCACGCCTCCGTGAGACCCACTATATCATACCTGCCAATTTCAATCTGCGTCACAAGCTCATTTACCTTATTCCTTATACTGCGTGCATTCAGATATAATAGCTTCAGTCCTGTACTCACCATCCCTCTTCCCATTGTCATTCATTTGTCCAGTGTCTTGAAGTTTGATTGCTAACCCTTTCCATACACTCTGTCCTATTTATGTCTGTGCTGGAGATTTTAATAACCTTCAATGAGGGTTTTCTAAAATCCCGTATAACTGGAGCCTCCCCACCCACTCTCCTCCCCCATTTAGTTCAAAGCCCTGTCTACAGCCCTACTTATGTGATTCGCTAGGACACTGGTCCCAGCACGGTTCAGATGAAGACCATCCCATTGGGACAGGTCCCTTATTCCCCAGTATTAGTGCCAATGTCCCATGCATTCAAACCCATTTCGCCCACACCAATCGTTGAGCCATGCATTTACCTGCTTAATCTTATTGACCCTGTGCCAATTAGCTCATGGCTCAAGTAGTCATTCAGAGGTTATTACCTTTTTGGTTCTGCTTTCTAATTTAGCTCCTAGCTGTTCATACTCCCTACCCTTGTTTTGTCTATGTCATTGATACTTGCGTGAACCACAACATTGGATCTTTACCTTCCCACTCCAAGTTCATCTGCAACCCAGATGAGATGATTTGATTACTTACAGTGTGAAAACAGGCCCTACGGCCCAACAAGTCCACACCGACCCTCCAAAGAGCAACCCACCCAGACCCATTCCCCTACATTTACGCCTTCACCTCACACTACGTGCAATTTAGCATGGCCAATTCACCTAACCTGCACATTTTTGGACTGTGGGAGGAAACCAGAGCACCCGGAGGAAACCCGCGCAGACACAGGGAGAATGTGCAAACTCCACACAGACAGTTGCCTGAGGTGGCAATTGAACCCAGGTCTCTGGCACTGTGAGGCAGCAGTGATAACCAAGCAGGCAACACAACCTTCGGGACTCTCGATCCTGGTCACAGAGAACAGTGTCTATGCCTCTAACTATACTATCCCCAATTACAACAACATTTCGCTTTTCTACCCCTACTTGAATGGCTCTCTGCACCACAATGCTGCAGTCAGTCGGCTCATCCTTCCTGCAGTCCCCATTCCCGTCCACAGAGGGAGCAACACTCTTGAAATTATTGGACAAAGTCAGGGGCTGAGGCTCCTGAATCCCTCTGCCTGACTCACTCTTAGCCACACCCTCCTGTCCCTGACCACTGGCTGAATTTGAGTTAGTTAGTCTAAGGGGTGTAACTCTCCCCTCCTCCCTGATGTCTCAGAAGCTCAGACTCGAGATCATCAACTCTGAGCTGACATTCTTCCAGCAACCAACATTTACTACAGGCATGGTTGCTGGGAACCACAGTGGGGTCCACCAGCTCCCACAGCATGCAGAACAACACGTCATCTGACCCTCCATCCTTACTTTATTCAATTAGTTTTGAATTTTTTTTTAAAATTTTTAACTGTTTTTGTATCTCTGCTTATGCAAGTTGTAACCAAGAAATAAGTTGTAACCAAGAAATTAGTAAGATTCAAGTAACTCGCCCTTCATCAACAATCGGGCTTCTGCATTCCTCAGCAAAGTTCAATTGGAACCTTTTAAGGGTTTTCTGAAAACTGCTGGTCTTATCAGAACCTAGGGCTTGGGTGCAAAAGACTCACTGAAATATTGTTTTGGGGTCATTGCTGTTTGTCATTTCTTTAAATGACCTGGATGAGGGCATAGAAGGATGGGTTAGTAAATTTGCAGATGACACTAAGATCAGTGGAGTTGTGGACAGTACAGAAGGATGTTGCAGGTTACAAAGGAACATAGATAAGCTGCAGAGCTGGGCTGAGAGGTGGCAAATGGAATTTAATGCAGAAAAGTGTGAAGGAGTACATTGGAAGGAGTAAAAAGAATACAGAGAACTGGGCTAATGGTAAGATTCTTGGTAGTGTGGATGAGCAGAGAGATCTTGGTGTCCACATGCATAGATCCCTGAAAGTTGCCACCCAGGTTAATAGGGTTGTTAAGAAGGCATACGGTGTGTTAGCTTTGATTGGTAGAGGGATTGAGTTTCGGAGCTATGAGGTCAAGTTGCAGCTGTACAAAACTCTGATGCAGCTATACTTGGAGTATTGCACACAGTTTTCATCACCGCATTTTAGGAAGGATATGGAAGCATTGGAAAGGGTGCAGAGGAGATATACCAGGATGTTGTCTGGTATGGAGGGAAGGTC
>NC_057735.1:37858651-37888651 GCF_004010195.1 Chiloscyllium plagiosum | reverse complement strand
AATGGGCTCAGTTGCTGCTGTGTTCTATGCTGGCCTCTCAGAATAAAGTAAACATTTTATTTGATATTTTACTTAATCTTCCCAGTGGGAAACTGACAGGTTTAGATTAGATACTCCCCTGATTTCACATTCAATCTGTTTAGTTTAAGATTACTCCTTTCTCATTTGTTTTGAATTTAAACATTTTCCAGCTTTTCTGTAGTTTTTCAAGATGTGTGACACTGATTTCTTTGAAATTTTCAGAGGCAGCAAAGTGCTTGCTGGGTTCCAATCCTCCCCGAGCTCAACTTTCCTGCATCAAGAGTGGGAAGAGAGAAACCTGCTCACTCAGCTGTGCCTCCAAGGCTCACTTCCAGGCAGGTAGGCCTCATGCAAAGTCAGGAGAAACCCACATTCTGTTCAGTATTCTCGGCTCAACATGAGGCCATTGGATGTCCTTCCTTACTGGTGGAAGCTGAGTTGCCAGTCTTTCAGCTCATCCCTGGAGTCTTCAGTCTTGAACTCCATCTTTCTGAATGCTGCTAAGGGCAGTCCAGGGAGTACATTCATCAAGGCATTAGAAAGTTGTTTTTTTTTAAAAACTTTTGTTTGTTTGTTAAATGTGTATTGAATGTGTAAATCTCTCACTGACTGCCATGATTTCTAAATTGGATATTGAGGAACCATGTTTTTCCTGAATTCTTCTTCTGAAGGTAGGTGATCATTTATCAAACTACAGCAAAATTTTACTATGGCTTGGGTGCAGGGGCTGCTCCCAATTTTACAGTTGTACTTAGGTCTGAAAGGGTTAATAGTTGCTTGAGTATAGTAAGCGTTGATGATGCCATGAGGACTGGAGTAAAGAGTCACAAAGTTCTTAAAGGATTCAGACTTAAGACCAGGTCATCCTCACAGTCTGTCCTCATAGGTTGTAAAAGTAAATAGTTGCAGAGATACAATAAACAAGATCATGTTTGCTATGAGAAACTCTTATAGTGACTCGATAAGTTGGCTATCTTTACCGACACCAGACCACATGGGCCATGGAGAAAGGTATACCTAGAAGATATTGATGGCAGCACACACAACATGGTGAGCAGCGATGGTGATCTAAATGGGATCTGACAAAGGATCTGCCTTTTCATTCAGCACAGTGAGCAGCATTGTGAGAATCATTGGTAGAGATTTGTGGAAGTGACCTTGGGTTCTGAGTTCATCCAGTAAGTGAACATAATCAGAGACTGCGGGATTCAAACCATAAAATCCTGTATCAAGGGGAAAAACTAAATGATGCAGTGATTCACACGGAAAGGACACAAATTTTGAAAATAATTTGTAGTTCAGACTGGGCATCATCATCATAGCGTGGATTCTGTGAGGACAACCTAACTGGACCACGACATAAACTCATACTCAAGGGGTCTGCGAAGAAAGAATAACTCAGTCAGCACCCCACAGTTAACTTGGCAGCACACAAATGAACAAGAACCACAGTATATTCACAGTGTTCAGTCTGCCCTGATATCCATGATAACCAGCACCTGTGTGGAGAATTTGGCTTTCTCCAAAGGGAAGCATCAAGGCAGGTTTGACAAGAATGATCAGGAGGTCCAAGAGCTAATAAATTGCAAATGTAAGATCATCTTGAACTGTAAACACTACGAAATTTTTTTTAGATTGGATTAGATTACATTACAGTGTGGAAACAGGCCCTTCAGCCCAACAAGTCCACACCGACCCGCCAAAGCGCAACCCACCCATACCCCTACATTTACCCCTTACCTAACACAACGGGCAATTTAGCATGGCCAATTCACCTGACCTGCACATCTTTGGACTGTGGGAGGAAACCGGAGCACCCGGAGGAAACCCACGCAGACACGGGGAGAATGTGCAAACTCCACACAGTCAGTCGCCTGAGGCGGGAATTGAACCCGGGTCTCCGGCACTGTGAGGCAGCAGTGCTAACCACTGTGCCACCGTGCCGCCCACAAATCTTGAAGGAAAGAAAACAAGTCTACAGACAAATGAAGGCCAAGGTCCAACGTTAAAGCGTGACCCAAAGAAAGAAATGTTGGGTGGAAAAAGCACAAAAAACTCAACAACTGGTCAATAGTCCTGACACATGTGGATTCTTCAATACAGTCAAGACCCATCTCTGACCCAAGTGAGAACTTACCCCATTAAGAGCTAAGAATGGACTGATCTCATCAAGGACAGTTGAAGCAGCAAGCCCTCATGGACGGAGTACTTTGAGAATCTTCTCATCAGAAACTCAGTCCTTAATGTGGGTAGCCTTGGTCACATCCCATAGCATGCTACCACCTCAGCATCCAGGTAGTTCCGTGTAAGTAGGGGTAGCCAATCTCTGGTTTGACGTGGTTAAATAAGCGCTGAAAATGTGTTGCTGGAAAAGCGCAGCAGGTCAGGCAGCATCCAGGGAACAGGAGAATCGACGTTTCGGGCATAAGCCCTTCTTCAGGAAACGTCGATGGCAGCACACACAACATGGTGAGCAGCGATGGTGATCTAAATGGGATCTGACAAAGGATCTGCCTCTTCATACAGCACAGTGAGCAGCATTGTGAGAATCATTGGTAGAGATTTGTGGAAGTGATCTTGGGTTCTGAGTTCATCCAGTAAGTGAACATAATCAGAGACTGCGGGATTCAAACCATAAAATCCTGTATCAAGGGGAAAAACTAAATGATGCAGTGATTCACACGGAAAGGTGTTCCTCACAGAACCCACGCTATGATGATGATGCCCAGTTTCGGGCTTATGCCCGAAACGTCGATTCTCCTGTTCCCTGGATGCTGCCTGACCTGCTGCGCTTTTCTAGCAACACATTTTCAGCTCTGATCTCCAGCATCTGCAGACCTCACTTTCTCCTCATGTGGTTAAATAAGCCAATCTGACAGCTCGGAGTCAACAAGACCATCAGCACAAATGGAATTCCCACTGGAATATTAAAATCCATTGAAGAATCACTTTTGGGTATGAATACATGACCTCACCAGAAAGGAGGAAAATATTCCAAGGATCTCTGAGACTCTAATTGTGACCATATTCAATAAAGGAGATAAGCCCAATTGCAGTCATAGAGTCATAGAGATGTACAGAGGTTTGTCCCAGAGAAGGTGATTGCAAGGATCCTCCTCAATCGCCTTTTCCCAGGGGCTGAAGAGTTCCTGCCAGAGTCATGATGCAGATGTCATCCATCAAGAGGCACAATGGACATGATCTTCCCAGCAAGGCAAGGTCAAGTAAAGTGCAGAGAACAGCAGCAACCTTCATATGTGGTCTTCTTTGAACTCATATTCAACTCTGCCAACTGAGACAAACTAGAGAGTGTCCTTCTCAAATTTGGTTGCCCAGAGAAGTTTGTCACCATCCTCTGCCTGCTGCACAACATGCAAGCCATCATCCTCACCAACAGATCCACAACAGACTCAGTATGAATACAAATGGAGGTCAATTAAGGCAATGTCATCACACCAGTGCTCTTCAGACTACTGATATATAACTGATGTACAACTTCAGATCATGATAAATTATAGACTTTTATGTGCCCTTGAAAACTGGTTATGTCCCCTCCATCAATTTGTGATACCGACGCTTCCGGATAAGCTTTAGAACAGTCACTATGGTTTCCGATTGAACTAAGAACTAATGTCAAATGGCCTGGCTGAGCTCGAGTTCTTCCCTGCATGATTCAGTCCCCACCCTCTCCCACTGCCAGCAAAATGGGATCTGCCAGAAACAGAGATGCAGTTTCTGCATTCGGGTCCCACCTGCCACTTTTAATGGCCAAGGGGTCAGCCTGACTGTTTGAAAATGTAACCCCCCAGCTTGAACTGAATTCATTATTCTCAATGAGAAAAGTTATAACGACAAAAAGGAGGTCACCAGCCCATCAAATCCATGCTGGTTTTTTTGTACAGCATTTCACTTAGCACTCCCTAGTCAAATCATAGGTAAAGCAGTTAGCCCCAGTAGCCCTATGGGGATAGGCAGCAGTTTGTGTAAAGGTGGGACTCCAGTGAGAGCAAGCGTTTGTGTGCGTATGTCAGTGTATGTGTACATGTATGGCATGGATGGACAGGACAGAAACGAGGATTAGGCTTTCTTTTGATGTCCTGTCAAAACTGAAGATCCTGTCAGAGTTCATGTTATAACTTCGCAAGTGAAGAGAGGTCAGATGGGCACGATACCCGAAGTTGTCCAACATTGCAGAAATCAGCATCGGTCACCACCTTTAGGAGGGAAGAAGGTTACCCTGGAGAGTGAGAATTGTAACTGTTGTTCAGTATAATTATTCTGCACATGCTTCAAACAGTGAATTGCCGTCAGTAAATATAGGTCTCTTCCTCTACTGTTCCTGTTTCTGCCAGGTTCTGATAACAGTTACACTGTGAGCTGTGGGGCTCCTATAAGGAGGGCTGATGCTCAACAACGACTGAACGCCAACATCACAGGCTGTGTAGGTAAGCCCCTGACAAAATGTTGGCCTACTCTCATAAGTATTGCTGAAATGTTTTGTTGGCGTAAGCCATTTTGGTCAGAGCTGCACTATTTAGCACCAGTGTTTTTGTCCTAGTATGGAGTTTCTCATTGTAGAACAAGACTCCAGCAGTCACTGACCCCATATCACTCTCTGCAGGAGATTTTCTGAGTCTGTCTGCATTCCCTGCATACAATTACATAAACTGGAGTGCGTCTTAGGCAGAGATTAGCCCAATGTTGGGCAGGATACACTGATGGATTAAGCACTGCCAACCTGAAAAGCAATGAGTCTTTATTGCAAGAGTGGTGCAGTAAAAGATGTAAGGAAGCCTTGCTGAAATTATGCAGGGCTTTATAGAGTTGCCTTCTAGAGTACTGCGTGCAGTTTGGTCTTCTTTTCCAGTGTAGGTACACTTGCCTTGATGAGTGTGTAATGAAGATTCACTCCATCTAATCCTGGGAGAAGACAGCTGTCAAATGAAAGAGCACCAAGTCAAAGGAGCTGGTGTTTTGTGCAGTTCAAAAGAATGAGAGGTGATCACATTGTTAGGAATAAAATCTTTAAAGGACTTGATAAAGTAGATGTTAAGAGGTTGTTCCCCCTGGCTGGAATGTTGAGGACAGGATGGAGAGGGAGTCATGGTTTCAGGATAAGGAGTCAGCCACTGAGGACTGACATAAAGAGAAATTCTTCACAAAGAAATGGAGGGTTATGAGGAAGAGGGATGCAGCTGGAAAAACAGGACAAAGAGTTGATGCAACAATCAGATTGGCTATGATTTCATTAAGTGGTAGAGCATGCTTCTTGGGGTCAAATGGCCTACTACTGCTGCCAGTTCTACATTTACAGGGAGCTAGGGATGCTCAGTTTTTGCACAAAATCAAGACAAGTTCATTAAGTTTTTTGACGTTCACAGAATTGAGCGATATTGGGATAGGCACAAAAAAAAAAGAGTTGATGCTAAAATTCAGTTGTGATTTTAAGAAATGCAGAGCAGGTTCAAGGGAGTATGTGATATGATCATCCTCCTGATTTTAAGTTCTTATGTTCATTGGGAGTGCCAGATTGTAAAAGTGCCCCACATATCGCCGTTCTGTTAAATGTCCTTGTATTGTCAAGTATATACAGCAGGCAATGGAAATTGCATGAATGGCCACTTAGTTTGCATTTAAATGCTGCCTTAAGATGTCTTTAAATTATGTTGTTTTGTTTTAGAGACTTTAGCTGTCCCGGTCAAACATCGAGCTTCCTTCAAGATTAAAGATGCGAAGTGTCACCTTCATCCACGCATTAAGGGAAAGCAGGACAGTGGGCGCCCAGTTATCACAGGTACAAAACACTTGGTAGTTGTTTTTTCATTTAATTCTTTGTTTTGCTTGAGCCTCTCCGTTTCTGCTTCGATTAGAATGTGAGTATACCTTAGACTAATTATTCGGCATTCCTGCCCTTTGCAGGCTATGATTGGCTGAGTCTTGTTCAGCCCTTGCACAAAATGAAAACATAATCACAAAACCTTTGATTTCGGGATAAATACTTGGCAGGACATTTGGGAGAACAGGAGAGACATTTTGTTGTTATTGAGCAGTGCATATTGCCTCTGATATCACTCACTGTATGAACTTTGTTTTCTTGTCTTTTCATGAAGGAGGTGCCTTCCCTTGTACCGACAACTGTCAGGTTACATTCATAAACCTAAAATGTGATTCTTCCAAGAAAGCAAAAGGCCGACGGACCCGTAATCCCCCAGGAAAAGAAGTGACAAGAATAACATTGGATTTTGAAGCAGAAATAAGAAAAGAAGATATAACAGGTGAAAGGAGGGCTTTGTTTGCTGCTATATTTAAGGTCTTATAATTAAAATAAAACACACAACGCAAGTTTATCTGGTGAGAAACTGAGATGAAAGGTTGAGGGAGGGTCCCATGTTTGATTCTGGTCTAATACTGGGTACAGTACACCCGTCACTGCAGGCTTCTGGGTTCACAGGTAGAAGGTCGGGTTCCACATTGATAACAGATAAATCAATGAGGTCATTTGACCAGAAGCAGGGGCAATCGTTGCTTCTATGATTGAACACCATTCACCATCCAGGCTCACAGTTAAATACTGGCAACTTGAGCAGGACCTGACTCCCAGCAATCAAAAGTAGAAATCCTAGCCGAATTCAGGAGCTTGGCTAATTGAACATTTCCTGAACAGGATAGATTTCACATTATCCAGGTTTTATCTTCTATAGAAAAAGCTGAAAATGTATAGGAACTTAGTTGGCATCTGTGAATAGGAAAGTCTGTCCCAGAAATTAGCCCAGACAAGGTGCATTTAGGCTTGTAGAGGAGTTAAATTCCCTGAAGCTGAGATTGAGTATCCTGACAACATACCGTCTTCTCCTGGATTTCAGCACGGCTAGACTGAAGGCAAGTGAATACCCTTGAATCTGACTGGCAAATAATTTTTTATTTTTTTATTGAAAAAGATTTTAAATTTTTTACAAAATCATAGAATTATTATAAAATAGTATAACAATCTTATAATATAACAGCAATAACAATAAACAAACTACTACTCTACTTCACAAACAAATTAGACAAAAAAAATCTACCCATACTACAATTCAATAAATAATGAACCAAAATAAACTAAATTAAATGAGGTTGAACTAAGTTAAATTATAACACTCAGCGCAACCCCACCAAAGCTCCCATCATTGGCGTACCCGTATTTATTCGGGATTCTTCCTCTCAGGGGCCTCCGGCACACCAGACACAGCCCTTGCGGCTACACAAAGGCCCTAATCAAAAAGCCGACAAGTCCGTGTCCATATAATTCAAAAAGGACCACCATGTCCTATAAAAGAAGTTCCATTTTCTGGTGCACAATACTTGAAAGGAAGTTCCAGGAGATATGTTCCATATCTAACCTACATCATCCCAACATTCCTGGGGAGTGTTTTCTGATATCCAGCTCATCAGAATGTTCTTCCTCACACAATATGAAAGAATATTCAACAGTTTCTTCCCATGCACATTTAAAGAGAGCAGATTTGGCAGACCCAAGATCCAGGGACACCAGATCTACCTTGACCTCGGTTCCCAAGACCCCTTCCAAAACACTCGCTATAACACCCCAGTACCTACGAAGCTTGTGTCATGACCGCAAGCAATGAGTAGGAGTGCCTATGTCTGTTTTACATTTGGGGCACATTGGAGATACTCCTTTCTTGAATTTTGCAAGCCACTCCGATGCCAAATAGACCTTGTAGAGAACCTTCAGTTGAATAGCCTGTGTCCTATTACAAATCGAAATCTTCCTCACGTTCTCCCAAATATCCTCCCTTGCCTCTGACCAGATCTCCACTCCTAATTCCTGAGTCCAGATCCCACACAGCTGCTCAATGACCTTCGAGACATTACCTCCTCGTAAATAGTACATGGTATTGATCAAGAGAGTTCCTGTGGACCGAAGTACTGTCCTCTCCACATCAGACTTATAGGAATTAACCAGTAATGTAGTCTTTTTCTGTATAAAGTCCCTAATCTGAAAATAACCAAAGGATCCCTTACTGGACAATTCATATTTCTGGCTCAGCTGATCGAAAGACATCTTGACCTCCCCCTCAAGTAAGGTTCCCAAATAGGAGACTCCTCGAGCCTCCCAGAACCTAAAGCTAAAATCCATCAATCCCAGCCGAAATCTTGGCATTCCTGCTATCGGAATAAAAAGGGAAGTTTTATATAAATTGCCCTCGCTTTGTCGCTTCATTCTCATGTTAAGGACAATCAGGTTTCTGCAATGCTTCATGACAGTCCTTATCTTGTCCATAAACAACAAATTAATGAGGGGACATTTTGCCTGGGAGGCCTCGATGTCCAGCCAAATTGACCTCAGGTCCTGGCAAACACAATCAGTCACATAGGATAATAGGGAACTTAATTGATATTTCTGGTAAGTCCACACCCCCCATCCTCTGTGGAAGTTGCAGTTTAGCAAGCTTAATTAGAGGTTGCCTATGACGTCACATGAAAGAACCGAGCCAACTGTTAAGCCTCCATAGTGCTTGCCTAGGTAACATCAGACGGAACATTTGCATGGGATATAATAAATGAGGAAGAACATTCATTTTAACCAGAGCTATTCTACCCAACCAAGACATTGGAAGAGCCTCCCAATGCTAAAGGTCCTGTTTTATCTTCTCCAGCAAACTGCAGAATATTAGCTTTGTATAATTGATGGAAGGCCAGAGTAATAAAAATGCCTACATACAGGAAACCTCCCTGTGACCACCTGAAAGGGAATCAGATTCCACCCCCAAGATCTGGTACTCTGATAAGACCCCCCAGAGGCATGGCCTCTGACTTCATAAAATCGATTTTATACCGTGAGAAAGAACTAAATAAATTAATCTTTTGTATTAAATGGGGCACAGATATTGTCAGATTAGATAGAAAAAGAATAATGTTGTCTGCATAAAGGGTGATTTTATGCCCCCCCCCAGTCCTACATCCAGAACAACTATATTGGGGTCCCTTCGGATAGCCTCTGCCAACGGCTCAATCATTAATGTAAACAGCAGCGGTGAAAGGGGGCACCCTTGTCGGCTGCCTCTACCAATACTAAAATTGTCAGACCTTATGCTATTAATGAAAACCGCTGTCTTAGGGTCACTGTATAATACTGCCACCCACCTGGCAAAGACTCACCCAAGACTAAACTGTTCCAGGACATAAAAAAGATATGGCTACTCAACCCAGTCAAACACTTTATCGGCATCTAGGGAGACTACCAAGCCCAGAATCGAGCTCTGCTGGCACACCTGGACGATATTCAGTACTCTTCTAATGTTATTACAGGACCTGCAATCCTTAATAAAACCTGTCTGGTGCACCTTTACAATAGAGGGAAAGACCTTCTCCAATCTCACTGCCAGCATTTTCAACAGAATTTTAAAATCCATGCTTAACAGCGATATGGGCCCGTACAAAGCACAGTCCTCTGGAGCTTTCCCTCTCTTGAGAATAAGGGAGATATTAGCTTCTGCCCGAGAGGATCGGAGGCAGTCCTGACTGTATGAATAATTGTATATATCCAACGTTGGCCCAGCCAACATGTTTATAAACTCCTCATAAAACTCGCTCTGAAATCCATCTGGGCCTGGCGCTTTACCGCTCTGGAGTTGCCTCACCGCCTCTTATATCTCTTGGATTATCAGAGGGTCATTCAAAAGGGACACCTGCTCTGCAGTTACGCCTGGGAGATCCAAGTTCTTGAAAAAGAACTCCATCTTCGCCAACCTGTCCTCACAGCCCTCCGACTGGTACAACTCGGAATAGAATTTCCTGAATGCCGCATTAATCTTTCTAGAATCACAAGAGTACCAGCACACTCTCTGATGATGTAACAGATTGGGGGGCATTCTTCTTCCTGGCAAGACATGCCAGGTATCTACCCAGCTTGTCACCATACTCGATTAACTTCTGTTTCGCAAAAGAAATCTCCCTCTTTGCTGTCTGGGTGAGTGCAGAGTTCAGAGCAGCCCTGAGGGCTGTAATCCACTGCAACTTGGTCACAGACGGCCTATTAAAGTATGCCATCTTGGCTGCCTTCAACCAGGCCTCAAGCATATGCTGCTGCTCTCCCCTCTGCCGCTTCCGGGTCGCCGAGTAAGAAATAATCAAACCCCTTGCATAGGCCTTGGCAGTCTCCCAGAGCACCAACGGGTTACTGGCTATACCCAAATTAATATATCAAAAAATTTTAAATTCCTGTAAAAAGTACTCAGTAAATTTACTGTCCTTCAGGAGGAAAGGATCCATGTGCCAATGCTGCAAGCCTGTCCAATTGCCTCTGGCCTTAACCTCCAGATACCCTGCCGCATGGTCAAAAATGATTGTGTTCCGAATTCTACAGGACAGCACTGAATTCAAAAAGGCAGGTGGAGCAAAAGAAATGTCAATCCTAGTGTGGCACTTGTGTGGGTTAGGGACGAAGGTAAAGTCCCTACCTTCAGGGTGAAGACATCGCCAAACGTCCACCAGCCCCAGCTCCCCACTAAGGTCCAGCAGTTGTCTGGATTGCAGGGATATGACCGCGAGACGCCGGAGCATCCTGTCCACCTCGATTGAAGTCTCCCTCGTGTGGCGCGCTCCAAAGGCCATCAACTTGGAAAGTTCATCTGTTAAAAGTTTGAGGGGGTATGGCGGGGGGGGCAATAAACATTCAAAATCCCGTATTCCTCCCCATGTATTAAAGCTCTGAGGATCACAAAATTGTCTTTAATTTGGTCTAACAGCTGAAATGGAAGATTCTTCTGGATGGGTTTAGCTTCTCCTCTGCTTTTAGAATTACAGGACGAGAAAAACACCCGGCCGAACCCTCTCAGCCTCTTTACTTCATCGAAGGTCTTTCTCTTGTCGATCACAGCCACAGAAAAGTCCTGAAAACACATAATTTTTGATCCCTTGTAGATCAGGACCTGTGTATCCTTTCCCAGTGCTCTGGAAGCTTCCAACACCATTTGCTTATCTCGGTAATGCTGGAGTCACACTAGGACTGGGTTTGGGCGCTGGACCGATCCTCAACCCACCTCAACCTCCAGTCCCAAGAAGCGTGGGAACCATTGCTCCAGAAAGCTGACTAGTTGGCCTTCTTCCTCCCATTCCAGCCTCCCAGTAAAGCGGATGTTCTTCCGCCAACCTGTTCCACTAAGGTCCATACCTGCCTCTCTCGGGCCTGGACCTGACCCACCGAGGATTCTGTTGCAGTCTCTGAAGCCGCAGTCTGCTGCTCCACCTCCTCCACGCGCTGCCTGAGACACTGGATCTCCTGCTCATGCTTTTGCAGCATGATCGGTTCCAGCCTTGTCTGGGTCTCCTCCATCACTGAATCGATCTTCTCTCTGAGTTTCACAGACTCCGAGACCAGGCTCTGCTGTGCAGGTAGGTCCAAAGGGACATTCGCAGAGGCCAACACTGCAGCTGCAGGCGTATCCATTGCTGCAGGAGAATGCCCTGCTTGTTGCGATCCATATGGCCCTTTTCCCTTAGTTATCTTTCCCTGATTGCCAAAACTAAGGCACAAAGATTCTGGGGACTTAAAATTACCGATCTTTGCCAAAATAACTAATAAAGGGAGGGTAAAAGCACCACCTTGCCTGGGTTATGGTGCAAAGCTCAGCAGGGCAGACCTATTAGATCACCGCCATCTTGCATCTCCCGCCATTTTAATTCTTGGTTTTCCTGCTACTATACCTATTTCCTGAACTGTTAAGTAAAATTCCCTAGGGTCACTGAGGTGAGTGACAGCAGGAATAACTTTTGAGTGAAACTAATGAAGTAGAGAGGTTTTGATCAGTGTAGTTGAAGAGTCCCAGACACGGACTGGTGTGAGGCTGCTATCCAAAGTACTTTCTGTGTCTGAAATTGCTATCATTGTTTGACAGGTGTTGTCAATGTTGAAAAGTCACTTCCCTTGTCCAGCATTTTCCTACTTAATTGTGTGCACTACACTGTGGGAACACTTTACGTAGCTTCACCTTCCCCCTCATTTGAGGATCAAGAGCAGAATTCATGCCACAGTCAACTGCACAGCAACAGTAGGAGCAACAGCACCATCTGTTTGTCCCTCAGTATGTGTCCCTCCACAGTGCAGAGGGGATACAGAGATTCAGCTAGAGGGAGGTGAGATCCCACCACTGTACTAAAGGGCAGAGGATGAGCTCTGTCCGAGCACCTTTTGCCTCAGGAGGCTCAGGCTGTCACAGCCGGTCACTGCTGACACTTTTTGGAACAAGACCATCTTCCCAATGAAATGTGCTGCCAGAAATCATCAAGTGGTCTGTCAGTAGCAGGACACATTGCCCCTCCCCCTCTCAGTGTCTCCCACATCAACTCCCTCCTTAATTTCCAACCACATTCCATCCAGGCTTCTGCCTTTGCCCAAAGCTATGTGCTCTCTTCTACAAAGAGAGAGAGTAGAGAGGTGCTAGTGTTTGGAGTCTAGATTAGAGTGGTGCTGGTAAGACACAGGATGTCAGACAGAATCAGAGGAGCAGTAAAATCAACGTTTCGGGCAAAAGCCCTTCATCAGGAAGGAAGGGCATTCCTGATGAAGGGTTTTTGCCCGAAACATCGATTTTCCTGCTCCTCGGATGCTGCCTGACCTGCTGTGCGTTTCCAGCACCACTCTAATCTAGACTTCTGATCTCCAGCTTCTGCAGTCTTCACTTTCACTGAGATGCTAGTGTTTGCAATGGCTTATTTGGCGAAGATGTTGTTTGTGCAGGGTGATGAAGGCATGAGTGCAAAAGGACAATAAGATGAGGGTGAGTGAGTGTTGACTGCTCAGATGGGGATGTGAGGAGGTGCGAGGAGAGAATGCATGGAGCTATACGCTGTGTTCATCTGAGAAGTGCTGTGTAAATGAATGTTGGCATGGGCAGAATTTTGGACTTGGAGCCTGAAAATATTACACTTCTCACCTTTCCCACCTTCCCAAGGTCCTTGTCTCCTTGATGCCCTGTCTCCACATTGAATAAACAAGACCTCTGTGTTGCTGACATTAGGTGCCACTTGCAAGACTAGTCTCTTTGCTCTTGTCCTTCTAACCGAACCTCACCACAGTCTCTTTGGTCTCAGAGCATCACCTCCAGATAAGAGTGAGAGATCTGGGAAACAGCCTTCCCAGGCTTCCTCTCCATCCTCACAAATCCAAGTGCTGTTGAGGCCTTGTTACTCAGAATGCAATCTTTTTAATTAGAATTCCTTCCTTTTGCAGAATGGACTCTTTACCCCACTATCTGCCCTGGTTACTCAGGGAAACCAGAAACTCTGGCAGTTCCCATTCATTCCGTATTCAGATTCCTGACCCACATTTCTCTTATCTAAAAGGGGTGTCACGGTGGCTCAGTGGTTAGCCAGGGACCTGGGTTCAATTCCACTGTCTGTGTAGATTTTGCACATTCTCCCCGTGTCTGTGTGGGTTTCCTCCGGGTGCTCCAGTTTCCTCCCACAGTCCAAAGATGTGCAGGTCAGGTGAATTGGCCATGCTAATTTGCCCATAGTGTTAGGTGCATTAGTCAAGGGTAAATGTAGAGTAATGGGTCTGGGTGGGTTACTGTTTGGAGGGTCAGTGGACTTGTTGGGCCAGATGACCTGTTTCCACACTGGCACCACTATTCCAATAAGGATTGATGATCTTTCAGACTTGTACATTTTCCTCATGGAGAGAAACAGTGAACACAAAATATCAATGGGTTATGCTCTCCACAAGTGCTGTTTGACCAGCTTTTTCTATTTTACCTCTAATTTCTAACACTGTGTTTGGAACTTCGTTAAGCACAATGTGAAGTTGAAGATAAACTGAGGGAACTGCAGATGCTGTAAATCAGAAACAAAAACAAATTGCTGGAAAAGCTCAGCAGGTCTGGCAGCAACTGTGGAGAGAAATCAAAGTTCACCTGATGAAGAAGCAGCACTTCATAAGCTAGTGCTTCCAAATAAACCTGTTGGACTATAACCTGGTGCTGAGTGGTTTTTAACTTTGTCCAGCCCAGTAACTAATCAGGGAAATAGAGACAGAATTAGCAACTCCACAATGGAACTCTCTTTGTATTAAAATCTAAAATGTCCAATTTCTGGCCAAATCAGTCTCTAGACCGTTAATAAAAGCTAGAAAATGGTCAGGCATCTAACCCCAAGTCTCAAAGTCCAGCAGCTACATCCAGGTGACAGGCTTGATATATCCAATAGGGATATGCCTTTGCAGCTGGATTTGCCTGGGCAAACACCACCCAAGCCTAAGCAAATGGGCCATCTCTAGCCCAACATGGCTACCTCTGAATCCTCTGCCCCAAAGCCTCTGATGTTATGCCCACTCTGCCAGCTGCCAACACTGGCATTCTCAGGCATCCTAATCACCGCACCCTTACCAGCATAGAACCCTACCCTCAATGCAACCTCTGCTGCGAGATAAGGCTGTCACTCAGCCCAGGCCGGTGTTAAGACGGACCCCCGGGGTCCCGTCTTTGCGTGTTCTTTCGGAAGGAGAGACTCACACTGGCAAATATGGTTAGACGCAGACAGCTGTTTATTCGCAGAATCTTAACTGGTACAACGAATCTACAAGCATGCATTCGTTGGAGAAGGCGTTCTCCCTTCTCGTTCAAACTTGACACAATTATACTTCGCGCTGCCTGGAGTCCCCGGTCAGTTCGCCTTCCCCATTGGTCCATTCATCTGCGCTCGCTGGGGATCCGTCCTCCTATTGGCCGCATCGAAGTGCCTGTCCAGCTCCTGCTGTGCTTGACAATGGCTCAGCCATCCCTGGGAGCGGTTCCGATCCCGTATTCAATAGTCCATTGTGTCAAGGAATTACTATGCGTCTGACAGGCTAGCCATTTTCAATAGTTTTAGTTTAACTAAATTGTCAATTACACTTATCAACTTTAGACTTAAATAGAGCCATTCACACTCACTAGTTACAGGTTCCGATAGAGCAATTCACACTTGTCTAACAGTTACAGATTCCGATCAGTTTCTTTATTAATCCCGAGTTTCGATGGGGCAATTGATACTGGCTGGTATTTACAGGCTCCAAGATTTAATTAACATTATGCATATCCCTTACAAGCTCCAGCAGTCATGCAATCGCCTGCAGCAGCTCGCTTGGCTGTTGTTAACCATTTCAGGGCTGGAAGTGTCACCCTCCCTAGCCCTACATTAAACACCCCAGTGAAATCTCCCCAACACCGGGGAGCAATTGATGGTGTCAAAGAGACATCCTCACTTCTAGATGCCCCACACCATTCTGTCCCCTCCCGGTTGATCAGGTATGTACTAATTTAAGTCTGTGGTATCTTATGGAAAAGGCATTTTATTCCAAATTTATGCTCACATTCTATCAACAACTAATAGCATCTTTTACTGGTAATATCATAGAGTTATTAATCCAAAGACATGGGTAACCTTCCGGGATCCACCACAATAGATGGTGGAATTTGCATTCAACGAAAAACGTCTTGAATTAAGAGTTTAATGATGACCATCAATCTGGTGTCAAGTGTTGGGAAAACCTGTCTGGTTCATGAATGGAAGGAAACTGCCACCTTTACCTGGTCTAGACTACATGTGACTCCAAGCCCACCACAATGTGGTTGACTCTTAACTGCCCTCTGGGCAATTAGGGATGGGCAATAAATGCTGGCCTAGCCAGTGATGCCCTCATCCCATGAATGAATTTTAAAAGATCTTTGACTTAATAAAACATTCCAAAGTGCTATACTGGAATGTCATTATGCAAAATTCAACACTGAATCATATAAAGACAGGCTAGGGAAAATGTTCATAAGCTTGGTCAAAAAGTAGAATTTAAAGGACATGTTTTAAGGAGAAAAGAGAGCCAGAGCTGTTTAGACAAGGAACTCCAGAACTTGGGCATAAAGGTTGGTTGCTTACCATTGCCCCTTATAAATTACCACCTAAATCAAACTCTTGTCCCAGATAAAGTTGAAAATCATTTTATTATGCAAGTGAGAATAGAGTATTGCTGTTGGAACTGTATCACATCTCCATCATTTCAAATGAGCTGCTCATTGCTCAGTTGTATTTAGTAATACTACAAGTTGCTTAAAATGGTCACTAATTTATTCACCAATCTGGTCATAAGAAAAGGTTTGTTTAAAAAATATCTCAATTAAGGAGGCTTATTAGATATTGGTTAATTTTTGGGCTTTTGTTTAGTGATAGTGATGCATGCTTATGTTTAGTACACTTACGCACTCAGTCAGACCACCTGTGCTGTCAGAAATAGATTGAAGTAAAAACAAAGGAACAGGAAAAATTCCACTCTTTATGTTATTGAAAGCATTTTTAAAAATAGAATAAATGCAGACAATGCTGCAAGTATATTCATTTTATGACAATATATAATAATTCCTTGTACAAAACATTAAATTATATGGAAACCACAGTAGGCCTTAAATATCACTCACAAATTATCAATCATTGGTGTAACTGTGCTTGCAGATAAATATTTTGTACAATCTGAAGAAAATACTGTTCCAGAGAGTAAATAATTAATGAATGTAGTACTAATGATTCCCTTGCTCAAAATTACAGATGTACTTTTGGTTATCAAACAAGTTAGTGAGATAGAATGAAACATTCTTTATACGGACTCCCATGGCAGTGTAGAACAGTTGCTTGCAGAAAAAAGCCAGGCCTCAATGAAGTCCTTAAGGAGCAACCTACACTGGCACTCTTAGCACATAAACCACTTTGTAATCTCTTTTGATTGAAGGAGGCACTCGGTCCACTGGGCACTAAATTGAGATTGCCTCAGCTATTTCACTCTGGCTCTTTCCCCTGCTCATTCACACGAACTCAATTTTGACAAAATGAAACCCATTCTTTGCAGGCAACTGCAATATTAACTGTCTGAGGCAGAAGATGGAGAAGAAACTGAAATCTGCAATTAAAACTTTGAAAAAATCAATCAACCAGCAGCGTTTCCACATTCGCTTCTCTGGGACTGAGTATGAGGTGGCAAAGAAATTGGCAAAAGCTCCTGAGAAAGTGGAAGCCTGCAACATTGGACAGGAGTGGGTGGACGGGAAATGTGGTAAGTGTGTGGTATGTGTGAGAGGATAGCAAATCACTGATGTTGGTTGGCTGTACAAATTAAGAAAACATGCAAGTGAATTTATTTGTGGTTTCTGAATTAAAATTAGCTGCATGGCTTCATCAAACTGTACTTACAGAAGTGTGCAAACAGCTAAACACAATAAAAGTGACAATAAACCAACTATACAAAGCACAAGACAGATGATTGTTTTATTTGTGACGTTCAAGTGATATTTTGTGATACTTAATCAATTTGTTCAACATTGACCATTCAGACTTACAACTTGACAACCTGGTTAAACCAATAGATTAGAGTGGTGCTGGAAAAGCACAGCAGGTCAGGCAGCATCCGAAGAGCAGGAAAATCGAAAGCCCATGTTCTTCCTGATGAAGGGCTTTTGCCCAAAACGTCGATTTTCTTGCTCCTCGGATGCTGCCTGACCTGCTGTGCTTTTCCAGCACCACTCTAATCTAAACTCTGGTTTCCAGCATCTGCAGTCCTCACTTTTGCCTGGTTAATCCCAGAACCTTGTTCTTCAGCCAGCTGAAGATCCCCTGTTTCACAGTGAACCTTTTATATCTCTGCCCCTCAGTCCTTACTTTGATTGTATAACCATTTCTGATTCTTCAAATAGTTTCGTAAAATATAGGGTCCTACCCTGGATTAGTATCCTCAAAATAGCTAATAAGATCCATAAGACCATTCAGTCTGTTGAGTATGCTCCACCATTTGATCATGGCTGATCATGTTTCTCAACCCCATTCACCTGCCTTCCATCCCATAATTCTTGATCCCCTTACTAATCAAGGACTTATCTATCTCTGTCTTAAATACTCAATAACTTGGCCTTCACAGCCCTCTGTGGCAATGAGTTCCACAGATTATCCACCTCTGGCTGAATAAATTCCTCCTCACCTCAGTTCTAAAGGATTTCCTCTTCACTCTGAGGCTACGCCCTCAGATCCTAGTCTCACCCATTAGTGGAAACCTCTTTGCCATGTCCATTCTATCCAGGCTTCTCAGTATTCTGTTAGATTCAATGGCATCACCCTCATTCTTCTAAACTTCAATGAGTGCAGACACAGAGTCCTTACCAGCTCCTTATATAACAAGCCCTTCAATCCTGAGATCATTCCTGTAAAACCTCTTCTCAGCACCCTCCAACACCAGCACTTCCTTCATTAGATACAGGGCCCAAAACTGCTCACAGTACTCCATAAGTAGTCTGACCAGATCCTTCTAAAGCCTCAGCAGTATATCCATGCTCTTATATTCTAGCCCTCTTGAAATGGATGCTAACTTTGCATTTTCCTTCCTAATTGCCAACTGAACCTGTATGCTAACCTTAGGAGAATCCTGAACAAGGACTCCCAAGTCCCTTTGTGCTTCAGATTTCTGAAGCCTTTCCATGTTCAGAAAATAGCCTATATCTCTATTATTCTCAGCAAAGTATATAACCTCACAGTTTTCCATGTTGTATTCCATCTGACGCTTCTTTGCCCACTCTCCTAGCCTCATCAAGTCCTTCTGCAGCCTCCCCTATCTTTGCTTCATCTGCAATTTTAGCAAAGAAGCCCTCAATTCCTTTCTCCATATTGTTAATGTACAATGTGATCCTGGTACTGGCTGGAGACTCCTTCCATGCTGTATTATTTGTAATTCTATGGAGTTTATTCTAATGTATGAACCACTACACTTGAAGATAAAACCTGTATTAAGACTTTCTTTTTAAAATTTGATATGAAAAGTAAATATTTCAAAATTTACTTTGTGGATTCATTACTAATCAGAGGGTAGGTAGATATGGGCTTAGTGACAAAGCATTAAGCGAAAGAAAATGGACATGTGTTTCCTGAAAAGGACACAACAGCATTTTTCAGCAGCTGAGGCTAGAAAGGTCTCACGTTTGGAACCTGTTTGCTCCCATTAATTGCTGTTACCTGAACAATGATCAAAATCGGAAGCACTTTGGGCTGTGAAGTGAAGAAATCCATCCAAATACCTATTGCTGATGAATTTCTGGTGACAGCTGGTTGGAAATGAACTAATATGAATTTAGGATGAAGACAAAATTGAGTTCCATCCTCTGTGGTCTACTAACTTGTTAAGATTTCTATACAGAGCTGAAAATGTGTTGCTGGAAAAGCACAGCAGGTCAGGCAGCATCCAAGGAACAGGAGAATCAACGTTTCAGGCATAAGCCCTTCTTCAGGAAAGATTTCTATACAGCCATGCAACTAAATGATTGCTGTCTGAGCAGGAATCTGGGGATCACTGTTGTTCTCGGTGCTGCCACCCAGCAGATAGGAAATAGGAGCAACAGTTGGCCATTCAGCCCCTTGACACTGCTTCTCCATTAAACCAGATCATAGGTCATCTTCTATCTCAATATAATTATTCCAATCTATTGATCTCTGTTTCAAATATACTCAATGACTTAGTCCTTTCAGAAGATGAGAGAATAGGAATAAATGCAATTGGCAAATAAGACAGTTGTAAAGTAACGAATGGAGAAACTCGATGGGTTCAATCTTTTTAAAGTCATTAAAATGTAAATAAAGTACCCATTTTGTACTTAACGTAGAAAGATAAAAAAGACTTAAGAAATACAAAATGAATGAGCAGTCAATGAGTTGCTTTCTGTGAGGAAAAGGAACATTGAAAGAGAAAAGAGAGAGGCACACACACAACTGACAGCCACAGCATCTTTTTAGAGGGAACCAATAGTGGACAGAGAGCATACTACTCATTTGATCTTCAGTTGGTCGTGATGGGCTGAAGATGGCAGAATAATCTAGTTATAAATTTTTAAAATAGAATGATCAAAATTTGAAACTATCTATCCCACTTTGTTGAACTAGTTTTGATATATTTTATAAAATAGAACTCAAAAACAAAACTCAGCCATACAAAAACTGAAATTATGAGCACACAGTTTGTCTTTACCTTTCTTTGGAATATATTGACATATGAAAAGACATAAAGGAATTAGATTTTAGTTGGTGACAGAGATGATTTTCAAAATATTTTAATGAGAAAGCATTGCTTTAAAGTACTCCTGGCCGTAATAGAAACAGAAAGGTATTTTGATGAACTGTGCTTTATGCGATTCCCCTCACCAGCACTTTCATTTCTCAGTCAGCTGCTCATCAGGATCGTTCTACCACGGACAGCAGGAGAAATGTGTTCCATGTCCTCCCGGCACTTACCAGGAGAAGGATGGACAGTTATCCTGTGACTTATGCCCTGGAACTGATGGGCATGGCCCAACTGGAGCACGCAACATTACAGTGTGTACAGGTAAATGAGTTGTGTTTTAGCAGTCAGGCTGTATGTGCTTGTGGATGTTTGTGTAAGTGCCAGTGAATATGATTGTATAGGTATTACTGAGTATTCCGCAGAAAACAAAATCATTAATTCATCCAATAATGATTTATACTTAGTGAGAATACCAAATTCTTCCAGGTCATACATGGGGCCCAAATAATTCAAAACTTAATTGCCTTCTTTCATTTTTTCTTCTGTAAGGAGTATTTCACCAATCAAATGCTTATGTTGCCCTAGTCTGTGTGGTTCTGCACACTACCAATGATGACCACTGTAATTTATATCCATATGGAATAGTTAATGGGTATTTTATTGTTGTGCACAGTGGGATTGAGCACAATGTCAGCTAAAGTATGAACAAGAACAATTGTAGTCAGGACACCTCACAACACTCTCTTTGACTTGGTTAATACCTGGAATTCTATGGAAACAGCTTTAAGTTCTGCCACTGGGACTGAAAGCAAAGACAATTCCACTTGGCAGCTGGCATGACCTGGGACTGTGTTTTCCTGCATGTAGCCAATAAAATGGCTGCACCACCAGGGCTGCCATCCTACTAAAGGTGGCAGTATGGCCCCAAGAACAGCTGGCCTAATGGAAGGAGCTGCCAGCCCAGCAGCCTCAGCAGCACCTCTGGGAGTCATGACCACTGCTGGGACTGCAACTGGAGGATGAAGGTGGTGAATGGCATTGATACTCATGTGCCCTCACTGTCGGGTGTAGCAGTGAATGCCAAGGTTGCCCCAATAGAGGAATGGCATGAAGCAGGGCTGTTGGGGACATCAGGCTGTGCTGACATTATGGTACTGGCCAATGTCACTGGAGGGGAATGCTCCATAGACCAAAGAATACCAAAATGGGAGGGCCCTGAACCCTGAGACTGATTAGATATCCTGAGGGTTTATCTGGTGGTCTCAATATCACCAGCTGTGGTCGCAACACCACCCTCTGGTAAATTGATACTAAGGTGGGAAGAAGCTCTTAATTGGCAAGAAAGTGGCTCGTTAGAGCTGCAGGGGCCAGATACCAATCAGTTTTCCTGCCGTTGGAAGAATAAACATTGGCCACACTACCTATTGCTTTCCTGTACCATGCTACCTGCCTTCCCATCTCCCAGACCATTCCCAAAGGGCTGGTCAAAATTCAGACCAATGAAGGCTGAACTAAGCCAGCCTAAATGTAGATCTATCACAATGCCAAGCAGTAAATTGCTCAAATCTCAGGTGAGTATAACCAATGGCTTCAGATTATGTCTTTTGAGATTGTGATTTTTTAAAAATACATTTGTAATTACTATTCTTAACCACTACCACAGCAAAAATTAGCGTTCCAATTCCCAAAGCTGAAATCAAATCCAGATCATAGAGTAACACATGACCCATTTCATTGCTTCATTTCAGAATTTAGTTTATAAACATCGGCTTTGGTCCAAAGTGTTGATTAATGTTGTTTATTTTAAGTAATGATTGGTCAGCTCTATTAAATGCCCTGTTGTTAATACTAATGCAGGTCAATGCAGTCCAGGCCATTATTCATCAGATGGGTTTCAGCCATGTCAGTTATGCAGTCGAGGTACATACCAGCCTGAGCCAGGCCGGACACTGTGTTTCCAATGCGGAGGAGAGTTGATGACAAAACATGAAGGAGCTTTGTCCTTTCAGGACTGTGATACTAAAGGTAAGAAAAAAAAACTACTGAACAAGAAATTTATTTAAGTTTATATTAAAAGAAAAATCAATAACAATATGCGTAGAAAGTTTAGAATAACCTCTAATACTAGGGTACAAATGGCCTCATTCCTGATGAAGGGCTTTTGCCCCAAATGTCGATTCTCCTGCTTCTTGGATGCTGCCTGACCTGCTGTGCTTTTCCAGTACCACAATCTCGACTCTAATCTCCAATATCTGCAGGCCTCACTTTCACCTACAAATTCTGCAAGCCCTGCATTTAACTGATTAAATTAATTGACACCCCATACATTATAGAGTCACAGAAATGTACAGCACGGAAACAATCCTTCGGCCAACTCGTCCATACCGACCAGATATCCCAACCCATCTAGTCCCTCCTGCCAGCACCCAGCCCATATCCCTCCAAAACCTTCCTGTTCATATACCCATCTAGATGCCTTTTAAATGTTGCAATTGTACCAGTCTCTGGCAGCTCATTCCATACATGCACCACCCTCTGTGTGAAAAAGTTGCCCCTTAGGTCTCTTTTATATCTTTCCCCTCTCACCCTAAACCTATGTCCTCTAGCTCTGGACTCTCCAACCCCGGGGAAAAGACTTTGTCTATTTATCCTATCCATGCCCTTCATGATTTTCTAAACCTCTATAAGGTTTACCTCAGCTTCCCACGCTCCATGGAAAATAGCCCCAGCCTCAGGTGGTGAAGAACCACCTAATGAAAAGGCAGTGCCTCGAAAGCTAGTGCTTTTCAAATAAACCTGTTGGACTATCACCTAGTGTTGTATGATTTTTAACTTTGTCTTTAAGTTAGTAAATGTTAGTAAAACTACTAGGCCTATATGCTCTAAATAAGTTAGAAATTGTACCTGTACTTAATAAAAAAAGGATATTAAACTTATTACTGCAGCTGGGTTGTGAGATTTATTTACTATTTGCAATTATGAGTTTCATTCATTCATGCAATTTCATGGAAGTGCTGTTTTGTCAGTTCATTTCTTAAAGGGATAATGGCCCAGTTAAAAGGTATTTAACAGTTACTTACTGACTGGAGAATCTATTCGGGTTCAGAAGGTGGTTGGTAAGGGCTGATTAATATTATAATCTTTTATGGAGACTTGATGGGAATGGTATTGTACTGTATGCTACACTTATTCAGAGGTAAACACTGCTTGTAGAAAGGGCTGATAAGGTGTGAAAATACAGTAATGGATTTTAAAGGGTTGTTTTAAATTTGGATAGTAAAATACAGTACAGAACCGAATGAATAAATGAAACCATGTTATATTAAATAACGGATTAGTAAAGGGTTATGAATGAATGAACAGGAACCTGATATTAATGAATATAACGGGCTGGTGAGTGAATTAATAAAGATAACCTCTTACACAATATCTCATAACACAATATCTCACACACACCTGTGCCACACACATCCTCTGCCACTCGCAAGTACACATATTGCCTCTCCCACCTGTACACAAATTCCCTTCTCCTCCCTCTCGTTTGCACATTTGTTTTCTCTCCCACTTGTGTGCACACTGTGTCCTTCATCCACTCATTTGCACTCTTCCTCAAATATTTTCTCTCGCTCACCCACTCTCATATTCCATTACACACGATCCTGTAGGTTCAGAAGCTCATTCTGCCATCAACAGTCCTTTATATATAGTCCACATATAGTTTTTAAATAACTATTTAATTGTACAGTTCAATCAAACTATAGTTTTGTGTTCTTTTCTAAAATCACTGACAAGTTTTTCTTAGCTCCTGGATGGCTTATACAATTTATAATCATGCTGTACTTGCTTTATTCATAGGAGCTTAGATAATATTTGGAAACCTCTCATGTTCATGGAGTACAGGTTCAATAAGTGAGCAATTGAGGTGAAAAAGATGAATACAAGAGTTTAACTACAGATAATGTGGTTGTTGCAGATTGACCATTGCCTTTACTCCAGAAATATACTTTGGTTGAGAAAAGTAAATCTTTCCAAAGACAACACCAATTTACTTTAAAATATTACATCACGTAATAGATTAGATTCCCTACAGTATGGAAACAGGTCCTTCAGCCCAACAAGTCTACACCGACCCTCCGAAGAGCAACCCACCCAGACCCCTTTCCCTACATTTACCCCTTCACCTAATACTACAGACAATTTAGCATGGCCAATTCACCTGACCTGCATATTTTTGGACTGTGGTAGGAAACCAGAGCTCCCAGAGGGAGCTCACGTAGACACGGGGAGAATGTGCAAACTCCACACAAACAGTTGCCTGAAGTGGGAATTGAACCCAGGTCTCTGGTGCTGTGAGGCAGCAGTGCTAACCACTGTGACACCATGCCACCCATGAGTGACTATTGTACTTGTACCTTTAGTAATTGAATGTTCTTGATGTAGCATTGAGTATTCTTAATAAAACCTATGGCAAGAAGCTAAAATGGTACAATTTGGATTTTTCCACAACATTGCTTAAAATGAGTCAAACACTTGTATTTTTTTAAGTAACATTTGTATTTGTGGGAACTATTAAAACAATTCATTTAATAAAGGCAAATAATCCTGATAAACAAATGTGAGATGTGGTTTGAATGAAAAATTTTGCATTCTTATACATTCAATACCTTCTGACAGAAACAAAAGGAATTTTTTTATCGAAGAGGAACTTCATTGTGCTTCTTCAGCTCATAATAATGAATATGTTATTTTCAGTCGCATTTTAATTCTGACATTGTTTCAAACTCTCACAGTTCAGTGCTCCCCAGGCCATTATTATAACACAACAGTTCACCGGTGCATACGATGTGCCTTAGGTACCTACCAACCAGAGTTTCGACAGAATTACTGCATCGCTTGTCCTGGCAACACCACTACAGACTTTGATGGCTCAACTACAGTCACGCAATGTAAAAGTAAGTATTTTGAGAACTACAGGAGAAAAAGCCCATCTGATAGCAATTTGGCAGGTTACTGTAATACATCTTGTAGATAGTATACAATACCACCACAGTGCAAGTGGGCTGAAGGAAGTGGGAATGCTTAAGGTGATGGATGGGGTGCTAATCATTATAATCAGGACTAATTGAGCTTGCACCTCCTTTAGCAATCATGTAAGAGTTATAAAGCAAGCTATGACCTCAGAAAACCTTCATTGTGTCTTCTAATTTGAATATCTCTTTCACTTTAATACAGTGATTGTACTTTAATACAGTAATATTTTAGTGGATTGAAATCTATGCAAAATATATTCATTAACAAATCTTAAAATTAGAACTACTGAAGTGCTGATCACTCATGCAAGATTAGTCTTTCTGAGTTGGAATTAAAATGTATTGAAATTATTTTGGATCCGAGTTTGCTCAGTTCATTCACTCCCTTTAATGAATACAGGGTATAGATATTTGAGTGAATCTATGGTCATAGAATCATCGAAACCCCACGGTGTGGAAGCAGTCCAAGTCAATGTTAAAATGGTGGCTTTTTAATTAGTTGGAAAATTGAGCCTAATATTGGTTTTAAACCAATAAAAACCAATAAGTTGCTTCTGTCTCTAAACTGTGGGACATAGGTGTAAGAAAAAGACGCAATAGGTTTTCAAAGTAATTTCGAAATTGGCTAAGACCTAGAATATATTATTAGTCAAAATTTGAGAGTAATTAAAATTATTTTAGTTTTATTCAAGTTTATTAGAGCTAATGTTACATAATAAACCATGAGGACACAATGACCTAGTGGTATTATTGTTAGTCGGTTAATCCAGAGTCTCAGGTTCAAATCCTGTCAGTGCAGGTGGAGGAATTAGAATTCGATGAAAATCTGGAATTAAGAGATTAATAATGATCTTGACACCGCTGTTGATTGTTGATTCACTAATACATTTTAAGAAAGATAACTGCCATCTTTACCTGGTTTGGCCAACATGTGATTCCAGACCCAAAGCAATGTGTTTTATTCTTACCTGTCCTCTGTGCAGTTAGGGGTGGGGAAAAGTAGCAGATTAGTCTGATGTGTAAATTGAATGAATAAAAACATGAAATAAATACCCTTTCAGTGGCTTGACTACTTAAGATAGTGAGTAGCCAAGTCTCTCACACACATAAAATGACACATTAGATTACTTACAATGTGGAAACAGGCCCTTCAGCCCAACGCCGTGGGTGGCACGGTGGCACAGTGGTTAGCACTGCTGCCTCACAGCGCCAGAGACCCGGGTTCAATTCCCGCCTCAGGCGACTGACTGTGTGGAGTTTGCACGTTCTCCCCGTGTCTGCGTGGGTTTCCTCCGGGTGCTCCGGTTTCCTCCCACCATCCAAAGATGTGCAGGGTCAGGTGAATTGGCCATACTAAATTGCCTGTAGTGTTAGATAAGGGGTAAATGTATGGGTATGGGTGGGTTTCGCTTCGGCGGGTCGGTGTGGACTTGTTGGGCCGAAGGGCCTGTTTCCACACTGTAATCTAATCTAATCTAAAAGAGTCCACACTGACCCGCAACCCACCCAGACCCATCCTCCTACATTTAACCCTTCACCTAACACTATGGGCAGTTTAGCATGGCCAATTCACCTAACCTGCACATTTTTGGACTGTGGGAGGAAACCCACGCAGACATGGGGAGAATGTGCAAACTCCACACAGTCAGTCGCCTTAGGCGGGAATTGAACGCAGGTCTCTGGTGCTGTGAGGCAGCAGTGCTAACCACTGTCCCACCGTGCCACCCGATCTTGGCACCATGCCTGATCTTTAAATCTATTGCTGAGTTGGCTGACCTTCTGTAAATGCTATGTGTAAATTTGTCGAAGCACTCCCAAGTTAGAGGGATGAAAATCAATTCTACTTTGATTTCTGGTCTGGGTTGAGTTAGTTAATCTGAACTATAATTTGTTTTATCATCCCAAGCTAATAAGTGTCTATCAGATAGATTTATGGTAACTGATCACAAAGAGATTGGTGATAAAAAAAATAGAGGAAACAAAAATTGAATTTTGTTGTTATTTTAGTATTTGTTTCAATCTCAGTGTGAAATGTGAAATGCTAAGAAAAGCTGAATCAAGGAGTTTGCGATTTTCACTGGGTAGGTGAACAAAAGTTCAGTTGATATGCATGCTCTGAGAGCCTAATCTATCTTCAGCCCAATTATACTTGTTATGTGTCTCCTTCCTGCAGATCGTCAATGTGGCGGGGAACTTGGGGAATACACAGGATACATTGAATCCCCAAACTACCCTGGGAATTACCCAGCGAATGTGGAGTGCACTTGGAACATTAACCCTCCTCCAAAACGGAAAATCCTGATAGTCGTTCCTGAAATCTTCTTACCCATTGAGGATGATTGTGGAGATGTTTTGGTCATGAGGAAAAACTGTAAGTTTCTCAATTGCTTTATTCTGGATACCTCCCTTACTGCCAACCACAACTCCCATCCACCGTTTCCTTCAAACCGCAATTGAAAGAGGAGTTTTTACTCTAGTCCTCTAAACCCTTCCAAATGCCCCCCCTCTCTCTTTTCTTTTATTTATTCTTTCACAGGATGTGGTTGCCTATTCCTAATTGTCCTTGAGAAGGTGGTGGTGAACTGCCTTCTTGAGCCGCTGCAGTCCATGTGTTGTAAGTATATCCATCGTGCTGTTACACAGGGAGTTTCATGATTTTGACCCAGAGACAGTGAAGGAATGGGTACACCACCATGTGCAGATTCCCATCCTGACTTAGAACTACATGGCCGTTCCTTCGATGTAACTGGGTCAAACAACCACCAGACAGAGAGAGACATAAATTGGAACCGAGCTCAAAGCAGCGGATATCTTCAGGACACACTGGGGGGGGGGGGGGGGGGGGGGGGGGTGGAGAGAGAGAGAAAACCAGACATGGATTGGTGAGGGAGATCTTAGAGGGTACCAGAGAGAGAAAGAGAATGTGGAGTAAAGATCACAGTTTGCAAGATTTTGTTAAAGGAGTCTTAATGAGTTGCTGTAAAGCATTTTATAGCTGATACACATTAATGCCACATTGCATCAGTGAAGGAGGGAGTGAATGTTAAAGTTGATGAGAAGCCAATCAAGGGATTGCTTCTTTCTAGTGGTTTTGAGCTTTCTGAGTATTGTTGAAGCTGCACTCATCCAGGCAAGTGGGGGCTATTTAAGCACAATCTGACTTTGCCTTACAGCTGGTGCACAAACTTTCTAGAATCAAGGGGTGAATTATTCACATCATAATTCCCAGCTCCAACCTGCTCTTGTAGTCACAGTATTTAACTGGCTGGTCTAGTTAAGCTTCTGGTCAATGGTGAAATCAAGATGTTGATAGTGGGGGATTCAGTGATGGTAATGTCATGGAATATCAAGGAGCAATGGTTAGATGCTCTCTTGTTGGAAATGGTCATTGCCTGGCGTTGTGTGGCATAAATATTGCTTGCCATTTATCAGCCCACCCTTGAGTGTTAACCAGGATTTGTTGCAGTGTACATAGAAAGCTTCAGTGTCTGAAGAGTTGTGAATGGTGCAGAATACTGCAATCATATGTAAGGATGTGAACATACTGGAGAGAGTGCAAATGTTTCCAGGGATAGAAATTTCAGATATGAGGATAGATTGAAGAAGTTGGGACTGTTGTCCTTGGAAGCAAGAAAACTAAGTAGGCCATTCAGCCTTTTGAGCCTGCTGTACCATTCAATATGATCATGGCTGATCCTCTATCCCAAACCCATATTCCTGGCTTTCTCCCCATTTGCCTTGATACTTTAATATCTAAAAATGTATTTCTCTCTATCTTGAATACATTCAGTGACTTGGCTTCCACAGGCTTCTGTGGTGGAGAATTCCACAGGTTCACTACCTGTCAAGAAAGTTTTCCTCATCTCACTCCTAAATAGGCTATCCCATATCCTGAGACTGTGACCTCAGCAAGACTCCCCAATCAGGGAAAATATCCTCCTTGTATGTAGACTGTCCAGCCCTGTCAGAAATGTATACATTTCTATCAAATGCCCTCTCATCCTTCTAAATTCTGGTGTAAACAGGTCTAGTTGAACCAATCTTCCTTCATAGGGCAATCCTGCTATTCCTAGTATCAAAATATGAACCCTCCACTGCCCTACCTCTATAGCAAGTATATCCTTTCCTGCACAGGGAGACCAAAACTGCATGCAATACTTAAGGTATGGTTTCGCCAAAGCTCTCTATAACTGCAGTCTGATATCCCTATTTCTGAGCCCTGGCAATGAAGGCAAATATTGCAATCCTAATTGCTTGCTGTACCTGCCTGTCTATTTTAATTGACTGGTGTGTAAGGACACTAGAGATCCCTTTGTACATCCACATTTCTCAATATATCACCATTCTGTTTTTTTAAGATTAAAGTGTATAACTTCATATTTAGCCACATTGTACTGCATCTCTTGTGTTTGCCCACTTATTCAACTTGTCGAAATGACCTTGAAATCTTCTTGCTTCCTCCCCACAACTCACTCCCCCATCCAGCATTTTGTCATCAGCAAACTTGGGAATGTTGCATTTGGTCCCCTCATCCAGGTCATTTATATTAATCATTCACTGTAGCCGAAGCACTGATTATTGTAGTAGCTGCCTGCCAATCAGAAAAGATCTCTTTACTCCGACCCTCTGTTTCTTGCTTGTCAACCAATTTCCAAGCTATGCTAATATATTACTCCCAACCATATGTGCTTTAATTTTGCCCCCAACTTCATTTGACAGCATTCTGACAACCCAAATACATTACATGCACTGGTTCTACCACATCTATCCTACTGGTTACATTCTCAAAAAAACTCCAATAGATTTGTTACACAAGGCTTTAGTAGTGACCTGTCAGGTATCACTGGAGTCAGGGAGGGTCCCAAAGGACTTGAAAATCACCAATGTAAC
>NC_057735.1:37805987-37858151 GCF_004010195.1 Chiloscyllium plagiosum | reverse complement strand
CCTCTCACCCTAAACTTATGCCCTCGAGTTCTGCACTCTTCCACCCCAGGGGAAAGACTTTGTCCAGTTATCCTATCCATGCCCCCCATGATTTTATAAACCTCTATTAGGTCACCCCTCACCCTCCAATGCTCCAGGGAAAACAGCCCCAGCCTATCCCTGTAGCT
Organism: Chiloscyllium plagiosum; assembly: GCF_004010195.1. Classification (NCBI taxonomy): domain Eukaryota; kingdom Metazoa; phylum Chordata; class Chondrichthyes; order Orectolobiformes; family Hemiscylliidae; genus Chiloscyllium; species Chiloscyllium plagiosum. The sequence goes on along the minus strand of NC_057735.1, from coordinate 37,857,984 downwards.
CAGTCCTACAACCCTGGCAACTTCTTTGTAAATCTTTTCGAACCGTATCAAGTTTCACAACATCCTTCCGAGAGGAAGGAGACCAGAATTGCATGCAATATTCCGAAAGTGGCCTAACCAATGTCCCGTACAGCAGGAACATGACCTTCCAACTCCTATACTCAATACTTTGACCAAGAAAGGAAAAGTCTCTTTGATCAGGAACACGCCCTAGAATCTTACTATTAAGTATATAAGTCCTGCACTGATTTGCTTTTCCAAAATGCAACACCTCACATTTATCTAAATTAAACTCCATCTGCCACTCCTCAGCCCATTGGCTCATCTGATCAAGATCCCATTGTAATCTGAGGTAACCTTCTTCGTGTCCTCTACACCTCCAATTTTGGTGTCATCTGCAAACTTACTAACTATAACTCCAATGCTCACATCCAAATCATTGATGTAAATGATGAAAAGTAGTGAACCTAGCACTGATCCTTGTGGCACTCCACTGGCCTCCAGTCTGAAAAGCAACCCTTCACCACCACTCGCTATCTTCTATCTTTGAGCTAGTTCTGTATCCAAATGGCTAGTTCTTCTTTATTCCATGAGCTCTAACCTTGCTAACCAGTCTGCCATGGGGAACCTTGTCAAACGCCTTACTGAAGTCTATATTGATCACGCCTACCGCTCTGCCCTCATCAATCCTCTTTGTTACTTCTTCAAAAAACTCAATCAAGTTCATGAGACATGATTTCCCATGCACAAAGCCATGCTGACTATCCGTAATCCATCCTTGCCTTTCCAAGTATGTGTAAATCCTGTCCCTCAGGAATCTCTCTAACGATGTCAGGCTCACCAGTCGGTGTTCCCAGGCTTTTCCTTACCACCTTTCTTAAATAGAGGTACCACGTTAGCCAACCTCCAGTCTTCTGGCACCTCAACTGTGACTATTGATGATACAAATATCTCAGCAAGGGGCCCAGCAATCACTTCCCCAGCTTCCCACAGAGTGTTAGGGTACACCTGATCAGGTCCTGGGGATTTATCCACTTTTAGGCATTTCAAGACATCCAGCATTACTTCCTCTGTAATATGGACATTTTATCAAGATATCACCATCTACTCCATCACAGTCTATATCTTCCATGTCTTTCTCCACAGTAAACGCTATGCAAAATACTCGTTTAATGTCTCCTGCATCTCCACACATAGGCTGTTTTGCTGATTTTTGAGGGGCCCTATTCTATCCCTAGTTATCCTCTTGTCCTTAATGTATTTATAAAAATTCTTTGGATTCTCCTTAACCCTATTTGCCAAAGCTATCTCATGTCTCCTTTTTGCCCTCCTGATTTCCTTCTTAAGTATACTCTTACTGCCCTTATACTCTTCTAAGGATTCTCTCAATCTCTCCTGTCTATTCCTGACATATGCTTCCTTCTTTTTCTTAACCAAAATGTCAATTTCTCTAGTCATCCAGCATTCCCTATACCTACCAGCCTTTCGTTTCACCCTAACAGGAGTATACTGTCTCTGGACTCTCGTTACCTCATTTCTGAAGGCTTCCCATTTTCCAGCCGTCCCTTTACCTGTGAACATCAGCCACCAATCAGCTTTTGCAGGTTTTTGCCCAATACTGTCAAAATTAGCCTTTCTCTGACTTAAAACTTCAAATTTTAGATCCGGTCTATCTTTTTCTATCACTATTTTAAAACTAATAGAATTATGGTCGCTGCCCCCAAAGTGCTACCTCAGTCACCTGCCCAGCCTTATTTCTGAAGAGTAGGTCAAGTTTTGCACCTTCTGTAGTAGGCACATCCACATACTGAATCAGAAAATGTTCTTCTCCATCTAAACCCTTAGCACTATGGCAGTCCCAGTCTATGTTTGGAAAGTTAAAATCTACCATAACCACCCTATGATTCTTACAGATAACTGAGATCCCCTTACAAGCTTGTTTCTCAATTTCCCACTGACTTTTAGGGGTCTATAATACAATCTCAATAAGGTGATAATCCCTTTCTTATTTCTCAGTTCCACTGGATGTGTTCTCAGGAATATTCTCCCCAAGTACAGCAGTAATGCTATCCCTTATCAAAAACACCATTCCCCCTCCTCTCTTGCCCCCCTTTCTGTCCTTCCCATAGCATTTGTATCCTGGAACATTAAGCTGCCAGTCTTGTCCATCCCTGAGCCATGTATCTGTAACTGCTGTGATATTCCAGTGCCATATTCCTAACCATACCCTGAGTTCATCCACCTTTCATGTTAGACCCCTTCCATTGAAGTAATGCAGTTTACTTTATCAATCCTACCTTGTTCTCTGCTTTGTCCCTTCCTGCCCCGACTGTTTGACTCGCTTCTTTTCCCAACTCTACCAGTCTCAGATTGATCTCTTTCCTCACTATTTCACTGGGTCCCATCCACCCCTTGTTTAAATCGTCCCAAGCAGCTATAGCAAATCTCCCTGCCAGGTGGACGGCACAGTGGTTATCACTGTTGCCTCACAGCGCCAGAGACCCGGGTTCAATTGCCACCTCAGGCAACTGTCTGTGTGGAGTTTGCACATTCTCCCCGTGTCTGCGTGGGTTTCCTCCGGGTGCTCCGGTTTCCTCCCACAGTCCAAAAATGTGGAGGTTAAGTGAATTGGCCATGCTAAGTTGCTCGTAGTGTTAGGTGAAGGGGTAAATGTAGGGGAATGGGTCTGAGTGGGTTGCTCTTCGGAGAGTCGGTATGGACTTGTTGGGCCAAAGGGCCTGTTTCCACACTGTAAATAATTTAATCTAATCTATATTAGTCCCCTTCTAATTCAGGTGCAATCCATCCTGCTTATAGAGGTCACTTCTACTCCAGAAGAGATTCCAATGATCCAAAAATGTGAACCTTTCTCCCATGCACCAGCTCCTCAGCCACGCATTCATCTGCCCTATCCTCCTATTCCTCCCCTGACTAGCTCGTAACACTGGGAGTAATCCAGATAGGCCCTGCCAGACCTCTTTTTTTAAAATTCCTGCCTAACTTTCTATATTCTCCCTTCAGAATATCATCCTTTTCTCTTCCTGTGTGGTTGGTTCCAATGTGTACAATGACCTCCTGCTCGTCTTTCTCCCCTTTGAGAATATTCTGCACCCTCTCAGAGACATCCTTGATCCTGGCACCAGGGAGGCAACACACCATTTTGATATCTTGCTGCTGGCTGCAGAAATGCCTCTGACTAGAGAGTCCCCTATTAAATTGATCACTTGGAACCCGACATACCCCTCATTACATTAGAGCCTATCTCGATACCAGAAACTTGGCTGTTCATGCTGCATTCCCCTGAGAGTCCATAAACCTGTACATTTTCCTAGACAGCATACTTGTTTGAAATGGGAATAACACTACCTGCCTACCCCTCCTACCTTACCTGGAGTTAACCCATCTATCTGACTGTATCTGCAGCTTTTCTCCCTTCCTATAACTGCGATCCATCAGACCCCCTAGCTCTTGTAAATTCCTCATTGCTTCTAACTGTCGTTCCAATCAATCCATTTGATCTGATAGGATTCACAACCAAAGACACTGCCTACAGACATAATCCTCAGCAACATGTAAACTTTCCCTAAACTCCCACATCCAACAAGGAGAGCATATCACTCTACTAAATGCCCTCTTTGTTCCTTCACATCTACAGACCCAAAAATAGCATCGTCGATATGCTCTTTTAAAAAAAAACTGTGCTCCAGGCTAACTTAGTACTTTCTGTTTATATTTTTAAAATTTAATCAAGAGACAGATCTTAATAAAACATATAATCAAGGAAGAACCCACTCTACTCACTACTGTAGACTTAGAGCAAGGTTACATGGTAAAAACTATGCACTTATCTGTTCCTGTGCTGTGAGCTCTCCCACACAGGTTCCTCCAAGATCAGTTGTGAATTTCACTGTGTGTTAATTTTTCCTCGACACATTCCAATGTCCAGAGATACATGAATTTAAACACCAAAGGCAGTAACTGTGCAGATTCATTGCTGTGTCAGTTAACAGTGTAGGTTTCTTCTCTCTCTCCCTTGCTCACCTTGTGCTCGCTGTCTTTGTCTGTCTTTCTCCCTTTTAAAACTGCCATTGTTTTGCTTTTTTTTCTCCAAAGTTCCAAAACAATGCAGCAGCATATAAAACACTAATTCCTCCTCCTGGAATTCAAGGAAATCACCTCCAAAACCTAAAATACCTCAAAAAAGGAGCAGCTCTTACAGCCACAATTTTTTCCCATCCTCCATCTTGGATTACCCAGAATCCCAGTTAGAGTATTGTGAGCAGTTTTGGGCCTCATATCTCAGGAAGGATGTATTGGCCCTGGAGCGGGTCCAGAGAAGGTTCGTGAGAATGATCCCAGGAATGAAATGCTTAACATATGAGGAATGTTTAAGGATTTTGGGACTATTCTCGATGGAATATAGAAAGATAAGGGGGATCTGATTGAAACTCACAGAATACTGGATGGCCTGGACAGAGTGGCTGTTGAAAAGATGTTCCATTGGCAGGAGAGATGAGGACCCGACGGTACAGCCTAAGAGTAAAGGGAAGACCCTTTAGAACGGAGATAAGGAGAAACTTCATGAGCCAGAGAGTGCTGAATCTGTGGAATGCATTGCCACAGAAGGCTGTGGAGGCCAGGTCATTGAGTGTACTTAAAACAGAGATAGATAAGTTCTTGATTGCCAAGGGAATCAAAAGTTATGGAGAGAGAGTGGGAAAATGGGGTTGAAAAACCTATTAGCCATGACTGAAAGGCAGAGCAGGCTTGATGGGTAAATGGCCTAATTTCTGCTCCTATGTCTTATGGTCCTATGGTCTAACGATTTACCTTTCATAAAGCCACGCTAGCTTTAGCCAATCTCATTAAAGCTCTCCAATCGCATCTTTAGAATAGACTCTAACATTTTCAAAATCATGAACAGGTGTGATAGAGGTGAGGAAGATTATGGGAAGAAACTGTTTCTGCTCTTAAAAAGATCAAGAACCAGAAGGCACAGATTTAAAATGATTTGCAAAAGGAGCAATGTGATCTGGGGGAAAAAGTTTTTCACACAGCAAGTACTTAGGATATACAATGCACTGGCTGTAAGTGTGGAAGCAATTTCAATTGAGGCATTTAAGAGGGCATTGGATTATTATTTGAATAGAAACAATGAACAAGGGTGTGGGGAAAATAGAGGAAGCTGGGCATAGGTAACGATGCTCACTTGAAGACCTGGTGCAGTTACGATGGGCCAAATGGCCTCCTTTTGCACCATGCCACTTCCGTGATCTGTGATTCTGTAAACTTGCCCTACTTCTAACCTTATGATAGAATAACGGATGTTACCAAAGAAGCTGAGGATGGTTGGCCCTAGGATAGTACCCTAAGGAACAGGTACTGACATTTGTGCTGTTCCCCTTGATTTCCAGTGACTTCAGTTTTGCTGGGGCTCCTTGATGCTCTACTCTGTCAAATGTTAAAGGGATTGAGTTTAAAAGCAGGTTGGTTATGTTGCAGCTGTACAAGGCGCTGGTGAGGCCATACTTGAAGTATTGTGTACAGCTTTGGTCTCCTTACTTGAGAAAGGATATACTGGCACTGGAGGGGGTGCAGAGGAGGTTCACTAGGTCGATTCCGGAGTTGAGGGGTCTGATTTATGAGGAGAAATTGAGTAGATTGGGATTATATTCATTGGAATTCAGAAGATTGAGGGGGGATCTGAAGGAAACATATAAAATTATGAAGGAAATAGATAAAAGTAGAGAGGATGTTTCCACTGGCAGGTGAAGCTAGGTCAAGAGGGCATAGCCTCAAGATCAAAGAGGTTTGGGACTGAATTGAGAAGGAACTTCTTCACCCAGAGAGTTGTTAAGCTATGGAATTCTTTGCCCAGTGAAGTAGTTGACACTACTTCAGTAAGTGTTTTTAAAGATAAGGTAGATGTTTTTGAATAATAAAGGAATTAAGGGATATGGTGAGAGCACGGGTAAGTGGATCTGAGTCCATGAAAAGATCAACCATGATCCTATTGAATGGCAGAGCAAGCTCAGCAGGCCAGACAACCTACACCTGCTCCTAGTTCTTACTTTCTTAATGTCAAAGGCAGTCACTCTCAGCTCACCTCTGGAATAAAGCTCCTTTGTCCATGTTTGGACCAAAGCTGTACTGAGATTTGGACCAGGTGGAACCCAGACTGAAAGACAGTGAACAGGATATTTCTGATTAGGTACCATTCGTTTGAGAGTAGACTTGTCAGACAGTGGTTTGTTTGGATTAGTCCTGCTTTTTTGGACAGGACATCCTGAACAATTTTCCATATTTGTGTGAATTTTGAGGACTGTACTGGAACAGCTTGGCAAGCAGTGTGGCAGGTCCTGAGGAATTAAAAGTCTTCAGCCAGGATGATGTAATTTTTGTTGTATCTAGGATTACAGGATTTTTGTGTAACGTAGTCATGTGTGAAGAAAATGGGTATTTGTTGTGATGCATTATATCTTCATGGATTTTGCCAGTAATCATAGCATGCACTAACCTGAAAAGTGTTTGATTTTTAAGAATGCTGTATGAGCTGTTGCAATTTACAAAAATTATTGCCTGAGCCAAGGCTTTCAGGAGAGGAAAGGAGAAAATGGGGAAATAAAATCATGAAAATGAATTGTCGATTTTTAACATGCCTTTTTCGGTTTTACATTTTAGATGAGAAAGTTTGTAAAATTCCAAACAGTTTTTAGTAGATTTTTTTTTATTGCCTATTTTCTCAAAATTGAAATTTCTTTCATAGCTTCGCCTACTTCAATTACAACATATGAAACTTGCCAGACCTACGAGCGGCCAATTGCCTTCACTGCCAGGTCCCGCAAACTGTGGGTCAACTTTAAAACTAATGAAGCAAACAGTGCCAAAGGTTTCCAAATACCTTACGTCACCTATGATGGTGAGTGAGTTTTGTGGTGTGTTGTTTTTATCAGAAGCTGTCATGAGTGATGTTGTACCCAGGACAGTGTTGAGGGAATGCATAATTGTTGAAAGTTTTGTGTTTTGAATGAGGCCCTCAGCAAAGGTCCTGTCTGCTTTCTCAGATGGAAATAAAAGATCTACAGGACTACTTTGAAGACAAGCAAGGAGTTGTCCTCAGACCACCAATCAAATATCTTTTAAAAAACATGATCTACTGAGCACTGTTTGTTGGGGCTTGTTATGAACAAATTGGCTGCTGGATTTCCTACAAGACAGCAGTGACTAACATGATAAAAGTATTTCTTTGGCTGTACAGCATTTTGGGACTTAACCTCATTAAGTATTGTTTAGCTATGTTTAGAAGAGGAGTCTTTCTTTTAGAATGTCCCTCATTCTCACTTCCTTTAATGCCTCTCTGAGTTGTTGCACAAATTCTTTCAGGGAGGTTGGTGCTGACTAAGGATGTTTATAATGGAATTATTGGATTTTGCCTTTGAGACACAGTTGCGCTATTACAAAAAAAAGGGCACTGTAAAACACTAAGACCCATGTCCAATCTATGAAATAAGATTTGAATTCACAACCTTCTGTCTCAGAGGCACAAGTATTTCCAACAGATACGCAGTTGACACATCAGGGAAGCAGGAATATTGAATCCACAATGCTAATTAGGCATTTCAGACTCTGGTTGTAATAAGGCTTAGAAGCAGGGCAGCAACAAGAAAGAGCAGCTGGAATTAAAAAAGAAAAAATATCTGCTGGAAATGTAAATTTTCTGCAAACACTAAGAATAGTGTAAACAGTGCTGTATCATGAATGATTATAGTATCTGCATCAACAGCATGAATAGTATTCAGGGTCAGCTGTTTGCCTTGTTTATGTATTGGAGGTCAGGAATTCAGGAATTTTTTTAATCCCTTCTTTGTGAACTTTGTTAAATTTGTAACTGCACAGAGAAACAATATTGGAAGTTTGAAATATAAACATAAAATGCTGCATAAATTCAGCTGCTCTGGCAGCATCTGTGGAGAGAGAAACATTTCTCGTTAACATTTCATTAACATTTCTCCAACATTTCCTGTTTTTATTTCAGATTTCCAGCATTCACAATATTTTGCTTTTAAATATGGGAGATTTGTTTTACTAACTTTTACATTTCTTTTCTAGAGGACTATGAGCAGCTTGTTGAAGACATTGTCCGAGATGGTAGATTATATGCTTCAGAAAATCATCAAGAAATTTTAAAGGTGAATTACCTCTTGGATGATTAGAATACAATCTTATACTTTTACATTTAGATACTAAGTATCTTCCCTTATTTCTTTTTCATCCTAACCTTTATGATACTTGACATCCAGGGTTCTGCAGGCTTGGTCACATCCTTTGTCTTCAAAGGAACATATTTGTCCAGTACACTCACTATTTCCTCCTTGAATGCATCCCACTTCTCTGACATATTTTATCAGCAAATTGTTGTTCCCTTTCCACTTGGGCCAGGTCATATCTTAGTAAACTTAGCCTTTTTCCAGTTACAAAGTTTTATTTCAACCCATTTTTATCCTTTTCCATAACTTTCCTAAATTGTATGTTTAGTCACTATATCCAAAATGCTCCACCACTGACATTGATCCAGAATTGCCCCATTCCTTGATAGTACTTTTCTATGTACTAGTTGTAAAGGTTCTCCTGGAATTAATTTAAGAAATTTGCTCCACCCTTCCTTGCATACTAAAATTATTCCAGTTAATATGTGGGTAGTTAAAATCCTCGACAATTACTGCCTATTATTCATAAAGTCATACACATAAAAACAGGTCCTTTGGCCCACTATGCCTACTATGCTGTTGCATTTTAAGTGCTCATCCAGATGTTTCTTCAATGTTGCAAAAGTACCTGCCTCCATCACCCTCTCAGCAGCACATTTGATATTTCTATCAAATTCTTAGTGAAAAAAAAATTCTCAGATCTTCTCTCAACGACTTACTCCTCACCTTAAACTTATGCCCTCTGGTTTTAAGACACATCTACCATTAAGAAAAGATTTACACTATATCTATGCCACTCATAATTGTGCATATCTCAATCAGATGCTCCCTCAATCTCCTCTGCCCCAAGGAAAACAACCCAGCCCATCCAGTCTCTTCTCATAACTGGGATTTTTCATCCCGGGCAATAAGCTGGTGAATCTCCTCTGTACCCTCTCCAGTGCAATCATGTCCTTCTGATAGTGTGCCAACCAGAACTGCACACAATATTCCATCTGTGGCCTAACCAGTGGTTTTTAAAATTGTAACAAGACTTCCTTGCTCCTAAATTCTGCACCCCGACTAATGAAGGCAAGTATCTGTATGCTTTCTCCACCACCCTGTCTATCTGTACTGACACTTCCATGAATCTATGGACTTGTACACCAAGCTCCCTTTGTTCCTCAGCACTCCCAAGGCACCTACCAATGACTATGCATGTCATAGAATCACAGAGATGTACAGAACGGAAACAGACCCTTCAGTCCAACTCGTCCATGTCGACAGATATCCTAAGCTAATCTAGTCCCATTTGCCAGCACTTGGCCCATATCCCTCTAAACCATTCCTATTCATATACCCAGCCAGATGCCTTTTAAATGTTGTAACTGTATCAGCCTCCATCACTTCCTCTGGCATCTCATTCCATACACACACCAGCCTCTGTGTGAAAATGTTCCCCCTTAGGTCCCTTTTATACCTTTCCCTCTCACCCTGAACCTATGCCCTCTAGTTCTGGATTGCCCCACCCTAAGGGAAAAGACCTTGTCTATTTATCCTATCCATGCCCCTCACGATTTCATAGACCTCTATAAAGTCACACCTTAGCCTCCAATGCTCCAGGGAAAACAGCCTCAGTCTATTCAGCCTTTCCCTCTAGCTCAAATCCTCCAACCCTGTCAATATTCTTGTAAATCTTTTCTGAACCCTTTCAAGTTTCACAAGGGCATAGGTTTAGGGTGAAAGGGGAAAAATGTAAAAGAGACCGAAGGGGCAACTTTTTCATGCAGAGGGTGGTGCATATATGGAATGAGCTGCCAGAGGAAATGGTGATGGCTGGTACGATTGCAAAATTTAAAAGGCATCTGGATGGGTATATGAATAGGAAGCGTTTGGAGGGATATGGGCCAGGTGCTGGCAGGTGGGACTAAATTGGGTTGGGATATCTGGTCGGCATGGACGGGTTGGACTGAAAGGTCTCTTTTCGTGCTATACATCCCTATGACTGTATGACCTGGAAGGTGGGTTTGGGAGCTTGGTGGAGGGCGAAGGCATGAGAAGTATCCATGGGACACCGTTAGAAGTGATGGAAGAGTGGACCAAAATGTCACAGAGAAAACGGCCCTGTGAAATGTTGACAATGGAGGGGAGGGTGGTAGCTTCTTCCTGGAGATAGCAGAAATGGTGGAGGACATCATTTGAATGTGGAGACTAGTCAGGTGGAAAGTAAGGACAGTGGGAATTCTATCATTTCTGTGGGAAGAAGGGGAAGGAATGAGAGCAGACGTGCGGGAGATGGGTCAGACATGACTGAAGGCTTCAAGCACCCGACCCCACTCTGCCAAGGACATGCTGGTCCTGGGCCTCGTCCATCGCCACAGTCTAACCACCTGATGCCTGGAGGAAGACCACCTCATCTTCTGCCTTGGGACCCTTGAACCATATGGCATCAATGTGGACTTCACCAGTTTCCTCATTTCCTCTCCTCCCACTGGACTGAAGGATCTGTTTCCGTGCTGTACATCTCTATGACTCTGTGACTCTAAATCCTTTTCCAGCAAGATAGTTTGAGTAGCTCCTGTGTCTCATAGTTATATGAACTTAGCAGTGTCATTTGAACAAAAAGGTTACCAATCAGATAGCACCAGGTTATAGTCCAACAGATTTAATTGGAAGAACTAGCTTTTGGAGCACTGCTCCTTCATCAGGTGGCCCCACAATCACCTGATGAAGGAGCGGCGCTCCGAAAGCTAGTGCCTCCAATTAAACCTGTTAAACTATAACATGGCGTTGTGTAATTTGTAACTTTGTAACCCCAGTCCAACACCGGCATCTTCAAATTAGAACAAAAAGGTGTTATCCTTCTTTTTGACAAAATCCCATCTATCTTATTCACTTGCAGTGATAGTGGTTTTAACTTCCGGTTTCCTGGTTGTAGTAACAACTGCAATTTGATTCATAGTATTTTCCTTTTGTGCTCCTTTTTCAGAATCACACATAAGACTCAATAAGTCCTATGCTTCCTTTGCAACTTTCAACTTTCTGAAAGAAGGTGTCCCACTTTATAACAATGGAAGCATTTTGACTTCCAATTTTCAACTTCACCCTCAGCATTTTTCTTTCGCATCTTGGAACATTTCCGTCTCATCCTTTCTTTACGCTATCTACTTGCCTTCCTTTCACTCACTTATCCTCTGTCCTCCTTGAGTTTATGGAGGTAATGAGAGAAGGTCTCAATTCATGGATCAACTGATAATTTGTCCACCAATACTGCTATCTGTTCAGCAGTTGCTACCCTCTGGTCTTTAACATGGGTCCTAATTAGAAATAGTAGTGAGTTTTTAATTTTTTTCTATTTTCTTTCCTGGTTGCTAAACGTTAACTACCAACAATTCATATACAAGGACATCCAAATAACAACATCTACTTATCCCTTTCTCACCTTTTTTTAAAAAAATCTTGTCATTACATTTTTCCTATCAAAGCGGATAATTCTATATAGTCAACTGATAGCAAACCCCTCTGTGGTCAGCAAGTAAACTATAGCTGCTTGTGAACATCAAGGTTCAGATAAGAAGATTGATGAGGGCAGAGCGATGGACGTGATATATAAGGACTTCAGTAAGGTGTTCGACAAGGTTCTTCATGGTAGGCTGATTAGCAAAGTTAGATCTCATGGAATATAGGGAGAACTAGCCATTTGGATGTAGAACTGGCTTGAAGGTAGAAGACAGAGGGTGGTGGTGCAGGGTTGCTTTTCAGATCGGAGGACTATGACCAGTGGTGTGCCACAAGGATCGGTGTTGGGTCCACTGCTTTTCGTCATTTATATAAATGATTTGGATGTGAACAAAGGAGGTATAATTAGTAAGTTTGCAGATGACACCAAAATTGGAGGTGTAGTGGACAGTGAAGAAGGTTACTTCAGAGAATAATGGGATCTTGATCAGATGGGCCAGTGGACTGAGGAGTGGCAGATGGAGTTTAATTTAGATAAATGTGAGAGCTGCATTTTGGAAAGGCAAATCATAGCAGGATTTATACACTTAATGGAAAGGTCCTAGGGAGTGTTGCTGAACAAAGAGACCTTGGAGTGCAGGTTCATAGTTCCTTGAAAGTTACCTCACAGGTAAATAGGGTCGTGAAGAAGGCGTTTGATATGCTTGCCTTTATTGGGCAGAGCGTTGAGTGCCGGAGTTGGGAGGTCATGTTGTAACTGTATAGGACATTAGGCCAATATTGCAATATTGTGTGCAGTTCTGGTCTCCCTCCTATCGGAAGGATGTTGTGAAACTTGAAAAGGTTCAGAAAAGATTTATAAGGATGATGCCAGGGTTGAAGGATTTGAGCCACAGGGAGAGGCTGAATAAGCTGGGGCTGCTTTCCATGGAATGTCGGCAGCTGAGAGGTGACCTTATAAAGGTTTATAAAATCGTGAGGGACATGGATAGGGTAAACAGATAAGGTCCTTTCCCTGGGGTGGGGGAGTCCAGAACTAGGGGGCATAGGTTAGGGTGAAAGGGGAAAATTTTAAAAGGTACCTAAGGGACAAATTTTTCATGCAGAGGGTGGTGCGTGAATGGAGTGAGCTGTTAGAGGAAGTGCCGGAGCCTGGTACAATTGCAACATTTAAAAGGCATCTGGATGGGTATATGAATAGAAAGGGTTTAGAGGGATATGGGCTAAGTGCAGGCAAATGGGACTAGATTAGGTTAGGATATCTGGTCAGCATGGTCAAATTGGACCGAAGGGTCTGTTTCTGTGACTCGAAGATCTGATGTTGAAATTACTGTGTAGTTTTTTGAAGTAAATTTTACATTAGTAACAAAGTGAGAGGTTTTGCAGTGTGGTATTTGAAGAATGGTAAGATGAGTATTACACTTAGAGCTTACATCATACGTGCATAAATTAAACAGAATGGTATAACCAACTTTTCTTTAATCTAACAGGACAAGAAGCTGATTAAAGCCCTCTTCGATGTACTGGCACATCCACAAAATTACTTCAAGTACACAGCACAAGAGTCCAATGAGATGCTACCAAAATCTTTTATCAAACTGCTTCGTTCCAAAGTTTCCAGCTTTCTAAGGCCCTACAAATAGCTTGACAGGACAAAGGCAATAAAATGACCCACTGAATTTTATTTTTACAGCTTTGTAACCATAATATTTCACTATGCTGACTTTTTTTGTGGCTTTCTTCAAAAGGATCCCAGTTCACACTTCACTGTACATTATTTATAGCTCTCAGTCCATCATAATGAAGACTGTTCATTCCTTATATTTATGTGTACGCTGGTATATATGACTGCTGGGAGCACATCCAAAGCCTGCTCCGTATGCAAGCATACTTTATGCACTAGGACTTTCTGTCTGCATTGTGTGTTTTGTTTTCCCTGTATAAGAAAAGAAAGTGCAATGATTTCTTTCTCCTGTTGGATGTTTGAATGGAAGTTTTTTTCTACAGAAAGATGACAATATTTATATCTGCAAGGAAGCCTTTTTCGTCTCCACTGCAGTGTACCTTGACACCACCTGCAAATCACATCATAAAGAAAAGTGACAGGATTGCAATGTTGCGCATTAATAATTTTGGAATTTATTTGCACTTGAGAATTGTATTTGAACCTGTACAAAAGTTTGGATTTTGTATTGCCATTTTTAATTGAATTGAAATATTCACACTTTGTGTTGTTTTTCCTTTTTTATGCTGGTTTGTCCTGATTTTTTCTGATGCTCAATATTGTATCAAACAGTACAACTGGAACACAACCATTTGTTTAACAAAAAGGAGCTTACAAATCTCCAAGAATTTTAAATTGCAAGTATAGTTCTCGTGATGCATAAACTAGCCCTTTCAGCCCTAACTTAGGTTAATGCTCTGGTACATTGATGTCATTTTAGTGCAATTTTGGTAATCTTCTTCCAGCATATGAAATGTAATTCATGTTTTTCAGGCAATTTATTTGTTCACCTTATAATCTATATTGAGGTACAATTGAGTATTAGGAACATTACAATACAAAAGATCCTGAATTAAAATGCAAATCATGCATTAAAAGTAGTGCATATAATGCATCCTCAGTAAATATGTAAATGTTTATAGCCATTGAAAGAAGCACATTTTAACGTGTGAAACAGAACACTACAATGTGAAATAATCGATCAATGGAAGCTCTATAATGGGAGAGCAATATAGGCCCTTCAATAAGTTAGGATACTGTAGGTTCTATTAAGAAAATGTCCAGGACCATTGAGAGGAGGGGAAGGGCAGTTGTCCTGGGCCCAATTGTGCAAAGGCCCAGCATGTATGACATGTATATATCCCAAAATCATGGCAAGCTGGTCAATTGTAGAAAAAATTTTAAAAGCCTTAAATAGTACTTTTTTATCGACTTCTCCCTCTCCAAGAAGGGCAATTGTAGTCAAAGGTAATGAGGAGCATTTGATTAAGCAAAGAGGCTAGTCACAGAGGGAGTCACAACACAGCATTTAAAAAAAAGGGAGAGAAGAAAGTCAGGGAAGGAAAGCAAAAACTTTTAAATAATGGTTATTTTTGGGCCAACAATTCTGCCATTAGAAGAAGGATGCCAGTTTTGTAAACTTAAGTTGAGCAAACTGGCAAGCAGGTATCATTTTCTTGTAATCTGATTTAGTCAACTGCTAATTGGAAAGCATCTAGTGTTTTTTTGGAAACTAGTACACTGCTTTATTTTAGATTGAACAAAGCTGCAAAGTAATCTGTCCAAACTAATTAATCAATTAGATTTTCCAGCATACTTCTGAAGGGGTTGGATTTCTTTGATCTCCAGTTGCTAACTTGGATTATTCAATGCACCAAGTTTGATAACTGAAGACTAGACTTGCATTTAGTAATTTTGATCTCTGGAGTTTTGCTATCACCACTCCACTGCCTACTAATCAATTATTTAAGTTGGGTAAAGCATTTAGATTTGTTCATTTCAAATAAATTCAAACCCAAAAAACAATTAGCATTACAAGCTAAATATAATTGATTATGAGGATAAATATACATGTAGCATTATTGATCCTTGATCAAATGATATATTAATTGCCATTTATTAGTTATAAAACCTAAGTTAGATAAACTGATTGATTCTGTGAATATTGCTCCCAGGAAATCATTCTGCTGTCCTGAAAAATAATTTTGTTTCCTTGTCACATTAAAAATATTTTAATGTCTGCCTTCAGTAATATTATCACATAAACACTAGATTTGCTGATATTAAATTTTCTCTGCTATCTTAATGAGGGATAAACTCATTAATAATAAATTCAAATTGAGAATAGTAATTTCTACCCTTTGAAGTCTGCACAATCTTCATTTAGAAGTATTCTACATTTCTCTTCAACTATGAGCCTAAATTAGCAAATTTGTCATGTGGAAGTCTAGAGGAACATTTTAGTGTGCCATTTGTGATTAGAGAACAACTTCACATTTTTGTCTGATGCCCGGGGGAATTGAATTGAGCCACTGAATATCAACTTGATTCGAACCTAGAATAGCCATTGGAAACACAGAAAATAAAACTTTCAGGCTGATTATTTTGGGTTGGATTTGAACACAGATGCCCGGAATTAAAGGTCAGTGTATCTTATTGTACTGAGCCCACTGTTAAATACTTCATTCCACTTTATTGATTAAATATTTCTTTTACGTCATTGTGGCTGGCATGGCTTATGTTTGCACAAGGATATGAATAATATTAGACCACTATAAAGCAGATGTTTTAGAAGGATAGTAACTATTAGCAGGATTTTCTAATGTTTTTCTGTTGAATTATTACAATAATTTTAAAATGCGCTAAAGCCATGTTTCATTTATAAAGTTCATTCTCTAGTGAATCTGACTGTCATTTCAAGTCTAGGATGAACTTTGTTTGTTTAAACACTGCAAAAGCAATGTCAAAATTTGGCTCTTTAGCAGCAAGTTTTAGGCCATTATGACTCCATTATCCTGACAGCATTAAATATATCTCAATATGTTCTTAAACTCATGTCCTTCTGTTTGCTTGGCAATACAGATGCAAACAAGAGGGGTGTCAGGTGTGACAAATGTCACTGGAGTCCTCCTCAAACACTGGAGGCTGGAGCTTCTGTGCACTGTGGGCAATAGTGTGTGGATGACTGTTGGCTCCCAGAATTTGGGCCTGTTTTAGAAATGAGTGTCTGAAAAGTTCAAAAACGTAAACCAGACACTTGAAGTCTGACTCATCAAATAGAAGTCTTTTTAAAGAGGTGGTTGTAAGATTACTAAGACTATCTACCATTTTTGATCAGCAGCAAAGTAAACATCAGAATTAAAGCTATGATCTCAAATTTGCCCTCCCCACCACATTTCTATTCCGCACTGCCTGGCTTTGGATTGTACAAAAAATTAGCAATGTTTGTAGTGATGGGGAGGAGGGAGCACCTTTGACTGATTTCTGCTTTCCTACCTGTAAACCAGGCTGCTCACTTTGTCCTGGATAGAAGTGTAAAAGGGATGTTTTTTGAAATGTATTTGAATTCAAGGCACTTAGGGGAGGGGGGATTTAACTACTGCTTGCTTCAAATGGCTCTGTACATTAAAAGAAAAACCATAAATATTACGTCAGTAACAACTGGACTGCAGTGGGTCAAGTGCACATGTTTTTTAAGCAGGAAATGGCTATTTCACATTGTAATTTTTTCCACTGTCTGATGTGTGTACAAGTACAGTTCACACAGTGTAAACGGTAACATATATATGAAATATGAGAAATCAAGGCCGCCTTTCCTGTTTCCCCTGTAACTAAATTTTAATTTTGTATGATAAACTCTGTGTGCACTCCTGATGGGTTAACTAGCTAAATCCACTGACTCATTAGATCAAAAACTCTTGAACCCATCCCCAGTCAGTACTAAATTAGTTGATTACATCCAGGCAGGGAACTGATGGTGAAAACATCAGTCAGTGGACTGGTCCCTGCTGGACAGCACACATGCATGGACAATGTGTAATGATATACGTAATTGGGCTCAGCTGTGATGCTGCACCAAATAGCCTAGTGTGCTCATTAACTGGGTACAGAGATTTGCTGGTGGCTGTAAGAAATGTAACTCAGCAGGAGACAAGAAAGTAGGATTTTTTTTAAATACAGAAAACTTGTTCCTTTGGCATGTTAAATAGTTTAGTGGCTAACTTAACAGGAGCTGATATTGATGTTTACACAGGTTAATGTGTGGAAGTTGTTGCCTTTTACTCTGCGTGAACTGTAACTTATCCAGGAGATTCAAAGTTGCATTTTGTAATACTTCAAATAAAAGTAGTTTTATAAATGTACTCTTTTTTTAAAAAAAAAGTGTTACAAATTACAAAAGATTTTGTTTCTGTTTCATGCTGGCACAATAAAAATTCCATTACTAAAATTACTTACCAAATGATGGTTGGATGAGAGCAGGTTTTGCTAATATTCTAAATTGAGAAGTATCGATATTTGAATCTAGTCCTCATTTAATTGTTTTGGAATTGTAGGCTGCTTTATTGTAGGCTGCTGTAAAGCTTGCCTGGTTTCATCATGTAACACGTTCAATGATAAAAAATAGCACTTTCAGGCTGAGGATCAGTATTTTCACCAATTGAATATTCACTATGAAATTTCCTGTTGGAGGCTTATCTGGGAAACCACACCTGAAATTACATGAACATGTGCACCCATTTTACTGATGTCTATTTGGATATTAATATATTGCAATTTTTATTGATATTATGCTGGATGTAAATTAGCCATAAATCAACTGGGACCTAAGGAAAGTGCTGCACTCACCACCTTTTACCTATGAACATGAATATTTCAAGCCATCTCTCACCTTTTAATATCAGCCACAGTTTATAATATGCAGTTGGTGAAATTCTTCAATTTTTGAACGTGACACCATCAAAAATGCACTCAAACAGATCAATTTCAGTGAGTATATTTTACTCTAAAGTATACCTCAAAAACTGCAATAAGGGATCAGAAAATGTTTTGTTTTCTGCTATGCCTAATGTTGGATTTATTTTACAATTAATCTGCTTCAAAATGGGTGTAAGAAATGCATGTATGGGTCTTTCCTCTAGAGTGGGGTGCACACTTTGTAATGAGGTGACATGCATTTTCTTTTATTCATTGATTTCACTGAAGTATGAGTATTTATTGTCCATCCTTAATTGCCCTTGAGAAGGTAATGGTGACCTGCCTTCTTGAACTACTTCAGTCAGTTTGGTATCAGAACACCCACAGTGCTGTTACGGAGGAGTTCCAGTATTTTAACCTGGTGACATGGAAGAAACAGCAATATATTTCCAAGTTCGGATGCTGACTGGCTTTGAGAAGAACTTGCAAGTGGTATTATTCTCATATGAGTACTGCCCTGGTCTTTCTAGATGCTAATGGTCATGGGATGGGAGGAAACTGTCTAAGGAGCCTTGGTGAATTCCTGCAGTACATCTTGTAGATATGCACACTTCTGCTACCATAGTAGCAGGTGCGAAGGACTGAGGAAATGATCAGTATTGTGTAAAACGTGACCCAAATTTCCTTAATCTTTTACATCTGATGTTATACTCCAGTTACATCTCTTGAAGCAAAGATACAGAAAATACAATTCCCTAAATACTTTGACATTGTCAACTCTTGAACAATTATTTTAAATGTGCATAAAAGGGGTATAAAGTAATTTAAATTAGATTGCTGAAATAAAAGCATACTTTAAATACCTTGTACACAAGAAATAGTTGTATCGTGAAAAAAAAATAAGATCTAATGACTAAAGTTTGCATTCAATTATTTTTCTTCAAGTTTTGTAAAATCTTAAATCATACCCCACCCTCTCAGGGCAATAATGGAAGGTCAGTCAGTCTTGCCAGTGATGTCCATAATTCAATGATGAATCATACATAATTATAGATCAAAGAAATCCTTTGTCAGGATGGCTGAAACCCCAGATCATTAGTTGGGAACAGTAAAGCAGACTATCACACTAGTAATGCTCCAGACAGGAAGGGGAATACAACTTTTATGAACCTAAACACTGCAAAAAGGGGATTAGTTAGCTTAGTTGGCTGGACATCTTGTTTGTAATGCACAACATGCCTACAACATAGGTTAAATTTCCCCACTGGCTGAGGTTACCATGGAGGACTCCTCAACCTCTCCCCTCGCCTGAGGTGT
The DNA here is from genome assembly GCF_004010195.1 of Chiloscyllium plagiosum. Taxonomy (NCBI): domain Eukaryota; kingdom Metazoa; phylum Chordata; class Chondrichthyes; order Orectolobiformes; family Hemiscylliidae; genus Chiloscyllium; species Chiloscyllium plagiosum. The sequence goes on along the minus strand of NC_057735.1, from coordinate 37,838,604 downwards.
GGTGACTTTCAGGTTAAACCACCACCAGTCATCTTGGTCTAATAGAAGTGCTGGTATGATCATGGCAACTTTACAAATTTCTGTAAAAAGTTACTGTAATAAATCATGAGTTAAAACTTTGAAGTAACTGATGGTGATAGTTGAGAAAAATAAGTAGATGACGAACAATGGGATTGTCATTGATTCACTGAAATAACCACTACCTTCAAGAACCTTAAGTTGCATCACATAATCTTGGCTGATACTTAAACATAATCATGAAAGAAAACTATCTTTCAGATGAAGCATTAAACTTGTCCCAAGGTACTTGTTCATGTAAAACATCTCACGGTACTACTGGCTGCTTCCCTTTTATTCTAAATGATATGAGAGAATCAACTGCAATGGCTTCGCTTCCCAGTCCTCCACCTCTAAAAACCCTTGAAGTGTTATACTTGGTGCATCCTTTACTCATTTATGTGCTGTTTCTTCGCAGCCAACTATGAAAATACATTCAATAAATAAACCAAAGATGCTGCATGCTGGGAATCAGAAACAAAAACAAACATTTTTACAAAAACTCAGCAAGTCTGGCAACATCTACAAAATGGCAGAAGGGTCATTGGACTCAAAATGTAAACTCTGCTTCCTGTCCACAGATGCTGCCAGACCTGTTAAGTTTTTCCAGCAATTTCTGTTTTTTGTTTCTGAAATACATCATCATACATATCCCGATGACCTCCAGTTCTACTTTGCTACTGCTCCTTGCAATCCCTCCACCATCTCTAAATTGTTAGATTGTTTGACCAGCATTAATTGCTGGATGAGCAGCAATATTGGGAAGGCTTAAACCATTGCATTTGGTATGCATCACACATTCCCTTCCCTAGGTGCTGACTCAATCCCTCTCCCTGGCAAACATTTAAAATATGTGTGATATTTGACCCCAAGATGACCTTCTGATCTTATATCTATGCCATCACTAATTTTCCCTGTTCCCATCCTTGTATCATTGCCTGACTCAGCCCCACTTCAGCTCAACTGCTGCTGAAATCCCCATTTATGTCTTTATTACTCCAGATTTCCTGGCTGATCTCTAAGGTCCTCCACAAACTTGAGGTCATCCAAAAACCCTGCTGCCATGTCTTGCATTAAGTCCTGTTCATCCATCACTCCTGCTCATTGAATTAGAGGAAGGAACACCTGGACTTGAAAATTCTTATCTCTGTTTTCAATCCTTCCATAGTTATGTCACCACACATATCAGTAATCTTCAAAAGGTCCAGATACCTCCAAGACAGCACTCTCATAATGCTGACCACTTCAGCATTCCTGATTTTCAGTTGTCCATTATTTAACTACTATGGCCCTAATCTCTGCATTGCCTTCCTTAAACTCTCCATCTCTATTACTCTTTCCCCTTTAAGACATTTCTCAAAATGTACTCTTTGACCAAAGTTCTGGTTATCGGCCCTCACATCTCCTTGCGTCGCATGGTGTGAAATTTTACTTTATCATCAGTCTCTCATTCCTCTTCCATTTCTTGCTCCTGCACCACAACATGGTCCAACTGGGACACTGGAAGGTAGGATAAGATTGTGGTATTGGAGGGGAGGAAAATAAAAAGTGCATCCTCAATCTTTCTATAGCTTGTAGCTCAGATTGTAGGATGAGGGTGAAGTTGGATAGGAATAGGAAGATTAAATGTGAACATATCACCACCATCAACAGCTTGCTGCTGGCCGTGGTCTCATGACTGCTGTATTGTTGGCAAGTTGGTGTGACAGCATGCAGTTAGATCTGCCTCCTGTCAGGTTACTCCTGTTGTGTCTAGTTGTGTGCCACCATGCCCTGTACCAGAGAAAGCAAGGTGTATCATTACGTGATGGAATGATTTTTAGCTTATTACTGTCATGGCTGAATAGCTAGTATTGTGTGCAAACTGTGAGATGTGAGACTGAGGCTTGCAATGATGCTATGTGTGAGGGTGAGGTGAAGCTGTGAATGTCAGGTTTGACTTGTGGCTGGTAAAGATTGTTGGTAAGGGAGAGAAGGGAGTGTCATGAATTAAGAATCTAGCAGGGCAGTTGAGACAAGTTTGAAGACCATTATGAAATAAAAACGTACTTTAAGTGCAGACTGTTTTATCTAAAGATATTAAAACTAGACAACTAGGTCAATGTCAAAAAAATTGCAGCTCCTGTTTGATTTATATATGTCTGATGATTTCGCATAATGGGAGATGCGTAAAGGCGCATCTGGTGAGAAAACGGTCCCTGACCGTTCAAAGGACAGATCTGGATGGGGAAAAGGTTGGAAACCACTGCAAGTGTTTCTACTGCAGGAAACCAGGGCATGTAGAAACAAAATTTGGTTTTAACACCACCAGAAACTCAGTGAAACTAAAAGTGGTCAGTATCTACTCAAGTATGACAGCCCACCAGGATAAGCAGAAGAGCACAGCCCCAAGAGGCGGTAAAAGTTGGAGAAAAACAGCAACAAGCAGTACAAATGTTGGGAACCAAAAGAGGTTCACATGCCCCACAGTGGCTGCCAAACATGGAAAGGTTGCAAGTGGCTCAATAAGGGTCAATTCAATTAAATCAGCAGGACATTGTAAACAGGCTGGAACTGAGAAAGATTCAAAAACACTATAGGGGGCAGTAAAATCCATGAGGTTTCGGTTTGCTCAGGGAAGGGCACTTGAATTAAACAGGGCTGAGAACATGTCAGCAGATGTAAACAGGATCAGGACTGAAATCAAAGGAGGTAGGCCAGGAGCCATAAAAGAAGGCAAAAATGGATCAGGTAATAAAAATCTGGTCAGTCAGAAACCAGGTTAAGCAGATAGCTTCATGATAAAGTTAAAGGATGACCAAAGGAATTCTCAGACAGGACAGGAGAAGTGATGGTGAAACTTAACTTCATGGAAGAACCACTGCAGCATGCAGCAGAAACCAAACAGTCACTTAATTGTAGTAGTTTTCCACGGAAAATAGAACAGTTACGGGGAAAACTCATTCCTGAAGTAAAAGGAAATGAAACATTCCCCACAGCAGACACCAATAACAGAGATCATCAAGGGCATACAAGTGAAATAAAAATAAAAATGGAGTTACATGGTGGGAGATCAAGGAACAGAACAGGAAATTTCAAATCACAACCAGTCCATTACTGTTGATGTAAAATTAACTGAGAATGAAGTGTAGGATCCAAGTCCACATTCGCGACAGAAAGTAAATTGATTCACCTCCCAGAAATCACATTTGTAAAACAGAATAGCCTTAATTGTCAAATGCACTCGAGTGAGTGCAGTGAAAAGTTTGTAATGTCATCTCTTGGTGCCAGCATCTATATCTTAGGTACAGGATACCTAGATATAGATACCTTTACGCGTTATTACAGAATTGAAATACAGTAGTCGCCCGTACCCAGGTAACTGCAGGTAAGTGAAACCGTGGTAACCGCACCCGTGGATATGGGGGTTGCCCTGTAGTTTAAAAAAATGGGCTAGCAATGGAATACAGAGTTTAAATAGTCCAGTATGAGAATAAAAAATATCTGAATGTAGGTTTGCTCGCTAAGCTGAAAGGTTCATTTCCAGACGTTTTGTTGCCCTACTAGATAACATCTTCAGTGGGCATCCGGTGAAGCAATGCTGAAAATTCCTGCTTTCTATTTATATGTTTGGGTTTCTTTGGGTTGGTGATGTTATTTCCTGTGGTGATGTTATTTCCTGTGGTGAAGTCACTTTCTGTTCCTTTCTCAGGGGGTGGTAGATGGGGTCTAACTCGATGTATTTGTTGATAGAGTTCCGGTTGGAATGCCATGCTTCTAGGAATTCTCATGCGTGTCTTTGTTTGGCTTGTCCTAGGATGGATGTGTTGTCCCAGGCGAAGCGGTGTCCTTCCTCATCCGTATGTGAGGATACTAGTGAGAGAGGGTCACTTTTTGTGGCTAGTTGGTGTTCATGTATCCTGGTGGCTAGTTTTCTGCCTGTTTGTCCAATGTAGTGTTTACGACAGTCCTTGCACAGTATTTTGTAAAAGTATCTTTAAAGTACTCAAGTTATAGTCCTTTTTTCACTGAGTCTGTGCCTGTCCGGCTTCAGAACACAAGGCCTCGATGCTTCCATGCACTGCCTCCATCCAGGACTCACCTCCAGGTCTCAACCCCCAGCCAGCCTGTAATTGCTCTGCTCCCGCTCAGGCTCAGGTCTGCAACTTGCTTCAGCTAGCTCTGTTCCCCACTCCAGCCATGGCTCACTTCTGGGACTTGGCCCATGATCACTCTGCTCCCGCTCTGGCCATGACTTGTGTTCTGTGCCAGGCTGATCTCGGACTCCATTCTCCACTTCCTTAAGAAGTTAAAAGCTGGCTGGGGGTGGCAAAGAGAAAACTGCAGCAAGAGGGAAAAAAGAAGGAAAAGGAGGTGAGCAGTGGATCTCTTCTGGAGCTTCTTTCGCTGCTGCCACCTTAACCAGAAAAAGCCTGTATCCAGTACACAGACTATAGAACTGGACGGTAAAGGAATAAAAGTTGACACAGCCCAGGGAATAAGTGCAGCTGCTAGACACAAAGTTGGTTTTGAATCAAGGTTGGTCAAAGAGACTGAATGTAGAATGTATGCATGTTGTCATCCAAGTTTTTGTATTGACAAAATAACACCATAAACAAAAACAAGAATATTGTGTGTATTCATTCTTCATATTGCAGAGACATGACGGTAGTGGTAAATATAAATTGACAAATTTTAACTTCTGTCAGCTGATGGTTGTACCCCAAGACAAAAGTAGTTTTAAAGAAGAACAAACACTGATCTAAAACAGCTGCCCTAACCACCTAACCAGAGACTGGACAAGATCAGCAGAACAATGTAGAATAAACAAATCCATCTGCATCAAAATTCTCATTTTATCTAAAGGCATCAAAACAAGGCAATTGAGACAATGTCAAGAAATTTATAAATCCTGTCTTAATTCTCACTTGTACATTAATTTCACATGGTGGGAGATAAAAGACTTGCATGCAAGTTATTAAGCTTTGAAAGAACAATGAAGTCAACCTCAGAAACACAAACTTCATGACATTTCAACAGCTACTTTTGAGCAACAAAGGTGAGAGAAGGAAAATTTAAGTTGTTACACAAAGAGCTGGAACTCTCTCTGTCTCTCCCTGTTTCTCTCATCAGTTTGGAAGGAAGCACTCACTGAAAAAACAAATCAGGTAAAACAACTAATCCCTGTGAACTCAAAGATAACTTGAAACGGTGCCATTCCTGAAGATATGAATCAATGATTAAACAGCTATGGCCACAGGTTAAAAATCTAACACCTCAGGCTTGTAAGGATTTTAAAACTGTATATCATGTAAATCTTGCTAGCTGTACCAGACACACTCATATTTTTGTAAATTGAGTCTTGTTGACAAAAGACACATTTGCAAAGTCTATGCGCAAAGAATTGTGCTGCCGAGCAATTTAAGGTCACCATTTGGGCTCGCAATGTGGTGCACTTGTGTGGACAGGAAGCTACATACATTAATACACAGGGTCCTGTTCCTTGCACACGTGTACATATGCTGAAAATGTGTTGCTGGAAAAGCGCAGCAGGTCAGGCAGCATCCAGGGAACAGGAGAATCGACGTTTCGGGCATAAGCTCTGATCTCCAGCATCTGCAGACCTCACTTTCTCCACGTGTACATATGCACATACTGTACCTGTTTCAACTCAACAGAATGGATAACAGTGATTCTCTGGTTCATTTCTCAGGGCAATGCTTTAACCAATGAGTCAAAACATCCAGTTTAAAATTTAATGAAAGCTTGATCACTGTCAGCAATCTTCTAGCTGGTGTTTTCTCCATGGAAATGCCTCTAACAATCAAAATTCACTTGCTAACCAATTAGCACTCTCCTCTCATACATTACGAATTTATGTTGAGGCTGATGAGTGCAAGAAGAAAAACATCAACAAAAGGTGTCTTCATGAACAGTACTCATGCTCTGTACAACTGAACAACTATTTTACTAAAAAAATTACCTGAGTTTGTGTGCATTTGATGTCAAGTTTTATTTTTTAATCTGCAATAAAATTCTTCTTTCTTTCACTCAAGAAAATGTAATTGTGCACTCATTTTGATCCAGTTAATTACATTTTTAATTGAAGTTTGAAGTGTACTAAAAGAAAAGAAAAATATTTGTTGCAACCTACTGAGGAGTTAAAAAACACCGTTCCACACATGGTTGTAACAACCACTTATACTGACACCAATAGCTATCTGCACAAAGTTCGAAGCCCATCTGTTCCCCATATAGATCTTTCAACTGACGCCCATCTCCTTAGCAAGCCCTTCACTGTCCATATTAGCAAACATAAAGCTGACTTTACGTAGTGAAGAATATTAGCACCAACCTCACGTGAACTTGGGTTCCCTCCTGAGCCTTACAGCCATTCATAGGGTCATATAGCACAGAAACAGACACTTTGGTCCAATTCATCTGCGCCAACAATATATTCCAATCTGACCTGGTTCCATTTGCCAGCATTTGGCCCATATCGCTCTAAACCTTTCCTATTCAAATATTCATCCAGATACGTTTTAAATGTCATAATTGTACCCGCCTCCACCACTTCCTCTGGCAGCTCATTCCATACAATGCACCACCCTCTGCATGAAGAAGTTACCTCTTAGATCCTTTTTAAATTTTTGCCCTCTCACATTAAACCTATGTCCTCTAGTTTTGGATTTCCCACTTTGGGATACAAAGACCTTGGCTATTCACCTGATCAATGCCTCTCATGATTTTATAAACCTCTTTTAGGTTACCCCTCAGCCTCCAACACTTCAGGGAAAAAAGCTTCATCCTGTTCAGCCTCTCCCTTTAATTCAAACTCCCCAATCCTTGAAAATCCTTTCTGCACCCTCTCAAGTTTAACAACATCTTTCTTGTAGAAGGATGAGCAGAATTATAGGCAGTGTTCCAAAAGTGATCTCACAAATGTCCTGTATAACCGGATCATGACATCCCAATTCCTATACTTAATATTCTGACCAATGAATGCAAGCAATGCCAAACGCCTTCTTCACCACTCTCTCTACCTGCAACTCCACTTCCTCTTTCGTGCTAGGCTGCACACATGAATCAAGTAAATAAATAGGCAACACAAAGTTTGCATGCTGCCTATATCAAAAAGAATGGGTGCAACTCTTGCACTAACAGCCCACAACTCTTTCTGACCTTTTTTTGGTAGTGTGGTTATAAAATACTTCCTCTGAGGAATGGCTACTCAAAGCAAGAACGTTTTTCTATAAGGAAGAAAGGGAGGCTATAATTTTGACAATTCCATCTACCCAGGTTCTACATGCTCAGTTTATTCATACCTATAACTTTAACCACACTTCCCATTCATCAATAGGCCCATATCCATTTACCATTTCTTTACTACCGAGCTCCACATCATTTTCCTTCTGACCATACAAAAAATTTAAACTACCAAGAAATACAAATTCAAATCTGTTATAAATTTACTCATCAAATAATGTGTACAAAGTGAAGCTAATGACCCTTGAATATTCCCTTAATGCCCATGCCTTCCATGTGCCTTTCTTAGTGCTCCTTTGAGATGGCTCCCTAATGGCAACAGTATCAGCTGCAGAAAGCTGATGACCATTAATTGAAGACACTTGTAGCCATACTCTCCCAAGGTGGTACCTCAGCCATCTTGTTGATTTCATGAAGGAGATGGCTGTCATGCCATAGAAACCCCTTTGAGTAGCAGCTGCGATTGCTGTAGATTAAATTTGAATAATAAACATAGTGTTGGAATTGATTTCTTAGAGAGATAGAATTGAAAAGCGGAGATATTGTTTTAAACATTTATAAACCCTTGATTGGATTGTCTAAAATCCAATTTCCACATTTTTTTGTTAGATTACTTACAGTGTAGAAACAGGCCCTTCAGCCCAGCAAGTCCACACCGCCCCGCCGAAGCGCAACCCACCTCTCCCCCTACATTTACCCCTTACCTAACACTATGGGCAATTTAGCATGGCCAATTCACCTGACCTGCACATCTTCGGACTGTGGGAGGAAACCGGAGCACCCGGAGGAAACCCACGCAGACACGGGGAGAATGTGCAAATTCCACACAGTCAGTCGCCTGAGGCGGGAATTGAACCCGGGTCTCTGGTGCTGTGAGGCAGCAGTGCTAACCACTGTGCCACCGTGCCGCCCACATACAAAAGGATGCAATATTTACAATGATGATAGCAGGGAGAAAGTGAGGACTGCAGATGCTGGAGACCAGAGTTGAAAAATGTGGTGCTGGAAAAACACAGCAAGCCAGGCAGCATCCGAGGAGCAGGAGAATCGATGTCTCGGGCATAAGCCCTTCTTCAGGAATGATGATAGCAGAACTAATAAGTTGCTGCTTTTGCGAAAGATTGAACAGGACTCTTTTAAAAAAAGAGAATGCTGAAATAGCTCAGATAGAGGCCTTTGAAAGAGTAAGGTTTTGATAAGGTAGATGTCGAGAAGATATTTTGACTTATTCTAGAGTCAAATCCTAGGGTTGGTAAGAATTAGAATTTGATTTATTGTCATATGCACTCAAGTACGGGGTACAGGAGTATAATGTAAAGTGCACAAAGTCACCATTCTCCAGTGCCATCTTAGGTACAAAGATACCTAGATACAAAATCTTGGGTAAAAAGTATAAAAATAAAGAAATAAGGTTAAGGTTCAACATTACTGTCCTTCTTAAGTGCTTAGACATGGGTCTGGAAGCAGGCTCTTCCACCTTGACGCTGAGACCATCACCAGTAGAAAGCAGTCAGCCAGACTCTTAAGGCAGTCACTAGTAAATTCTGTAAGGATTTCAGGAGAAACGGATTTTCCTAGAATGGTCAGAATGGGGAACTCAACAACAACAACAACAACTTATACTTATTATGCCTTTACCATAATGAAATGTCCCAAGGCGCTTCAAAGCTGCATTATAAACATAGTTTGAGACATAGGGCAATATTATGCCATGTGACCATTAGCTTTGTTAGCGAAGTAGACTTTAAAAAGTGCCTTAAAAGGCGCAAAGTGAGATTGAGAGTTGTAAGAGTAAACTCCAGATCTTGGGGCCTAGGCAACTGAAGGCAGAGCCATTTATAATTGGGAATGTGTAAAACCAGAGCGCAGATATTTGCGGATTAAGATGGTGTTGAAGAAATTACAAAGATATGGTGTGGAAAAAAACCATGGGGAGGTGGAGCTGTAAACAAGAATTAAAATCTTAAAATCAAAACATTGTTTGACTGGAAGCAAATGAAGCACAGGATTGATAAAGCAGTAGATTGTAGTAGCAATCCCATTTCTCTTAGACTGTCTCTGCTGACACCAGTGTTCAGTTTCCCACAGTTGCAAGTGTCAGCAGAAAGTGGCAAAGAGATATGGAATTGCTACTACAATGAGTAATTCAGGCAAATCGCACAGACGTGTTTATGAAGAAGCTGGATAAACACAAAGGATGAAGAAATAAAAAGTTATGCTAATAGATTTGTGTGGAGAATTGAGTATAGGATTTGGGATCTCATGTTGCAGTCGTACAGGACATTGGTGAGGCCACTTTTGGAGTACTGTCTGCCGTTCTGGTCACCCTGCTGCAGGAAGGATCTTATTAAATTGGACAGAGTGCAGAAAAGATTTACAATGATGTTACTAGGACTGGAGGGTTTGATTTATAAGGAGAGGCTAAATAGACTGGGACTTTTTTCACAACTGCAGAGGAGGTTGAGGGGTGACCTGATAGAGGTTTATAACATCGAGGGGCATAGAATAGCAAAGGTCTTTTTCCTGAGTGTGGGGGAGTTCAAATCTAAGAGGCATATTTTAAGACGAGAGGTGAAAGATTTAAAAGGAACCCGAGGGGCAACTTTTTCACAGAAGATGATTCATATGTGGTAAATGCAGGTACACTTACAACATTTAAAAGATATTTGGACAAGTACATGAATAGGAAAGGTTTAAAGGGATTTGGGTCAAATGGAGGCAAATGGGACTAGTTTAGTTTGGGAAACTTGGTCAGCATGGATGAGATGAACCAGCAGGTCTGTTTCTGTGCTGTATGACTCTATGGCTAAGAGGCATAATTCTATGCTGTCAACATCATGAAATTCGTTATAAGCAAACCTGTGCGAGAAATGATACAAGCATGTGGTTTGATATCAGGTGTTTGGTTCTTTCACGTCTTCACTTTTATGGTTGTCTTATTATATGGGTAGTGCCTAACCCTTAATTAGTAGAGATGGATGCACTGTTTTTGAAGAGTGATTCAATACCATTCATTTTGATGGTATTACCTCTATGCAACAGCATAAACAATTCAAAATGTCTTCATAAGTAACAGAACAAATACTTGAATGTCCCAACATTAGCCAATATTCATTACAACCTCAGTTACCTCGAGTTACCTCGACGCCCAGTTACCTCGACTACACCTTCTCGCACCCTGCTTCCTGCAAGGATTCCATTCCATTTTCCCAATTTATCTGTCACTATTGCATTTATTCTGCTGATGCCACCTTCCACCAGGCTGCCTCTGATATGACCTTTTTCCTCAACCAAGAAATCTCCCCATTTGATGTTGACAGGGCCTTCAATCATGGAAAAAGTGAGCACCGCAGATGCTAGAGATCAGAGTCGAGAGTGTGGTGCTGGAAAAGAACAACAGATCAGGCAGCATCCGAGGAGCAGGAGAATCAACATTTTGGGCAAGAGCCCTTCATCAGGAATGAGGCTCGTGAGCCGAGGGGGTGGATAGGTAAATGGGAGGGGTTGGGTCTGGGAGGAGGAGGATGATAGCTGAGAGTGCAATAGGTAGATGGAGGTGGGGGTAATGGTGATAGGTCGGAGAGGAGGGTGGAGCGGAGAGGTGGGAAACAAGAAGGACAGGTAGGACAGGTCATGAGGGCTGTGCCAAGTTGGAAGTTTAGAACTAGGATAGGTGGGGGGGGGGAGGGGAAATTAGGAAACTTGTGAAGACCACATTGATGCCATGTGGTTGGAGGGTCCCAAGGCAGAAGATGAGGTTGGTTAGAGTGTGGCAATGGAGGAGGCCCAGGACCTGCATGTCCTTGGCAGAGTGGGTGGGGTGGTTGAAGTCTTCAGTCATGTCTGATCCATCTCCCTCACATCTGCTCTCATTTCTTCGCCTCCTTCCCACAATGGTTACAGAACTGGCTCAAAGGTAGAAGACAGAAGATGTTGGTGGAGGATTGTTTTTCAGACTGGAGGCCTGTGACCAGTGGAGTGCCACAAGGATCGGTGCTGGGTCCTCCACTTTTTGTCATTTACATAAATGATTTGGATGCGAACATAAGAGGTACAGTTAGTAGGTTTGCAGATGACACCAAAATTGAAGGTGTAGTGGACAGCGAAGAGGGTTACCTCAGATTACAACAGGATCTGGACCAGATGGGCCAATGGGCTGAGAAGTGGCAGATGGAGTTTAATTCAGATAAATGCGAGGTGCTGCATTTTGGGAAAGCAAATCTTAGCAGGCCTTATACACTTAATGGTAAGGTCCTAGGGAGTGTTGCTGATCTATATTGGTCAGAGCATTGAGTACAGGAGTTGGGAGGTCACGTTGTGACTATACAGGACATTGGTTAGGCCACTTTTGGAATATTGCGTGCAGTTCTGGTCTCCTTCCTGTCGGAATGATGTGAAACTTGAAAGGGTTCAGAAAAGATTTACAAGGATGTTGCCAGAGTTAGAGGATTTGAGCTATAGGGAGAGGTTGAATAGATTGGGGCTGTTTTCCCTGGAGTGTTGGAGGCTGAGAGGTGACCTTATAAAATCATGAGAGGCATGGATAGGGTAAATAGATAATGTCTTTTTCCTGGAGTGGGGGAGTCCAGAACTACAGGGTGAGAGGGGAAGGATATAAAAGAGACTAATGGGCAACTTTCCATGCAGTGGGTGTTACGTATATGGAATGAGCTGCCAGAGATAGTGACGGTGGCTAGTACGATTGCAACATTTAAAAGGCATCTGGATGAGTATATGAATAGGAAGGATTTGGAAGATATGGGCCAGGTTATGGCAGGTGGGACTAGATTGGGTTGAGCTATCTAGTTGGCATGGATGAGTTGGACTGAAGGGTCTGTTTCCGTGCTGTACATCTCTATGACTGGAAGGTGAGTTTGGGATCTTGGTGGCGGGTGAAGGTGAATGCATGAGAAGTTTCCATGGGACACCGTTAGGAGTGATGGAGCAGTGGACCAGAATGTCACAGAGAAAACGGCCCTGTGGAATATTGACAGTGATGGGGAGGGTGGCGGCTTCTTGGAGATAGCAGAAGTAGTGGAGGATATCATTTGAATGTGGAGAGTAGTCAGGTAGAAAGTAAGGACAAGGGGAATGCTATCATTGTTATAGAGTCATAGAGATGTACAGCATGGAAACAGACCCTTCGGTCCAACCTGTCCATGCTGACCAGATATCCCAACCCAATTTAGTCCCACCTGCCAGCACCTGGCCCATATCCCTCCAAACCCTTTCTATTCATATACCCATCCAAATGCCTCTTAAATGTTGCAATTGTACCAGCCTCCACCACATCCTCTGGCAGCTCATTCCATACACATGCCCCCCTCTACGTGAAAAAGTTGCCCCTTAGGTCTCTTTTATATCTTTCCCCTCTCACCCTAAACCTATGCCCTCTAGTTCTGGACTCCCCGACTCCAGGGAAAAGACTTTGTCTATTTATCCTATCCATGCCCCTCATAATTTTGTAATCCTCTCTAAGTTCACCCCTCAGCCTCTGACGCTCCAGGGAAGACAGCCCCAGCCTGTTCAGCCTCTCCCTGTAGCTCAGATCCTCCAACCCTGGCAACATGCTTGTAAATCTTTTCTGAACCCTTTCAAGTTTCACAACATCTTTCCGATAGGAAGGAGACCAGAATTGCACGCAATATTCCAACAGTGGCCTAACCAATGGCCTCCCAACTCCTGTACTCAATACTCTGACCAATAAAGGAAAGCATACCAAAATCCTCCTTCACTATCCTTTCTACCTGCGACTCCACTTTCAAGGAGCTATGAACCTGCACTCCAAGGTCTCTTTGTTCAGCAACACTCCCTCGGACTTCACTATTAAGTGTGTAAGTCCTGCTAAGATTTGCTTTCCCAAAATGGAGCATCTCGCATTTATCTAAATTAATCTCCATCTGCCACTTCTCAGCTCATTGACCCATCTGATCAAGAACCCATTGTAATCTGAGGTAACCGTCTTCGCTGTCCACTACACCTTCAATTTTGGTGTCATCTGCAAATTTACTAACTTTACCGCTTATAGAACATAGAACATAGAACAGTACAGCACAGAACAGGCCCTTCAGCCCATGATGTTGTGCCGACCACTGATCCTCATGTATGCACCCTCAAATTTCTGTGACCATATGCATGTCCAGTAGTCTCTTAAATGTCCCCAATGACCTTGCTTCCACAACTGCTGCTGGCAACGCATTCCATGCTCTCACAACTCTCTGTGTAAAGAACCTGCCTCTGACATTCCCTCTATACTTTCCTCCAACCAGCTTAAAACTATGATCCCTCGTGTTAGTCATTTCTGCCCTGGGAAATAGTCTCTGGCTATCGACTCTATCTATGCCGCTCAATATCTTGTATACCCCAGTTAGGTCCCCTCTCCTCCTCCTTTTCTCCAATGAAAAAAGTCTGACCTCAGTCAACCTCGCTTCATAAGATAAGCCTTCCAGTCCAGGCAGCATCCTGGTAAACCTCCTTTGAACCCTCTCCAAAGTATCCACATCTTTCCTATAATAGGGCGACCAGAAGTGGACGCAGTATTCCAACTGCGGTCTAATCAAAGTTTTACACAGCTGCAACAAGATCTCACAACTCTTAAACTCAATCCCCCTGTTAATGAAAGCCAAAACATCATATGCTTTCTTAACAACCCTGTCCACTTGGGTGGCCATTTTAAGGGATCTATGTACCTGCACACCAAGATCCCTCTGTTCCTCCACACTGCCAAAAATCCTATCCTTAATCATGTACTCAGCTTTCAAATTCGACCTTCCAAAATGCATCACCTCGCATTTATCCAGGTTGAACTCCATCTGTCACCTCTCGGCCCATCTCTGCATCCTGTCAATGTCCCGCTGCAGCCTACAACAGCCCTCTATATTGTCAACGACACCTCCAACCTTTGTGTCGTCTGCAAACTTGCTGACCCATCCTTCAATCCCCTCATCCAAGTCATTAATAAAAATTACAAACAGTAGAGGCCCAAGGACAGAGCCCTGTGGAACACCACTCACCACAGACCTCCAGGCAGAATATTTTCCTTCTACTACCACTCACTGTCTTCTGTTGGCCAGCCAATTCTGTATCCAGTTACGTTGCCCCTGTATCCCATTCCTCCTGACCTTCTGAATGAGCCTACCATGGGGAACCTTATCAAATGCCTTGCTGAAGTCCATATACACCACATCCACAGCGCAACCTTCATCAACTTTTCTAGTCATATTCTCAAAGAACTCGATAAGGTTTGTGAGGCGTGACCTGCCCCTCACAAAGCCGTGTTGACTACATTTAATCAAGCCATGCTCTTCCAGATGGTCATAAATCCTATCCCTCAGAATCCTTTCTAACACCTTGCAGACGACAGACGTGAGACTTACTGGTCTGTAATTGCCGGGGATTTCTCTATTTCCCTTCTTGAAGAGAGGAATTACATTTGCCTCTCTCCAGTCCTCAGGTACAACTCCAGTGGAGAGCGAGGATGCAAAGATCTTCGCAAGTGGCGAAGCAATTCCATTTCTCATTTCCCAAAGCAGCAGAGGACAAATCTGGTCCAGGCCTGGCGACTTGTCAAACTTAATGTTTTACAAAATTTTCAGCACATCAGCTTCCTCTATCTCTATCTATTCCAGCATGCACACCCGCTCTTCAAAGGTTTCATTCACTACAAAGTTCGTTTCTTTCGTAAAGACAAAAGCAAAAAACTCATTTAGGGCTTCCCCTACCTCCTCAGACTCCACAAACAAATTCCCTTTGCTATCCCTGATCGGCCCTACTCTTTCTTTAAACATTCTCTTATTCCTCACATAAGTGTAAAATGCCTTTGTGTTCTCCCTAATCTGTTCTGCCAAAGCCTTTCTCGTGCCCCCTCCTGGCTCTCCTCAGATATTTTTGAGCTCCTTCCTTGCCTGCCTGTAATCCTCTAGAGTTAAGCTTGACCCTAGCTTCCTCCACCTTATGTAAGCTACCTTCTTCCTTTTGACGAGAAGCTCCACCGTTCTCATCATCCAAGGTTCCTTTATCTTACCACTTCTTGCCTGTCTCAGAGGGATATATTTATTCATCACTTGCAACAACTGTTCCTTAAACAGTCTCCACATGTCTATAGTGCCTTTACCATGGAACAATTGCTCCCAATCTATGCTTCCTAACTCATGTCTAATCGCATCATAGTTTCCTCTTCCCCAATTAAATATCCTCCCATTTTGCCTAATCCTCTCCTTCTCCATAGCTATGTAGAATGTGAGGCAGTTGTGGTCACTATCACCAAATGCTCTCCCACCACAAGATCGGATACCTGCCCCGGCTCGTTTCCGAGCACCAAGTCTAGAATGGCCTCTCCCCTCGTCGGCCTGTCAACGTACTGAGTTAGGAAACCCTCCTGAACACACCTTACAAAAATGGCTCCATTCAAATCTTCTGCTCGAAGGAGGTTCCAATCAATATTGGGAAAGTTAAAGTCACCCATTACAACAACCCTACTATGTCCACACGTTTCCAAAATCTGCCAACCTATGCTTTCTTCCATCTCCCTGCTGCTATTGGGGGGCCTGTAGTAAACCCCTAACGAGGTGACTGCTCCCTTGCTGTTCCTAATTTCTACCCATACTGACTCGGTAGGCAGATCTTCCTCGACAATGGAAGCTTCTGTAGCTGTGATTCTCTCTCTGATTAGTAGTGCTACAACCCCTCCTCTTTACCCCCCTCCCTATTCTTTTTAAATGCTCTAAACCCTGGAACATCCAGCAACCATTCCTGCCCCTGAGAAACCCATGTCTCTGTTATGGCCACAACATCATAGCACCAGGCACTGATCCATGCTCTAAGTTCATCACTTTTATTCCTGATACTCCTTGCGTTAAAGCAAACACACTTTAACTGATCCCTTGGTTCCTTCCCAGAAAAATCCTTCCCACTAGCTGGTCTACCTCTTGCTATTGCCTCATCTGCATCAACTCTCACCTCCGGTATACAGCTCAGGTTCCCACCCCCCTGCCATACTAGTTTAAATCCTCTCGAACTACTTGTTTGGAGTTTTGGGCCCCATATCTAAGGAAGGATGTGCTGGCATTGGAGGTGGTCCAGAGGAGATGCACAAGAATGATCCCAGGGATGAATGACTTCTCATACGATGAGCAGTTGAGGATTCTCGGTCGGTACTCAGAGTGTAAAAGGATGAGGGGGAATCTGATTGAAACTTACATAATACTGAGAGGCCTGAGTAGAGTTAATGTGGAGAAGACATTTCCACTAGTAGGAGAGACTAGGACCTGTGGGCAAAGCCTCAGAGTGAAAGGACAACCCTTTAGAACTGAGATGAGGATGAATTTCTTTAGTCAGAGGATGGTGAATTGTGGAACTCATTCCATAGGTCTGCAGATTAATGCACTCGAGGTGCAGATCCAGGTATATTTCAAACCAGTTGAGGGTCTCAACCTCCACCACGAACACAGGCAACGAATTTCACATACCCACCATCCCTCTGTGTGAAAAAGCTGTTCCTCATGTCCCCTCCAAGCCTTGTGCCAATTAGCTTGAATTAATTAATCCTGGTTTTTGAACTCTGCCAAGGGAAACAGATTCCTCCTGTCTACTCGATCTCCACCCCTCACAATTTTGTAGACCTCAATCATGTCAGCCCTTAGCCTTCTGTGATCCAATGAAAACAACCCCAACCTCTCCTCAAAGTTACAATTCTCCAACAAATCTTCTCTGCACTCTCCCCAGAGCAATTACATCCTTCCTGCAATATGATGTTGAGAACTGTACATTATACTCCAGCCGTGCCCTCACCAGTGTCCTATACAGTTTCATCATTATATCCCTCCTTTGTATTCTGTACCTCTGTCAATGAAAGAGAGCATGCCATATGCCTTCTTTACAACCTTCCTTTCATGGAGGAAGAGCACAGAAACAGTTTCAAAGTCTACCTCAGCTGCAACAGGCATCGAACCAATGCTATTGGCATAATTTTAAAAGACGTTAGCTACCCAGGCAACTGAGCTAACTGACACCTAATAGTTAATAATAACAAGGGGTAATATATAGTAACCAATTGCAAGTATGCTACACTGTGGAATATAGTTAAGTTGAGAACAGTAGAACCACAGAAGAGGGCTATCATATTTATGGGAACCATCTGAAAGAGTTGGCTACTTAGATACATCCCCACCTTCTATCCCATAGCCTTTTCATTTTAAACCGTTTATCCACTTTTCCTTTAGTGTGTGAATTCCACTTCCAGAATTCTTTATGGGATTGTTTCAATGTTTTAGCATCCACTATACTAGCAAACTCAAAACCTCTCCCTCTTTGCTGTCATCTTAAATTAATGCTTATTAATTTCTAACTCCCTGACATCATGGTATAATATTTATAATAGAAATTATAATGGTTTAACTACATTACAGTGTAGATTGTAAATACAAGGAATGTACACCATGCTGTTGCTGTGGTTCTGTTCGCCGAGCTGGAAGTTTTTGTTGCAAACGTTTCATCCCCTGTCTAGGTGACATCCTCAGTGCTTGGGAGCCTCCTGTGAAGCGCTTCTGTGGTGTTTCCTCCGGCATTTATATTGGCCTGTCCCTGCCGCTTCCGGTTGTCAGTTTCAGCTGTCCGCTGTAGTGGCCGGTATATTGGGTCCAGGTCTATGTGTTTGTTGATGGAGTTTGTGGATGAGTGCCATGCTTCTAGGAATTCCCTGGCTGTTCTTTGTTTCGCTTGCCCTATAATGGTAGTGTTGTCCCAGTCAAATTCATGTTGCTTGTCATCTACGTGTGTGGCTACTAGGGATAGCTGGTCATGTCGTTTCGTGGCTAGTTGATGTTCGTGGATGCGGATCGTTAGCAACGAGCACCCGAGCTACAAATCTTCTCATAAACTTTGAATGCACACCATGTTGTTACTCAGGTTATTACATAGTATGGTGTTGATATTCTTTAGGAAAACAGGTGGACAGGATGGTGAAGAAAGCATTGGTCAGAGCATTGAGTACAGAAGTTGGGAGGATCATAGTTAGTCACTGTCATAGAGATGTACAGCACGGGAACAGATCCTTCAGTCCAACTCGTCCATGCCGACCAAATATCCCAATTTATATAAATGACAAAAAATAGTGGACTCAGCACCAATCCATTGGTCACAGGCCTCCATCTGAAAAACAATCCTCCACCAGCATCCTCTGTCTTCTACCTTTGAGTCTCTTCTGTATCCAAATGGCTAGTTTTCCCTGTATTCCATGAAATCTAACTTTGCTAACAAGTCGAACGCCTTACTGAAGTCCATGTAGATCATGTCCACCGCTCTGCCCTCATCAATCCTCTTTGTTACTTCTTCAAAAAAAACTCAATACATGTACTTCTTTCAGTCTAGTCTTCTGCATTCATTGCTCACAGCTTCTTTTACATTGGCGAGACCAAATGCAGATTGGGAGACTGTTTTTCAGAACAACTCTGCTCTGTCTGTAGGAACGATCCTAAGCTTCCCAATGCTTGCAATTTCAATAAATCATCAAGCTCTCATGTTCGCATTACTATCCTGGCTTGTTACAATATAGTGTCATACAGACAGACTTGAGGAACAACAACTCAGTTTTCACTTAGGCACTTTATAGCCTAGAGGTCTCAAAATTGAATTTTTTAACTCCAGAAAGTGTTTTTTCTTTCTCCATTTTTCTTATTCGCTTCCCCCACAGCCTTGCCTTGTTTTCCTTCCTCTTAGCAGGGTGGACCCTTTCACAACATAATTTACATCCTTTTTACATCTTTTTTTCTCTTTCACCATTAAGAACCCAGTTGTTTTTTTGTCTCACTTGCTCCTTCTCTGCCTTTGTCAAAATTGTATGAAAAACACTTCCAACATCTTTTGTTCTGAAGATGTCATATTAAATTCGAAAATTTAACTGCTGTTTCTCTCCCCACGTATGCTGCCAGGTTTCTTCAGCTTGTACTGCGTTTGCATAAATTTCCAGCATCCCCAATATTTTGCTTTATTCAAATGTTTGAATATTGCAGTCAAGTTTCTGCTAAAGGTGTAAACCTTCTGATGATTGACGTCAGTATTAATGCACTTCAGCGTTTAAATTTATATCTGGCTTCGTTCGGGCCAATTCTCAATTATTATTCCCAATCCCAACCTCCACCTTTGCAAAATTATTCCAAGTTGAGTGACTTAACTTCCATCGACTTCATTAGCTGTAAAACACTTATGATACAAACTGAATTTGTGTAAGGTACCTGAGAAATGCAAATTATTTTACGCGTTTAGCCATTAGAGTGATTATGACAGTTTTTAACTTGTACCTTTTAATTTCTGGCACTAAAGGACAGTCCAGCCATGGGCTTTTATTCACTAAATCACCATTGACAGGTCCCTATTGTATATTTTAATGCACATCACCATTCTACAACTATACATTGTCCCTACCCAATCGCGCATTTCAATCAACTGTTTCACGTTCTTTCATTGAGGTCTACCCCAACCTCTGATTATCAAGCGAAAAAATCCTCACCATCATTGTGTTTATGTATTCACACACGATGAGGGGCGGAATTTTTCAGGCTGCTACGGCTTTGTGCCGGTTTCCGAACCCCGGACCATGAATACGCCCAGTCTTCAGCGTGCTTTTGAGATTCGGCTTTTGAGAAATGCTGATTCGGGGCGACGGGACATTGCGTGGGCTGGCCCTGGACGCTGAATATCTCCACGCCTTCGTCGGTAGCAACGGTCGCTCCATGTGTGTTCGATGGTGGTGGGGGAGGGGGAGGAGTATGCGTACCCGGGACCCTGAATACTGATGCTGGGTGACTTTGCCGCGGCGCAGATATCATTCACAGATGCCTGTTCGGGGGCGGCGGTTCCCGCCATAGCCCTGGTGCATGGCGGTCGCACGGAGGAATTGTTGGAAAAAAAGGTTAGTAAAAATTTTTCCCAGTCGGCGTTGCAGCAGCTGCCGGCCCGGAGAGGCGCCGGAGTGAGAGGCAAGGGGACATTCGGCGGAGACGATTATAACCATAGGCTGGAGAGGAACGGCCCTCTCTGTCATTCTCACCCTCCGCATGTATACAGGCGCCTGTTCCCGGCCTACTGCAGGCTTTTAGTCGCCAGTCCCGCCCTGTGCTCTTCTACTGATGGATGAAACTGTCCAAGACGTCTCTCCTCCACTCTCTGTTCCCTCTGGGGCCTGGGGACATATCAGACAGTCCTGGGACTGCTGTCTGGAAGGCAGGGTGTTTGAAATACTCCCAGACATTGCTGCCCAGTAGGTTAAGGAGGGGGGATGAAGGTTAATATTTGGAAGGTGCAGTCTGCATCTGATTTGAGAGTAAGTGAGGGGTTGCTCTCCAAACTTTAACTGTTTCCTAGCTTTTGCTGTGAACGAGTCTGGCTGTGTATTTTTGAACACTTGCGATCTTAAATCCGAACTAATTCAGTGAAAATGTGAGGTTGAGGTATATATAATCAAAAATACATCACTCTTCAGCCAGCGATCTGACGGCTCAGATTTGGGTTCCCTTTATATTTGAGTTTCAAAATGCACCTTAGTTTGTCATCACATTGACGTGGTTGTGCGTAGTAATTAAAATAAATGTTCTTTTAGTAGTTCTGACTCATCTTTTGAATATGATTTCAGACGAATTTTGTTCTGTCACGCTTTTGGATTTATTTTTTCGATCTACCCCTTAGTAACTTGCTCAGTGATAGCCCAAGTTTCTCGGCCTACTAAAAAAAGCTAGAATTTGAACATGTCTCCTTTTTAAAAATATGTCCATATAGTAAGCTTAATTTGCAATACCTACACTATTCTATGTAGATCCTTGTAGTTCTGAACTAATTACATTTATATACAGTATTATGTCTTTAAGTAAAATCGAATTTAATTCAGCAGTTCTGTCGGCCACGTTTAGTGTGTGTCATGCCAATTATTTAGTGATCTTAACATTTGGTGAAATATTGAACTGCTTTTCAAATCACTGCAGATTACAAATTGCATTTCAAATGGAACTGTTTTAAGAATAAGCTGTACTTAGAAAGTCACTTATTAAAACAAATTAATTACTAATCTTAAGAAGTGAGACTTGGCAGGATGGTTGGTCCGGTTGACTTTTGGTATTGAAGTTGAAAGGAGTTGAGGATGTGAATAATGCGATAAATACAAATGTCAGTTACAAAAATTAAATGTCAAAAAGCAACTGACACCAATTAAATTGGAAACAAAAACAGAAATTGCTGGAGTAACCCAGCATTTATGGAGAGAAAACAAAAAAATGGTTTGAGTCCAGTGACCTATCTTTAGAACCATGGCAATTATCAGGATTCTTTATACTAGGTACTGTATATTCCTTGTGTTCATCGGAGACCAATGTATGCAGGTTAACACAATAATTGCATTATTCTGATTACTCTGCTCATTTAAAGGATTTTTCTTTTTTACATTATTTATTTCATACTTTGCCTTCAAACTAATGTATAAAGTGTGTAGTCAGTACAGGTATACTTAATAACTTCATTTAGTTTTCTGTTGAAAGCCATGCTATTTGTATAAATGATCTGAGGCAAATATGAAAGGTCAGCACTTTTCCATCTTTACCCAATCTAATATTTTTGTAATTTTTCCATATCGATTCTTAGATAAATTTGTTTGAGAAACCAGATACTGTACTATCAATCGTGGGCAGTATACCTCTCAAATTATGAATTGATCTTGTGGGATAGAATACAGTTGCCAAGTTGATAGTCCTGATGAAGGGCTTATACAGAAAAGTCGATTCCGCTCTCAGATGCTCCCTGACCTGCTGTGCTTTTACAGTGCCACACTTTGACTCTGATCTCCAGCACCTGCTGTCCTCACTTTCACCAAGTTGTTAGTTGGGTCCAGTGGGTTAACTTATGAGGTTGTATTACTTGGGTTTAGAAAGCTGATGTGATTTGAGATCTTTTTAAAATGAAAAAAAGGGTTCTTTTGGATCAATGTGCCCATGCTGGTCAACAAAGGTCTGACTGTACTATTCCCATATTCCAGCTCTTGCCCCATAGCGTGAAGGCTGCGGCAAGGCAAGTGAATATTTAAATATTGCTTAACGGATGAGAGGCAACCTTAAGAGGCTTGACAAGAATAAATGTTAAGAGGTTATTTCCTTTTCATAGAGATGTACAGCACGGAAACAGACCCTTCTGTCCAACCCGTCCATGCCGACCAGATATCCCAACTCAATCTCGTCCCACCTGCCAGCACCTGGCCCATATCCCTCCAAACCGTTCCTATTCATATACCCATCCAAATGCCTCTTAAATGTTGCAATTGTACCAGCTTCCACCACTTCCTCTGGCAGCTCATTCCATACACGTACCACTCTCTGCGTGAAAAAGTTGCCCCTTAGGTCTCTTTTATATCTTTCCTCTCTCACCCTAAACCTATGCCCTCTAGTTCTGGGCTTCAGCCTCTCCCTATAGGCCTAACCAATGTCCTGTACAGCGCAACATGACCTCCCAACTGCTGTACTCGATACTCTGACCAGTAAAAGAAAGCACACCAAATGCCGCCTTCACTATCCTATCTACCTGCGACTCCACTTTCAAGGAGCTATGAACCTGCACTCCAAGGTCTCTTTGTTCAGCAACACTCCCTTACCATAGGACCTTACCATTAAGTGTATAAGTCCTGCTAAGATTTGCTTTCCCAAAATGCAGCACCTCTCATTTATCTGAATTAAACTCCATCTGCCACTTCTCAGCCCATTGGCCCATCTGATCAAGATCCTGTTGTAATCTTGTCAGAATCTAGGACCAGAGGACATGAGCTTACAGTAAGGTAAAACAAGGAACTGAGAATGCTGGCGATCTGAAACAAAAACAGAAATTGCTAGAGAAACTCAGCAGGACTGCCAGCATCTGTGGGAAGAAAACAGTTAACATTTCGAGCCTGATAAATCATCTTCAGAACAGAGCCTCTGGACTCAATGTATTGACTCGTTTCTCCCCACAGATGTTACTGAGTTTCTCCAGAAATTTCTGTTTTTGTGCCAGCATAAGCATATGTGCATTTGAGACAAAGGTGGTTCAGGTTTATTTTTTCTGAGGTTAGTCAGTCTGAAATTTTCAACATGGAGGATTGTGAAGCTGGCTTGTTAAGTATATTTAATGCTGAGATTGACATTTCTAATCCGTAAGGGAATCGAGAATTGTGGCATAAAGCAGAGTAGTGGAGTTATAAATTATCAGATTAGCCGTGAACCCATTGAATTGCAGAGCAGACTTAAAGGGTCAACTATTCAGGCAGTGACTTACAGACTCCAACCATGCTCTGTGTGAAAAAATTGTTGTTCAGTCTCCTCTTAGCCTTCTACCTTTTAACTTAAATCTATGCCCGTGGTCATTGACCCCTCTACTAATGGAAAATAGTGTCTTCCAATCCTACTATCTGTTCTACTTGGTATCTGATATACCTCTATCAGGCGCCCTCTCAACCTTCACTGCTCTAAGGAAAGCAAACCTAGCCTGCACAATCTTTCCTCATATCTCTCACCCTCTAGCCCGGATAGCAATCTTCTAATTCAGGACACTGTAGTGCAATCATATCCTTCCCATAATATGGTGACCATGCACGCAGTATTCCAATTGGAGCCTAGCCAGCATTTTATATGATTCCAGCATAACGTTCCTGTTCCCTCCCTACGTATGCCAAAGGATTCCGAAAAGATTTACAAGGATGTTGCCAGGGTTGGAGGGTTTGAGCTATAGGGAGAGGCTGAACAGGCTGGGGCCGTTTTCCCTGGAGCGTCGGAGGCTAAGGGGTGATCTTAGAGGTTTACAAAATCATTAGGGGCATGGATAGGATAAATTGACAGTCTTTTTCCTGGGGTGGGGGCGTCCAGAACTGGAGGGCATAGGTTTAGGGTGAGAGGGGAAGGATATAAAAGAGCCCCAAGGGGTAACTTTTTCACGCAGAGGGTGGTATGGGTTTGGAATGAGCTGCCAGAGGAAGTGGTGGAGGCTGGTACAATTGCAACATTTAAAAGGCATTTGGATTGGTATATGAATAGGAAGGGTTTGGAGGGATATGGGCCAGGTACTGGCAGGTAGGACTAGGTTGGGTTGGGATATCTGGACGGAAGGGTCTGTTTCTGTGCTGTACATCTCTATGACTCTGTATGCTGTCTTAACTACCTACCTTGCAACCTTTAGGAATCTCTGGATTATGAATGTTGAGGTCCCTATGATCTTCATTACAGTCCAGATTCCTACCATTCACACTATAATCTCTGGCCTTGATAGCCCATCCCAAGTCCATTACCTGTTTTCTTTCTAAGATGAAATCCATTTTGCCTTAACTTTGCCCAGCTGATATATCCATTGACATCCTCCTACAGCCTATAGCTATCATCCTCACTATTTACTACCCTACCAATTCTTGTGTAATCTGTAAATGATTTGATCATACATAACCCCTATGTTTAAGTTCAGATAATTCATGTATACGACAAATAGAATGGGCCCCACCACTGAGTACTGTGGAACCCCATTGAAAGCAAGACTTCTAGTCACAAAAATGTCTCTCCATTTCTATCCTCACACCCAATTTTGGATTCATTATGCCACTTTATTTTGGATCTTAGGCTTTTACTTTCTTCACCAGTCTGCCATGAGACATCTTATCTAAAGCCTTGCTGAAGTCCATGTGGAGCAAATCAAATGCACTAGCCTTATCAACACTTCTGATTACCCTCTTAAGAAAAAAAAAATCAAATTTCTCAAACACAACCCTCCTTTAACAAATCAGGCTGTCTATCCCTGATTACACCATGTTAGCAGAAATAATTGGAGCTCAGAATTTTTTCTAATACCTTCCCTGCAGCTGAGGTTAGATTGACTGATTCATAGTCCCTTTTTTAATATTGGGACAAAGTTGGCTGTCCTTCAATGCTCTGGTACCTCAGCCATGATCAGATAGGATTTTGAGGGCTCTTGATGTGTCCTCCTGTTCCTCTGTCAACAGTGAAGTAAATCTTATGTAGGTCAAATAATTTATCCACATTTAAGGCTGCTAAACCCACTAGTTCCTCCTCATTGTAATGCAATTGATTAGGCCTTGATCTTTTTTTAAACTGTGGTAGCAGTGATTTGAAATAAATGCATATGAACATGCTTGTGCTTGTATAAATGCCACCTGTAGATGGCACAGAATGTGCATTCTCAAGGAGAAAGCCCACATAATTTGAAAGTGATGCAAAAGAGCAGCAAGTCTGAAAGATGGTGCTGCAGTAAGATATATATGAACAATACACTTGATTTCATTTATCATGCTCATCAATGAACAAAATAGAATCATTGAGATTGAGCACATACAGCATGAAACAGACCCTTCAATACAACTTGTCCATGCCGACCAACTTTCCTAAACTAATCTAGTCTCATTTGCCAGCACTTGGCCCATATCCCTTTAAACTCTTTCTATTCGTATATCTATCCAGATGCCTTTTAATTGTTGTAATTGTACCAGCTTCCACCGCTCCCTGTGGTAGTTCATTCCATACACGCACAACCCTCTGTGTGAAAAAGTTGCCGCTTAGATCACTTTTAAATCTTTCCCATCTCCCCCGAAACCTATGCCTTCTAATTCTGGACACCCTAGGGAAAAGACCTTGTCTATTTATCCTATCCATGCTCCTTATGACTTCTGAAACCTCTATAAGGTCACCCCTCAGCCTCCAATGCTCCAGGGAAAACAGCCTCGGCCTCTTCCTATACCTCAAACCCTGTAACCCTGCCGAAATCCTTGTAAATCTTTTCTGAACCCTTTCAAGTTTCACAACATTCTTCCGATAGGAAGGAGACCAGAATTGCACGCAATATTCCAAAAATAGCTTAACCAATGTTCGCAACATGACCTCCCAACTCCTATACTGATGCTATGACCAATAAAGGAAAGCATACCAAACGCCATCTTCACTTTCCTATCTAACTGTGAGATGACTTTCAAGGAACAATGGACTTGCACTCCAAACAACATTCCACAGGACCTTACTAGTAGGGGTACAATTTCTTCCCTGATTTGCCTTTCCAAAATGCAGCACTTCACATTTATCTAAATTAAACTCCATCGACCACTCCTTGGCCCATCTGATCAAGATGCTGTTGTACTCTGAGGTGACCTTTGCAGTCCACTACACCACCTATTTTGGTGTCATCTGCAAACTTACTAAATATATCACCGGTGGCACAGTGGCTCAGTTGTTAGCACTGCTGCCTCACAGCGCCAGGGATCCGGGTTCAATTCCCACCCTGGGCAACTGTCTGTGTGAAGTTTGGACATTCTCCCCGTGTCTGTGTGGGTTTCCTCCGGGTGTTCCGATTTCCTCCCACAGTCCAAAGATGTGCAGGTTAGGTGAATTGGCCATGCTAAATTGCCTGTAGTGTTAGGTGCATTAGTCAGGGGTAAATGTAGGGGAATGGGTCTGGGTGGGTTGCTGTTTGGAGGGTCGGTGTGGACTTGTGGACCAAAGGAATCTAATCTAATCATATCACCTATGTTCACATCCAATTCATTAATATAAGTGATGAAAAGCAGTGGACCCAGCACTGATCCCTGTGGTACATCACTGGCCACAGACCTCCAGTCTGAAAGACAATCCTTCACCACCACCCTCTGTCTTCTATCTTCGAGCCAGTTCTGTATCCAAATGTCTAGTTGTCCCTGTATTCCATGTGATCTAACCTTGCTAATCAGTCTACCATGAGGAACCTTGTCGAGCGCCTTACTGAAGTCCGTATAGATCATGTCCACCGCTCTATCCCCATCAATCCTTAGTTACTTCAAAAAACTCAATCAAGTTCGTGAGATAAGATCTTCCATGCACAAAGCCATGTTGACGATCCTTAATCAGTTGATGCCTTTCCAAATACATGTAAATCCTTTCTCTCAAGATTCCCTCCAACAACATGCCCACCACCGGTCAAGCTATGGTTCCCTGACTTTTCCTTACCACCTTTCTTAAACAGTGGCACCATGTTCGCCAATCTCCAGTCTTCTGGCATCTCACCTGTGATTATCAGTGATACAAATATCTCAGCAAGGGACCCAGCAATCACTTCCCTAGCTTCCCACAGAGTTCTAGGGTACATGTGATCATGTCCTGGGGGATTTATCCAACTTTCTGCATTTTAAGATGTCCAGCACCACCACCACGTCTGTAATGGACATTTTTCAAGATGTCACCATCTATTTTTCCACATTCTGTATCTTCTATGTCCTTCACAGTAAAATGTAAAATTCTAGTTTAGTATCTTCCCCCATAGCCTGCCTTGCCGATCCTTGAGGGGTCCTATTCTCTCCCTAGTTATCCTTTTGTCCTTAATGCATTTATAAAATTCATTTGGATTCTCCTTAACACTATTTGCCCTCCTGAGTTCCCTCTTAAGTATACTCTTACTGCCATTATGCTTTTCAAAGGATTCACTCGATTTCTGCTGTCTATACCTAAGATATGCTTCCTTTTTCTTGACCAAAACCTCAATTTCATCCAACATTCCCTATACCTACTGGCTTTGCCTTTTACCCTGACAAGAACATACTGGATTCTCATGTCATTTTTGAAGGCTTCCCATTTACCAGCCATCTCTTTATCTGCAAACACCCGCTCCCAATCTACTTTTGAAACTTCTTAACTAATACCATCAAAATTAGCCTTCCTCCAATTTAGATCCGGTCTATCCCTTTTCCATCACTATTTCAAAGCTAATAGATTTCTGGTCACTGGCCCCAAAGGGCTCCCTCACTGACACCTCAGTCACTTGCTATGCCTTATTTCCCAAGAGTAGGTGATGTTTTACACCTCTTGTAGGTACGCCCACATGCATTTTTTGTACACATGTAACAAATTCCTCTCCATCTAAAACTTAACACAAGGCAGTCCCAGGCTATGTTTGGAAAGTTAAAATCCTCTACCATAACCACCCTATTATCCTTACAAATTTGTTTCTCAACTTCCTGCTGAGTATTGCAGGTTCTATAGTACAATCCCAATAAAGTGATCGTCCCTTTCTTATTTCTCAGTTCCACCCAAATATATGTTCCAAGAATATCTTCCCAAATGTTATCCCTTATTAAAAATGCAATTCTTCCTCCTCTTTTGCCCCCTTTCTATCCTTCCTCTAATATCTATGGCCTGGAACATTAAGCTGCTAGTCTTATCCATCCCTGAGCCACATCTCTGTAATTGTTGTGATATTGCAGTCCCATTTTCTTCACTGTGCCCTGTGTTTTCTGCCTTCCCTGTTGGGCCTCTTGCATTGAAATAAATTTGTTTAATTTATCAGTCCTACCTCGTTCTCTGCTTTGTTCTTGCCTGCCCTGACTGTTTGACTTGTTCCTTTTGCCAAATGTACCAGTCTCAAACTGATTTCTTTCGTCACTATTTCCCTAGCTCCCACCCCCACATCACTAGAGTAAATCTGCCCTAGCCACTCTGGCAAATCTCCCTGCCAGTATATTAACCTGCTTCCAATTGGATTCCAATTATCCAAAAATGTGAACCCTCCTCCCCTGCACCAACTCCTCAGCCACTCATTCATCGGCTCTATCCTCCTATTCCTACCCTCACTAGCTCATAGTACCAGGAGTAACCCAGATATTACTACCCTCGAGGACCTCCTTTTTAAATTCCTGCATAAATTTCTATATTCTCCCTTCAGAATCTCATCCTTTTCCCTTCCTATGTTGTTGGTTTCAATGTGCACAACGACCTCCTGCTGGTCCCACTCCCCTTTGAGACTATTCTGCACTCACTCCAAGATATCCTTGATCCTGGCACCAGGAAGGCAACCCATCGTTCTGTTTTCTTGCTGTCGGCTGCAGAAACGTCTGTCTGTGCCTCTGATAGAGTGTCCCCTATCACACTTGATTGCTTGGAACCTGATGTACCCCTCGTTACATTAGAGCCAGTCTCGGTATCAGAAACCTGGCTACATTCTCCTGAGAGGAGAAAGTGAGGTCTGCAGATGCTGGAGATCAGAGCTGGAAATGTGTTGCTGGAAAAGCGCAGCAGGTCAGGCAGCATCCAGGGAACAGGAGAATCGACGTTTTGGGCATAAGCCCTTCTGAAGAAGGGCTTATGCCCGAAACGTCGATTCTCCTGTTCCCTGGATGCTGCCTGACCTGCTGCGCTTTTCCAGCAACACATTTCCAACTACATTCTCCTGAGAATCCATCACCCTTGTATTTTCCTAAACAGCATACTAAGACTGACTCCTGGTGTTGTTTCTCACCTCTGGTACCTCCTCACCCCACTACTATAGCCCAGCCACCTGCTGCTACCAGTGAAAGCCTCGACCATTGATCATCAGCCTTTGTTCCTACCCCCACCAAGGAGTGTAAGCACCAACATGCACCTCTCCCTTCCCCTTACAACCAACCACTGCAGCCCCCTTGTCAGCAGCGCATTCACTGATGTGGCATCACTACATACAGAGCATACTGACATCCACATAGCATGTACAGCACTTCCTGCAGCTTGTCCAGTCATGACCAGCTAATGTCATGGGCTGCGTATGCACAGGGACTATTTTGGCGAACATGTGAATTCAGAGTAGAAGTAGGTCATTTGGTCCTTTTTTTAAAATCAGTCGAATGTGGAGTCGCTGGTTAGTCCATCATTTATTTCCCATCCCCAATTGCTCAGAGGGCAGTTGTGGGTCTGTCACTGCTGTGCTCTGAAGTCCGATGTAGGACAGACCAGGTAAGGATAGCAGTTTCTTCCTCTAAAGGACATCAGATGAGTATTTCTGACAATTGACAACTGTTTCATGGTAATCAGACTCTTAATTCCAGGTTTTTATTGAATTTAAATTCCATTATTTGCCGTAAGATTCCAAATTGGGTCTCCAGAGCATAGTCTCTGGATTAATCATATTCCAATTATACCACTAGGGCATTGCCTCCCCTTTAGCCTGCTCTGTCATTTAGTAAGATTACAACTGATCTGTTTGTGTTTTGAATTCCACATTCTCATCTAATCCAATAACTTTTAATTCTATTGTCTAACAAGAATCTATTTACCTCTGTCTTAAAAATATTCAATGACCCTGTCTATACTGCCTTCTGAGGCAGAGTTCCAGAGGCATCCAGCTCTCTGAAAGAAACTAGGGACAACACATCTATCCTGGGACAGGCTAAGCAAAGACATGCCAGAGAATTCCTAGAGACCTGGCACTCCAACCACAACGCCATAAACAAACACACAGATCTAGATACCATCTATCAACTCGGAAAACGAACAGGAAATGACATCACCACAAACCCCAGGAACCCCATCCAGGAGAAAGATATAAATAGAAAGCAGGAGACAACAGCTTCACTTCACTTGGAGGTCGCCGCTGATGATGTTACCTAGCCAGGTAATGAAATGACTGGATATCAAACCTACAGCTCAGCGAGCAAACCTACACCCTAAACCTCAACCTGAACTACAAACCTTGCAAAACCTATTTCTCTTAATTTCACCCTAAAGGAACAATACCTAATTTTAAAACAGCTGTTCAATCAAACCACCCGTCACTCTTCTGAAATCCAATATAAGCAAGCCCAGACTGTCCATTGTTTACTTATAAGACAAACTGCCAACTCCAGGCACCAATCTAGTAAACCTCCTTTGAATTGTCTCCAAAATCGTTTACGTCCTTAGATAGGGAGACAGAAACTACACAAAATATTCAACTCATGGAATTCTGGTTTTTCTTTGTTAAGCTTTCCTGGACAAATCACTATCACATCACCACTGTTAGTTTTGATCACTGTCATAATGTCACAGTGACTGCTGTCATAGTTACTGAGTTTAATGTTAGTTGCTTGGATCCAACAGGACATTTAACAAGAAAATAAAATATGTAGCCTTGAAAGGAGAAGCAGCTTTGCAAAAAGGAACACATTTTGCTAAGAGTCTGGATTCATTTCCACAAATTGTGGGGGAAATAAATGGTAAATATGTTACAAAGTTGTATATTCAAAAGGGTTTGGATCACAAACAAACATCCAAAATTTCAACACTTTATACGTAATCCCAACTTTGAAAGCACTGTCTCAGTTATCTATTTATGCTTATGTTAGCTTTTGTAGCTTTCCTTTCTTTAAAGTATTTTCTATTGAAGTTTCATGTCATACTGTTATTAGCTATAGTTTTATTTTTGTAACCCTGGTTGTAATTCACTAAGCTTATGACACACTGTCTTGGCAGTATTCTTAGAGTACAGTAATGTTCCAACGCCAACAAATTCTGTAGCATGGTAACTAGTTTATTCATTATAATTTATGATGTAACTTACTAACCAATTAATCTTGAATAGGGATAACATTACAGCTGTGTTTAGAGAGGACATTCTTGGGAATACGTTTAGGGAAGTTATTTGAATGGAACTGAAAAATAAGAAAGGGATGATCACCTTATCGGGATTGCATCCCCCACCCCCCCACAATAGTCAACAGGAAATTGAGACACAAATTTGTAAGGAGATCTCACTTACCTGTAAGAATAATAGGGTGATTTTGGTTTTGGTGAGGGATTTTAACTTTCCGAAGATAGACTGGGACTGCCAGTGTTAGTTGCTGGGTGCCTTGCTGAGGTATTTGTATCATCGATAGTCACAGGTGAGGTGCCAGAAGACTGGAGGTTGGCTAATGTGGTGCCATTATTTAAGAAAGGTGGTAAGGACAAGCGAAGGAACTATAGACCAGTGAGCCTGACATCAGTGGTGGATAAGTTATTGTAGGGAATCCTGATGGACAGGAGTTACATGTATTTCGAAAGGCAAAAACTGATTAGGAATAATCAACATGGCTTTCTGCATGGCAAGTCATTTCTCATGAACTTGAAGAAGTAATATATCTCTATGACTCTATGTCAAAGATAATTAGGTGGCCAACCCTGGAAACTATTTTGGTCCCCATCTCCTTCCACTCTTCCAAGACAGGAAATGAGACAGTTGTATTCTTAATTAAGGTAGTCCAAATTGTCAAAATACAATTGCTAACCATGGGAAACCTTGTTGAATGCCTTTCTGAAGTCCACATAGAGCACATCCATCCCTCTGCACTAATCAATCCTCTTTGTTACTTCTTCAAGAAGGAATAGAGGGAGAATGGCTGAGAAGTGGCAGATGGAGTTTAATTCAGATAAATGCGAGGTGCTGCATTTTGGGAAAGAAAATCTTAGCAGGACTTATACACTTAATGGTAAGGTCCTAGGGAGTGTTGCTGAACAAAGAGACCTTGGAGTGCAGATTCATAGCTCCTTGAAAGTGGAGTCGCAGGTAGAAAGGATAGTGAAGAAGG
>NC_057735.1:37799081-37805894 GCF_004010195.1 Chiloscyllium plagiosum | reverse complement strand
GAGTCCAGAACTAGAGGGCATAGGTTTAGGGTGAGAGGGGAAAGATCTAAAAGAGACCTAAGGGGCAACGTTTTCACGCAGAGGGTGGTACGTGTATGGAATGAGCTGCCAGAGGATGTCGTGGAGTCTGGTACAATTGCAACATTTAAGAGGCATTTGGATGGGTATATGAATAGGAAGGGTCTGGAGAGATATGGGCCGGGTGCTGGCAGGTGGGACTATTTTGGGTTGGGATATCTGGTCGGCATGGATGGGCTGGACAGAAGGGTCTGTTTCCATGCTATACATCTCTATGACTCTATAACTAGCCATTTGGTTACAGAGCTGGCTTGAAAGTAGAAGACAGAGGGTGGTGGTGGCAGGTTGCTTTTCAGATTGGAGGCCTGTCACCAGTGGTGTGCTACAAGGATTGGTACTGGGTCCACTGTTTTCGTCATTTTTAAAAATGATTTTGATGTGAACATAGGTTTGGTTAGTAATTTTGCAGTTGACCCCAAAATTGGTGGTGTCGTCGACATCGAAGAAGGTTACCTCGGAGTACAATAGGATCTTGATTAGATGGGCCAGTGGGCTGAGGAGTGGCAGATGGAGTTTAATTTAGATAAATATGAGGTGCTGCATTTTGGAAAGGCAAACCGGGGCAGAACTTATACACTTAAAGGTAAGGTTCTGGGATTGTTGCTGAACAAAGAGACCTTGGAGTGCAAGTTCAAAGTTCTGTGAAAATGGAGTCACAGGTAGATAGGATAGTGAAGAAGGCGTTTGGTATGCTTGCCTTTATTGGTCAGAGCATTGAGTACAGGAGTTGGGGAGATCATATTGCGGCTGTACAGGATATTGGTTAGGCCACTTTTGGAATACTGTGTGTAATTCTAGTATCCCTGCTATAGGAAGGATGTCTGGACGACATGGACACGTTGGATAGTAGGGCCTGTTCCATGCTGTTTATCTCAATGACTCTATGTCAAAGATAATTTGGTGGCCAACCCTGGAAACTATTTTGGGCCCCTCCTCCTTCCACTCTTCCAAGACAGGAAATGAGACAGTTGTATTCTTAATTAAATCAGTCCAAATTGTCAAAATACAGTGCTTGGAAGGTTGCACAATCCGTTGCCTCATTTGTTAGAAACAAACTGAAAAGTACAATGGGCCGCAATTTTCTGCTTCGGGGCATCATTGAGGTAGGTTTGCTGTTAACTATTGAGTGACAAGTTGCTGGAATTGAAAGTTGATAACAGATGGCAAACAGGGTCTTTGGGACTTCATTGAAGGGCAAAGAATTGTGTGTTTCCTTTGTCAAAATGAAGGATTCTGAAATTATCAGCAAGAAGTTAAGAAGGCAATAATTTTCTTTTTTGTCTTTCATGGCTGTGCCAGTATTTATTGCCAGTCCCTAGTTGCCTTTTAGAAGTTAGTGGTGAGCCACCTTCTCAAACCACTAGAGTCCATTTGCTATAGGTAGATCCACAATACTGTTAGAGAGGGCATTCCAGGACTTTGACCCAGTGACACTGAAGGAATGGTGATATATTTCCAAGTCAGGATGGTGAATGGCTTGGAAGTGAAGTTTCAGGTGGTGTTCAAGTGTACCTGCTGCTCTTGTTCTTCAAGATGGTGGTAATCATAGGTTTGCAAGATGCTGTCTAAGGAGCCTTGGTCAGTTTCTACAGTGCACCTTGTAGATTGCATACTCGGCTGCTACTGTGTGCTAATAATATTGGCACTGCACGCTTTTGGATATGGTACAGTCAAGTGCACTACTTTGTCTTGGATGTTGACAATGTTCTTGAACGTTTTGGAATTGTATACATCCAAGCAGGTGGGGAGTATTATATCACATGCCTGACTTGAGACTTCAAGTTTATTGATGAAACAGATGGTTAAGTCTATTACATCACCCATTGTAGTGCAATGGAAATGTTCCTACCCCTGGACCAGGAGGCCCAGGTTAAAGTCCCACTTGCTCTGGAGGTGTGTAATAACATCTCTGAGCAGGTTGGATTAGAAAACACCTACCCTGAGAAACTAGAGAGCTTGTATGGTGCAGTGGTCACATCCATACCTCTGAGACAGGAGGTCAGATTCAAGTCCCAACCACACCAGAAATATGTATTAACTTCTCTGAAAGGATTCATTAAAATTATCTACTCTGAGGAACTCTGGGGCTCTTGTGACAAAGTGAGAGTGTCCTTGTCTCTGAACCAGGAGGTTGAGGTTCCAGTTACACCTACTCCAGAAATGTGTAAAAAAATATTGTTGAACAGGTTGATTAGAAAATATGTAATCTGAGGAACTCTTGTGGAGATGTCCTGAAGTTGAGATGATGAAACTTCAACAACCACAAAATTTTTTTTGTGCCAGTCATGACTCCAACCAGCAGCGAGTTTTCCCCCAATTTCTATTGGCTCTAGTTTTGCTAGGGTTCCTTGATACCACCCGTGGTCAGATGGGACCTTGATGTCTAGGGCAGTCACTATCACTTCAGTCCTGGAATTCAATCTTTTATCCATGATCAAACCAAGGCTGTAATGAGGTCAGGAGCTGAGTAGCCCTGGCAGAACCCAAACTGGGCATTACTGAGCAGCTGCTGCTTGATAGCACTGTTGATGTCACCTTCCATCATTTTACTGATGACTTAGAATAGAATGATGGGGCAGTAATTGGCTTGCTTGTTATTTGCCCTGATTTTCATGGAAGGACATAGCAAGACAGTTTTCTACATTGTCAGGCTGTTGCCGGTGTTGCATGGAAACAGCTTGGCTGGGATGTGGCAAATTATGGAGAACCAGCCTTCTTTACTATTGCTGCAGAGTTGTCAGGGTCCGCAGCCTTTACAGTATCCAGTGCTTCCAGTCATTTGTTGATATCCCATGGAATGAATCAAATTGACTGAAAAATGTTCCTGGTGACTGGGGAGTCCATAACCAGAGGTCACAGTTTGAGGAAAAGGGTAAGGCAAGCTAGGATGGAGATGAAGAGAAATGTGTCTGCCAAGAGAGTAACAAGCCTGTGGAATTTTCTGTCACGGAAAGCAGTTGAGGCTAATGCATTGAATGCTTTCAGAAAGGAATTAAATATCGAATAGAATGGAAGCCCTATAGTGTGGAAACAGGCCATTCAGCCCAACAGGTCCACACCGACCCTCCGAAGAGTCACCCACCCAGACCCATTCCCCTACTACTCTACATTTACCCCAGACTCCTAACCTACACATCTCTGAACACGATGGGCAATTTAGCATGGCCAGTTCACCTAACCTGCACATCTTTAGATTGTGGGAGGAAACCGGAGCACCGGGAGCAAACCCACACAGACAAGGGGCGAATGTGCAAACTCCACACAGACATACTAATATACAATATACAGTGGAAAATACATTATTATAATAAATATTACAACATATTAATATATAACATTGTCAATATCGAGTAGATAAAGGATTAGTTGCCTGACAGAAAGTAGGGAGGAAGGATAAATGGATCATTTTCAGATTGGCAAGTTGCAACCATATGGATCAGTGTTGAGGCCTCAACTATTTACAATCATTATCAGTTACAGTAGCACCTCGACATACGAACGACTCTGTTCACGAACAAATCGGTTTACGAACAGGATTGTACATAAAATTTTGCTTCAACGTACGTACGAAATTCAAGGTACGAACTCAAAAAGCCCATGTGCGACCACGTGGTTTCATTGTTCTGCTTTGCTACGCGCTTGTTGAATGCAAAAGCTCTCGGGCCCCGCGTGATCTCATTCAGTTTGTCTTTGGCGCGTGCGCTGTGAACAGCGTTCGTTGCTACGTCCAAGCATTCTTACGCTATCCGAACAATGGGAAAAATTGATTCAGTTCACAAACTTTTTGGTTCACGAACCGGGTCCCGGAACGGATTAAGTTTGTAAGTAAGTTGAGGCGCTACTGTACTTGGATGAAAGGACTAAACGTATGTTGGCAAAATTTGCCAATGCCTTCAAGATATTTGAGAAAGCACATTGTCAATAAATGGATATAAATGAGTGGTCAGAAGTTTGGTAAATTAAGTATAATGTGGGAATTTGTGAATTTGTCCAGTTTGTGAGATGGGATAGAAAATCAGTACAGGCGGTCCCTGGGTTGCGAACAGGTTCCGTTGTGGAGCCAGTTTGCAAGTCGATTTGTGTGCAAGTCAGAAGTTTGATTTGTGAATCAAACACTTGTAAATCAGGGATACCCTCTATGTTATTTAAATAGGTAAGGGTTGCCAAACTCTATGATAGAGTAATCCAGCAAGGAATTAGGAAGGCAAATAAAAATTTTAATTCACTCGTAGGACATGGGTGTCGCTGGCTGAACCAGCATTTATTGCCCATTCCTAGAGGCCCTTGAGAAGGCAGTGAGCTGCCTTCCTGAACTGCTGAAGCCCATGTGCAAATTGAATGTTGTAATTTATTAAAAATGTACAAAATCCCAAGAAGATTTCATAGGGTGGATGCCGGGAGGATGTTTCTTCTTTTTGGGAAAAGTGGAGGTAGTGGGCATAGTTTAACCATAAGTGATCTTCATTTTAAACAGATGAGGTTTTATCTGAGGGTCATTAACCTACAGAATGCTCTTGCGCAGAAGAGAAGTTGTGTTGTAGGAGCTATTCAGGATTGAGTTAGATCTTTGATAGACAGGAGAGTTAAAGGTTAGGTAGCAGACAGGAAAGTGGAACTGAGGCCACAATCAGATCACCGTGATCCTATTGAACAGCAGAGCAGGCTCGAGGGGATGGAATGACCTCACCCAAAGATCTGTCTGTCTTACCTGCTGAGTATTTTATTCCCTGCTTTCACACGATACCTTTTGTTGTGTCTCTTTGTTGCAAGATGGAAGCAGAAAATAGCAGGCCAATTTTTTGTTGATTTTGAATACATTATAAAATGAATCTGACAATTGATTTGTTTTATTCACCCAAAATATGTAAGACTAAATTCATCATTGAGTTTAACAAGCACTCGATAGCCAGTGCTTCGTTATGAAAGCCAAATACAGAGATGCTTCAGATAATACCCTTGTAGCATAAGGGTGTAGCTACCAGAATTAGCAGGAGGGAGAAGTGTATTTTTCACCTACTGATTCATGATAGCATGACTGCATTTTCAAATAAATCAAACAGAAATACTGTTACATTGTCATTTCAGATTTTTTCAATATCCATTCTATTCGAAGGTTTCTTTCCAATTGTTTAAAAAAATGTGATTAGAAAACTTTAGTGTGTGGCAATTAACCACCTTAAGGCTTGGGTAAGAATTGCAAACATAGATCAATACAGCCGTATAGGCCCTTCAACCTTTGATGTTGCGCCAACCTGTGAAATTGATCTGAAGCCCATCTAACCTACACCATTCCATTATCATTCATATATTTATCCAATGAACATTTAAGTGCCCTTAACGTTGGCAAGTCTACTACTGTTGCAGGCAGGGTATTCCATGCCCCTTCTACTCTCTGAATAAAGAACCTACCTCTGACTCCTGTCCTATATCTATCACCCTTCAATTTAAAGCTATGTCCCCTCATGCTAGCCATCACCATCTGAGGAAAAAGGCTCTCACTGTCCACCCTATCTAATCCTCTGATGATCTTTTGTGCTTCTATTAAGTCACCTCTTAACCTTCTTCTGTCTAACAAAAACTGCCTCAAGTCCCTCAGCCTTTCCTCATAAGACCTTCCCTCCATGCCAGGCAACATCCTGGTAAATATCCTCTGAACCCTTTCCAATGCTTCCACATTCTTCCTATATTGCAGCGACCAGAACTGTATGCAGTACTCCAAGTGCAGCCACACCAGAGTTTTGTACAGTTGCAACATAACATCATGTCTCTGAAACTCAGTCCCTCTACCAATTAAAGCTAACATGCCGTATGCCTTCTTAACAACCCTGTTAACCAGGGTGGCAATTTTCAGGGATCTATGCACGTGGACAACAAGATCCCTCTGCTCATCCATACTACCAAGAATCTTACCATTAGCCCAGTTCTCTGTATTTCTGTTACTCCTTCCAAAGCGAATCACGTCACACTTTTCTGCATTAAACTCCATTTGCTACCTCTCAGCCCAGCTCTGCAGCTTATCTATGTCCCTCTGTAACCTGCAACATCCTTCTGCACTGTCCACAACTTCACTGACCTTGGTGACATCTGCAAATTTACTAACCCATCCTTCTACACCTTCATCCAGGTCACTAATAAAAATGATAAACAGCAGTGGCCCCAAAACAGCTCCTTGTAGTACACCACCAGTAACTGAACTCCAAAATGAACATTTCCCATCAACCACCACCCTGTGTCTTCTTTCAGCTAGACAACTTCTGATCCGAACTGCTAAATCACTCTCAATCCCATTGTCTCCATCTTTTCTGCAATAGCCTGCCATGGGAACCGTAACAAACGCTTGAAATAAGCATTTGATACTCAAATGGACAAAAGGAATTGAAAATGATCAATTTGTTGCTGTGGTTCTGTTCACCGAGCTGGAAGTTTTTGTTGCAAACGTTTCATCCCCTGTCTAGGTGACATCCTCAGTGCTTGGGAGCCTCCTGTGAAGCGCTTCTGTGGTGTTTCCTCCGGCATTTATATTGGCCTGTCCCTGCCGCTTCCGGTTGTCAGTTTCAGCTGTCCGCTGTAGTGGCCGGTATATTGGGTCCAGGTCTATGTGTTTGTTGATGGAGTTTGTGGATGAGTGCCATGCTTCTAGGAATTCCCTGACTGTTCTTTGTTTCGCTTGCCCTATAATGGTAGTGTTGTCCCAGTCAAATTCATGTTGCTTGTCGCCTGCGTGTGTGGCTACTA
>NC_057735.1:37771367-37799040 GCF_004010195.1 Chiloscyllium plagiosum | reverse complement strand
TTGATGTATGGTAGTGTGGCTAGTGCTTTGGGTTGCGGCATGTCCTCGTTCCGTTGTCTCTGCCTTAGGCATCTGTTGATGAAATTGCGAGGGTATCGTTTTTTTGCGAATACCTTGTATAGGTGTTCCTCTTCCTCTTTTTGCAGTTCTGGTGTGCTGCAGTGTGTTGTGGCCCTTTTGAATAGTGTCTTGATGCAACTTCATTTGTGTGTATTGGGGTGGTTGCTTTCATAGTTCAGGACTTGGTCTGTGTGTGTGGCTTTCCTGTGTACCTTAGTGGTGAATTCTCCGTTTGGTGTTCTCTGTACCCTCACGTCTAGGAACGGGAGTTGATTGTCCTTTTCTTCCTCTCTCGTGAATCGGATTCCTGTGAGTGTGGAGTTGATGATCCGGTGTGTATTCTCTATTTCCGTGTATTCTTTATTCTAAAACGAAGGACCCGATACCCAGCATGAGCAAAACTAATGTAGTGTACAAAATCCCATTGTCTGTGTGGAGTTTGCATGTTCTCTCTGTGTCTGCGTGGGTTTCCTCCGGGTGCTCCAGTTTCCTCCCACAGTCCAAAGATGTGCAGGTCAGGTGAATTGGCCATGCTAAATTACCCATAGTGTTAGGTGCATTAGTCAGAGGGAAATGGGTCTGGATGGGTTACTCTTCGGAGGGTCGGTGTGGACTGGTTGGGCCGAAGGGCCTGTTTCCACACTATAGAGAATCTAATCTAATTTAATCATTTTCTTTCTTCTAAACTTGTTGACTCAGCTGGAGTTCTATGAGCTAAGTAGTGAATGTGGGTACAGTTACAATGTTTAAACGAAATTTAGATAAATACATGAATAAGACATGTTTGGAGGGATACAGGCCAACTGCAAGGCAGGTGGGACTAGTTTAGTTTGGGAATATGATTGGATTCTACAAAAGGTCCTCCAATCTATTACCTCGGTCGCCAGTTGTCTTGTGATTTAATGACGTGAGTGGGTTTGCCACATAGACAAGCTCAATTTTCATTTGTATCTGTCTTTCACATGTATGCATACACTTTCCAACAAAGTTCACTAGATACTGTATTAGTTATGTGTGGATCTTTGGCTGATATATCTCCTTAGCTTGGGAATAATCTGAGTCGAGTAGTACAAGCCTCATTGTTCTCTTGACATCAGTTTTTTTTATTGTCAGGACATCTTCAGGGTTAAACAGAAATCTTTATGGACTGTGTAACTGAAT
Source organism: Chiloscyllium plagiosum (assembly GCF_004010195.1). Lineage (NCBI taxonomy): Eukaryota > Metazoa > Chordata > Chondrichthyes > Orectolobiformes > Hemiscylliidae > Chiloscyllium > Chiloscyllium plagiosum. The sequence goes on along the minus strand of NC_057735.1, from coordinate 37,797,819 downwards.
AATATGTTTATGGCACATTTACTAGCACAGTTTTGGGAAATTCCAATCTTCCCATGCTTGGCCTTTTTGAAAGTATTCATGAAAGTGTAATTTTTATAGTTGTAACAACCTTATACAACTAAATTAAACAATTTTTGAAATTGCGATTCTTTACATCAGTTTCTTTTGATTTGCAATTTTTACTGTAATTTTCTCCCCCATAATAAATGGAAACATTTTGTTCCCTTGAGGTTTTTTTATTCTTTCAATTAATGACTCCTGGCCCCACTAGCCATTTTGATGAGAAATAAATCTGTCCCTCTTCTGAACGTTTGTTTTTGAATCATTTGAATCTTAGAACTCTGCTGATTATCTAATCATAAGCATGACCAGATCAATTGTTGATGTAACATTAAATGGACACCCACTGTTGCAAGATGAGTTATCTCTTCTGCAAAGCTGGCAGCCAGTAATGTCTAGGCATGATTATTTGTCTGAGTCAAAGGCAGATTTAATGAATGTAATCATCTATATTAATATCCATCTGTAATGTTTTCTTTATAGATTGATGTTTTACTCCTGTATTCACCTAAAATATTGCATGCGACATTTAGACTATTTTAGTTTTTTATTGGTTTCAGTGCAAGCTTTATGTTTTTAACATTAAATGATTATTTAATTCAAAACATGGATGTAAGAGTTTAAATAGATGCTACCAGAGCAAACAAGGTTACCTAAGAAAGCCATTGATGTTGTCTCGTGCCTGTAGTAATGAAAATATAATTAGCGGTGGTTTTACTGAATACTTTCAGATAAGAGTTTGTGTTTAAAAGTGCAGAGACGTTTTAGGTAAATGGAATTTAATACTTCAACTGTTTTTTCTTTCCTTTTTGCAAGTGGAATAAAAATATTGGTGCACATTACGTTAAAGATATTTACTTCAAATAAAGAAAACATTGAACAACATGTGTAAAAATTGTTTAATAAGAGGAAAATAGGGGATGCACAACTCCAATTGTGGCTCTAGTTTATTCAGATGTATCATTGGTGCATCTTAATTGTCACACATTCTTATGTGCCATATATTGTTGATACATCATTCAGCAAAGTATTATGTAGGATTATGAAGAATGAAGCAGAACACCAAATTGATCTGACGTTAATTACCTGGTACTGTGTATAAAATGTTCTTTGAAGTACATTTTGTGTCAATTGAAGTTCATTTTGAGAATTGCATCGGGGAGAATGATTGTGAGATGAGTGTTGGATGTTAACACATTCAGATGAATAATTTTTTTTCTCTGTTACAAGGTTGAGTCAGAGTCATACAGCAAGGAAACCGACCTTTCGGTCTAACCAGTCCATGCTGACCATGTTCCCAAACTAAACTAGTCCCACCTGCCTGCAATTAGCCCAATTCATCCAAACCTTTCCTATTCATGTATTTATCTAAATTTCTTTTAAACATTGTAACTGAACCTATATCCACCACTTCCTCTGGAAGTTCATTCCACAAACCACTGTGTTTTAAAAAAAAACCCCATGTCTTTTTTAAATATTTCTCCTCCCACATTAAAAATTATGCCCCTTAGTCTTGAAACCCCCACCCTAGGGAAAAGACAGTTGTCATTTTATCTACACCTCATGATTTTATAAACCTCTATAAGATCACCCCTCAACCTCCTGTCCTCCAGTGAAAAAAGGCTTATAACAATTGTTAAGAATATATGTGAGTTAATGTCTTAATTAAAATAAGTAAATAATGTTATATGATTCTGTTAGGCAAATGTCACATACTAACATACATTAACATTTGAAGGATTTATCTACTGTCTGTTATCATGCACAGATAAAATTGGTCCCATTATTGGTACTTGCCTTCTGTTTTCACCTCAGTGATTTAGTTTAGTACACCATAACTTTCACAATGGTTTTCCTGGACCGCCGGAGGCTGAGGGGTGACCTTACAGAGGTTTATAGAATCATGAGGGGCGTGGATAGGGTGAATAGCCAATATCTTTTTCCTAGGAAGCGGAATCCAAAACTAGAGGGATTAGGTTGAGATGAGGGGGGAAAGATTTAAAAAGGATCTGAAGGAAAAGGTTTTCATGCCGAGGGTGGTGCATATATGGAACAAGCTGCCAGAGGATGTGGTGGAGGCAGATACAATTATAACATTTAAAAAGCATCCTAGAGGGAAGCATACCTACAAATAAAAAGGGTTTAGAGGGATACAGCTCAAATGTTAGCAAATGGAACGAGGTCAGATTGGGATGCCTGTTCAGCTCAGCTGAATTGATGGAAGAGTCTGTTTCCATACTGTATGACTCTATGACTATTATAATCTTATTGGAAGCAATATTTAAATAGCTGCTAAGTATACTTGTACAAACTGCAATTACGTATCAATTTGAAATTAGAATAAAACATTTGCAAATATTTATATGTAGAATATTAATTAGAAGTTGTTGAGGGACATTGAGTTCTATTACAGCACTTGTCTCACGGTAGGAGAGGGAGGATTTCGGTTCTGAGCTCCCTATACTGAAGCCAGACTCCCAGGTAAAGGATGTAATTGGTCCAAATTGAAACGTACTTCAAAACTTAAATCCAAATTGTTAATCAAGTATAAATCAATAGTCCTGCAGATAAGAATATTCCAAGTTACATGAACAACTTATGTGAGGTTGATGGATGCACTCTCCCACAACTCCATGGGTCATAACATGAGATAAAAGTATTTTTTCTGGTTACCAAGATGACTAATTAAATATTTATCTATATCAGGTTTTAAACAATAAGAATTTATCAACCGAGTTACTTAATAAACACAATTATGTATTTGGAATCAAAATAAAACTTATTCAATACTTGGTTAACATACACAGTCAGTGATATAAAAATAGAAATGCTTATCCCTCTAAATATCCCCAAAATATAAACATACACACACACACAAATATATCATCTCTCCCTCTCTCTCCCGCCCCCACCTCCCTCCCCAAAAATAAATTTTATAAATTTCTCTGCTGAGATTAACTTTTGGAACAAAGAGTGTTTTAGCCAATATGTTATTCTTGAAGGCAAAAGGATAAAGTGTAGGAAATATTTCAGAGTCATTTGCTGTGCTATTCTATCTTGTGTGGTCTTCATCATTCATGCTGTGACATCTTGCAGACCCAGCTTGCTCAAGACATACAATTTTGAGATGTTTGTTCAATCAATCTATCAACAGAGCAAATACCTTTCACACTGAACTCATCATGAGGGCTTTCTTTATAGAAATGGAAAAGATCAGCTTTCTCCCAACTTAGCTTTTTCTTAGCATGCTTCCATCCAACTGAACCAGATGAAATAAGAACCTCTCCAATTAAGTAATTGTTCAAAACAACAAAGCAACAAGTAGTTTTCACTGGCTGTGTAACTTAAAAACTCCCTATAGAAAATAAAGTCAACATTTGTCGACGGTAGCCTTCCAATGATCTCATTTAAAGGAATCACTCCAGGCATTTCCACAAAACTTGGAATAAATGTATTTTCTTCACAGTCCTTCCAAATTTAAGTCCTCCAAGAAATACTAAATATAAAGTGTCTTCATAACATTATTACTTTTACTGACTCTAATATTACTGCTGACAGCTTACAAAAATGTGGGTGTTATTTAATTTAAAAATCTTAATAGGCTTGAGGATTATATTTCTACTGTTAGAGTCAAGTGCAGTTTTGGGATAATGTAAATTGGTATCTGTTTGATTAATTCTTGTGCTGGACATTATATCTTGTCAAAACATAACCTGGCAGTAATTCCGTGGAAAGGTAATTAACCAGTTGGCCGTGTAAATCTCAGTTGACATGTTGGAATTTATTTTATAAAGGTTTCTAGAATGGGAGTGTTTCTGGCATGCCAGAATGTATTGCCTATCCCTAACAAACCTTGAGAATATGGTGGTGAGGCTCCGCTGTGGAGTGCAGCAAGCCAAGTGTCGGTACACCTACAATATTGTTAAGGAGGGAGTTCCAAGATTTTAACTTAACAACAATGATGGAATGGTGCTGTTTCTAAGTTATAATACATTGCAGGTGTTGATGTTCCAAAGATGTTCTTTTACTTTCCAGCTGGTAGAGTTCACACATTTGGAAGACACAGTCAAAGGAGCCTTGACAAAATGCTGCAATGTGCACTTAGCAGTGGAATCCTCTATGCCCTCTGTTTCTGTGAAGTTCACACAAGTTGCCTTATTTCCCTGTCCCTGTACTGGCTGTAATCAGACTCGTGCCTACTAACTTATCTGTGTATATCCTAACTCTGTACCAGCCTTTAAGTTACTTGAAGTGCTTGTATCTGAGCTGCTACCTGCAAATGTTAGGTTAAGTGACAGTGCTTCCTCTTCCAGGTTATCACCTTCTACTTGCCCTCAACTTTCTTCCAGAGGGATTGAGTCAGCAATTCTTGATCATGTAAAGCTCCAAAGTATAAGAAACATTGGGTAGGAAGAAAATGAGAATACCATGATCATTTCATTTCATGACACCTTTCAGAGTAACGGTTAAAAGTTGGGGAAGAAATTGCATAAAGCAGCAAGACTATTATGCAGGATGGCCTCTGCTGGACTTGATAACGTTGGCTCCATAGTTGTACATGTTTGTCCGGACCACCACCTCCAGTATCACTGAAAGGATGGAGGTATGCTGGTCTATCTCCAGACTCCTGGCTTTCTGTTCTGTTGTATGCCACATGCTGCTAGAGCCATAGAGATATATAGCATGGAAACAGCCCCTTCGGTCCAACTTGTCAATGCCAACTGGATATCCTAAATAAATCTAGTCCCATTTGCCAGCATTTGGTCCAATATCCCTCTAAACCCTTCCTAATCATGTACCCATCCAGATGCCTTTTAAATGTTGTAATTGTACCAGGTTCCACCACTTCCTCTGCCAGCTCATTCCCTACATGGACCACCCTCTCTGTGAAAAGGTTGGCCCTTAGGTCCCTTTTAAATCTTTCCTTCTCACCTTAAACCTATCCTTTCTAGTTTTGGACTCCCCCACCCTGAGGAAAAGACCTTGTCTATTTACCCTATCCATACTCATCATGATTGTACAAACCTCTATGAGGTCACCCCTCGGCCTCCGATGCTCCAGAGAAAATAGCCCCAGTCCAGTCAGCCTCTTCCTATAGTTCAAACCCTCCAACCCTGGCAACATCTGTATAAATCTTTTCTAAAGCCTTTCAAGTTTAACTACATCCTTCCTATCGCAGGGAGACCAGAACTGCATGCAGTATTTCTGTAGTAGCCTAACCAAAGTCCTGTACAGCCACAACATGACCTCCCAACTCCAATACTCAGTGAGATTGCCCTTAATTAACTATAAGTCACTGTCTGCCAAAAATGATTAGATAGAGCTTTGTGAAAGCAGTGAGTGGTGTGTCTGTGACTAACATGCTTCACCGGTGTATGTGGATGGAATGTAGAATAAGGATACTGGGGAATGAATGGTAAGTGTCATTGTGTGATGGGAATTTGTGATGGGAATCTGGTGCATCAAGCAGCGCAAGAGATAATAGGCATGGCACTAGATATTTCATTTCAGGCTTAGGAAACGCAACTTGAGCCATTTCCTGGCTATAGAAACTGAGCCCATCACCTCTGCTACATCCATCAAATTTGTACCTTTGGAGATGTGAGCAAGCAGTGTCAAAAGAATATGTGCGCTAAGGCAAATTGGTTCAAAGGCTTTCTTCAGTTTGCTGGGACATGGGTCCAGCTCTCCACATTGTTCTTGTGTCCCTTTACTGTTTCCCCTTTGTGCAGTTAAATATTCCTCACGCCTCTCCCCATGAACTTTGCTTAGCCACTCACCAGATATCCGTTATGGACAGTCCTCAGGAGCCACGTACTCTATTAGAAACAGGAAATCATTGAAATATACATGCAAAGTCTGACAATATAATTGAGCTGCCATTCAAAAACTAACCATTCAAACTGAAAAAGCCTCCAGACCCAATGGAAAATAATACCTGGTCATAGAGTTGTAAAAACAAGCATCTATTTAATGTTCACATGAAAAATAGGTTACTACTTATTAATCTTTTAAAATTATCAGACCGCTTACATAACTGCCTTCTGAGATAAATAGTTCATTAGCTTTTGAAAATCAACCGAGCATTTACAGGATTCAACTATCAAAACGAACCTTTGTAACTTCAAACAATGGAGCCATTGAAACTAGAAGTACAAATTACTCAGTTTTTTCTAAGTTACACAAGATGATTTGTCTGTCAGAACAGTTCAGGAACAGATGGCTGTTTTCACTAAGACACACTGCAGACAATTGTTCGCCCCCAAATTGTGAAGATTGAAGTCACTTAACGCTAGGATTTATAATCACTGCGTTTTCTATTTTGAATGAATAGTAGTATCTTTCTTAGTGGGAAAACTACTGTAGTATGCCTCAATACTTACACAATGTTGGTCAATTCCTAGAACACATGCATTTTACAGAAGTCCACTCCACTCTCTAGATAGTGTGGGGGTGTCTGCACACTTGTATCTCATTTTCAAACAGTGAGGAGATGCTCACAACTCCAGCTCATCCATCCAAAACTCGGGGTGATTGAAGTTTGCTGTTGCAGTCAGCATTTTCCTATGCATTTTGTCCAATTGTATTGCTTTACATGGTTGAAAAATCATGCTTGCATACTTTCTTATAGTATTGTGTGAAATCTGAGAATGATTTGTTGACTGAAGACACAATGCGCATGCAAGATGTATTCTGTAATATATGATGATAGTGTTTTGTCATTGTTTTAGATTAAGCTAGATGATGGAGAGCCTGAGCCTGCAGGCAGTGACCCTTACTGATGGATCTACGGCATACATCCAACATACATTGAAAGGTGAGCAACCAAATGATAAACTGAAACTTGGGCAACAATGCAACATAGAATGTTGGGGGCGAAATGTAATTTCTCACTCCTCTGCATGGTTAATATCATTCCTCCTTGGGAGCCAGTGAGCAGAACCTAAGCAGTTCTCTATATGTGAATCTGATGATGATTTATCCCAAATAAAGAGCTATAGATGGACACCTTGGGTAGCTTAAATATTTATAAATTGCATATGACCCAGAAGATCAAACAGATGGAACTGAGGTAGAGGTGTAAAGGATATAATGGGAGAATTAACATTCATATGTACTGGGTGGACATTTTTCAAAGTTTCATGCTCATTGCATTTAAGTCATGCCATTTTTTTGATGAAAAATATGTAAGCATACAAAAATAGGGAGGAGGGGAAATTCAACAGTGGAGTGTATCTGAGATTAGTTAAAAGACCTTAAACTAAATTAAATCAATTTCAGATTCCATCTGCAGGCCTGCTGAAACCCACGGGAAGTCTGTTTCTATTTTGAAATGGAAGAACACTCCAATCCTATGATTTAAATAGGGTTATTAAAGCAACCTTTTTAACCTTTAGTTTTGGAAAATCTTCTTGAACTCCTTCACTTCATCATACTTCCTTTTATTAAAACAAAATTTTACAAGATGTGCTTTGAAGTGATGTATTAAGGACATTATACCACTTCATTGTTCATTCAGTTTATTGCACCTCATGAAAGTCTACAATGAGTTTCAATATCAGCAACTACCCTAGGATAATTCAGTTGTTGTTAGTTAGACTTAATATCATTTCCAAACTTCAGCTGGAATTTTGCCTTCCTTAGGGTTGGTGGGAAAGGTGGCAGGAAGAGCAAATATTTAAATGGGTTAGCACTAGGGTTGATCCCTACATCCTTGCTAGGCAGGTCAATAATCTAACTTCCTGATCTGCCACTTAAATCCCTTGCGTAGTCAATTAATGACCCTTCTAGGGCTTTATCCTTACACCCTCCTGATCCCTAACTCCCATTCTACAATCTCACTGCACTCCACTTCACAAAAATGTCACTCAAATTGTTCAGTTAATTCCTGGGAGACTGCTGATCTTCAATGCTTCTGTGTAGCCAGCAGCCTGGGCCTACAAAATGTGTGGTCTTTGATTGGCCAGCAACTTCAGGCAAGGGGGACATTGCTGTTCCAAGGAAATATTGGCTACAAAGTTTGCTGGTCACCACTAAAGTGCCAGATTGGCATTTGATCTGATGGGCTTTCCCACTGATTGTCTTTTATCGTTTAAGGCCCGATTCCCCACAATTCTGTGAGAATAGGGAAAAGTCATCGTGTTTTATTTTTCATGGTAACAAAGGTATAGAAATTGACTAAGCTAAATGAATAATCTAGCATCAATCTGTCAGAAGAAGAGAAAATAAATGTGTGCTTTATTGGAATGTTACCCATTGCCTTTTTCCATATCTACCTGTATTTTTTGCAGTTTTTAAACTAATTTTTTAACAAGTATATTAGTTTGGGGAAAAAGCTGGAATTTATTATTCAAGTCACTTAGTAACCACAATATTGTTAACCCGAGACAACATGATCTTATGAAAGGGAAATTGTGATTGTCACATTTACAGTTTTTGGAGATGAAGCTAGCAAGGGGAACCAGTGGATATAGTATATGTGGATTTTCGAAAAGCATTTAATAAAGTGAAAAGATACATTGTTGTACAACTTAATGAGCTCATGGCAATTGTGCAACCTAATAATGTGATAGAGATTGATTAAAACAGAGTATAGATATAAAGGTTACTCTAAGGTTCTCGGGCTGTTACTGCTGACCATTGTTGGGGACTCAGCTATTTACAATCTATATTAATGACTTGCTGAAAGAATCAAATGTGGTGTATCAGAGTTTGCTGACAGTACAAAGCTAGATGAGAAAATGAGCTGTAAGGTGGATATAGAGTCTGCAAAGAGATAGAAAGGTTTAATGAATAAGCAAGAAAGCGGCAGATAGAGTATAATGTGAGAAAATAGAAAGTTTTTCTTGGATAGAAAGAATAACAAAACAGAATTTTAAAGAAAAAATTATGTTCTGAGCAATTTTGGTGTTATTGTACAGGAAATACAAGAAGTTAATGTGTGGGTGCAGCCACCAATTATGTAGCAAATAGGATATTAGCTGTTATTGCATGCAGGTTGAGAACAAATGTGAAGAGGTCTTGCTGCAGTTAGATTGGGCTTTGGTGAAACCATGTCTAAAATCTCCTCACTCAAGGAAGGGTATGTCTGCTTTAGTGAAGTAAAATGAAAGTTCTTCAGTTAATTACTAGGATGAGAGTTGAAAGAGGTTTGTAGAATGGCCCTATACTTTTTGGAGTTTGGAAGAAGAAGTGAAATGTTTGAAATTCTGAGGGCTTCTCAGGGTAGGTGCAGAAGCTTTTTATCCTGATAATGCTTTGATTTCTGAATATATTTAACAGATGCAAAGTTGGTTGAGGGGCAAACTATTCAGCTGGAAGATGGGACGACAGCCTACATTCAACAAGTTACAATACACAAAGGTAACAACAGAAATTATAGACAGAACATCCATTAATGCTAAACATATGTCCAAGGCATGAGTGAGAGTCAGTTTGCTTAAAGTCTACTTTATGCCAATCTTTGTATTTTCAGTAGAGTTGTTTCTATTACTTATAGTCCCATTTCTATGTGAAGTAATTGCCAATATGTTTGTGTTTTATTAACAAATGAATAAAGATTTTGTTTATGTTCTGAAGTCTAGCAGAGATTAATATTACAGAAGGCGTTCAGCCGAGGATGTCCCGAAAGTAATGTCGCTTTTATTAATAACATATTAATTATATCTTCAGTGATTTTTGACATATAGATTACAGGGATAGAAGCACAATGAGATTCAAGCAGATGTGTGTATGTTTTCCCATTCTGATGCATTTCAATCTCAGCCATTTTACTGGGGGCAAGTGTTGAACAAAGACCAAATTGTTTTCTTCCGGAAAGGTAAGGCAGTCCTTGGGAGGGACACCTGAATCTGAGTGATTTTTATGCAATTTCATACACAAGAGACCTTGTTACCAGTATCCATTCACCTATCCTTTTGTCAATGGGTAAGGAAAGATGGATGGATGAATAAATCGAAATAAAACAGCTGTTTTGAATAGAAGTCACAAAATGTAATTAGATGTTAATCTACAGTTTCATTAAAGTGAAGGTTAAGGTGAACCTCTAATAATCAAGACTGAAACCTTAACATTTTAACTGGAGCATAACACATATCAGTGAAATCATGCAGTTTGTTTCAAAGTTATAATAATTAGCCTTTTTTTCAGCAAGTAGAATATAATTTAGTGTGGACAATGTAAAGCAAGAACAAAATAAACTTATATCCTGTCACTCCAGGTATATTTAACTCCTGCTATGGTATAGATGCAGAACATGATCATATTGGTAGGCTCTTTCTTCACCAAGTTTTAATAGCTAATCAACAGACATTTTGATTTACCTGTCAGTTGAACAGAAGCCAACCCAGAGAAAATTATGTGTGACTGCTTTTCTGTCTGACTTAGTCATATGTTACAGAAAATCGAATTTGCCCACTATTGGGACTGGGGTGTATTGGGAAAGAAAAACTGCAAGAGAGGAGAAAATAATTTCAATGAGGTTAGAAAAAAAAACTGCAACTGTTCAGGATGCACTTTTCAATCCCTTGTTTTGATTTTGTGTTTCAGAGTTTTTTAATGAATTTAAATTTGCAGGTGACAATCTGCCTTTTGAAGATGGCCAGGCTGTACAGCTTGAAGATGGCAGCACTGCATATATCCATCACACCCCTAAAGGTAGCTGTGATTCTTAGAATGTACTCTTACAGCCTTATTTCTGTGCTGGAACAACACTAGATGTCCAGTGTCAATTACATTATAACAGAATTCAAGACCATAGGAACTATGTAAGTGATTGATGAATGACTTCCTCCAGTAGTTTGTAATCAATGCTTATTAGATGAATAATTATGTTAGATTCTGCATCATGTCTATTATTTCTCAAAGTGAAAGGAAAAGGGCGCATGTATTGAAAAAGTGAATAACTCTCCACTCAATCAAGCTTGTTTATGTTGTTTTGGCATTTTGTTCTTTAAAAATTATTTGCTGCACTTTGCTCTGTTATCCCATCCTGATTGATCATTTAGTTCAGGAAATCAAATCTGATAAACAAAAATAAAAACAGGTAATGCAAGAAATGGTCAATAGGTCAGGCAGTATCAGTGGAGAGTGAAACAGTGTTAGCATTTCAGATTGGTGACCTTTCATCAAAAGTAGTAACAGGTAGGATTTGCTCAATATAAAAATGCATATTTGATGTAAATTAAATAGCTTTGCATATCATGGACTTTGTAGAGAAAACAGTGGTGAAGAACATACTGCAAGTATATGGTCATGTCATTAAAACGCTCTCAAAAGTGTATGACTGACCAAAGGGGAATAAGAGTAGATTTAAAGCATGATTGCTTTTCTCTTAAGCCTGAGACAGTAAGGTATTGTTAAATTTACTCCTTCTGCCATTTACTCCTGCCCTTTACTGATGTAGGCCAGAGGGTGTTCCCTAAACCCTGGTTTTCAATTCCAATTATTGAAATAAACACACAGCAACATCTTTTAAGATGTAATCAAAGATAGCGTTTATTAACAAAACATTCAAAGCAGGGAAGAATTGTTTACTACTTTATCCATGCACACAAGCACTCAGGAATCAAAGAATGTAGGCGGGGAAGAGAAATGTTATAAATTACAAATTTTCATAAATCTAGGAATATTAAAAATCAGTTCACGTGAGTTACAACTTCCTAGAGATCAGTGTCCGATAATATTGTCCTTGATGAGTTGGGCCCAGTGATATTCCTTCTTACAGGCAAAGTTTTGGCTGCTTTCCAGCCATCAACTTGGAGACAGAGGTGATGTATCTGAGGCAGGCTGCCAGTTCAGCCTGGAGTCCTGCTTTCCTTTTTGAAGTCAAACAGCAATCGGCAGACTCATAGAATTGTATAGTTAAGCTATTAAACAAGCTCCAACTGCAGTTGGTAAGGCAAAGATACACATTTCAGGGCTAATGGCCCATCTTGGCAGATTAGTTGGAAGATTATTACACTAATAATGTATTCTTACCTTCACCATTATAGTTTACATTGCAACACAATATGTTAAGTCTAAAAGCATCAACGCTTATTTTAGTATAATGAGTCTTTGTCCAGAATTGACTGGAAGAAGCTTGTCACCAAGTACATTGTGTACAGTTTTGACTGGATTATCTACACAACGCAGAAGTGTCTGGAGACAAAATCGTATGATCAGCCTTGTCCATTTTATGAGTTCAGCTAATTTGCTCATTTTTAAAATAAAACAGTATTTAAAAATAAACATATCAAAGAGAATGCCATTTTGCTTTTGGATTTCTCTTTATGTCATCTGGCCATTAGCCAAGTATTTACTAAAAATATTTTGGGTTGCATTGTGAATGCTGGTGTTCAGGATGCCATGTGTTGTTACATAATGGTCATCTTGGAGAAGTAATGGATGGAAATTTAGGATTCCAAACTTTTCCCTGCTAAACTGCAGTTAACTGTTCGGTAGATAGTACCATTATTTGGTTTCACCCATTAAATTACTACTGGATCACTATCAGTATGCAATATCAGAACAATAAGAAATTTTATTGAGGCTTGAAAGTGCTAACTGATCTATAACGTACTGCTTGTTTTCACTAGTACCAAGCACCTTCTGTACTTAATAAACAACTACAATATTTCTTCTTGGTCTGTATCACAATTTTTGAGTCATGATTCTTATGTTAACATTTATAATCAAAGCATCTTGCATCAAAACCCTATAATGGCTGTGCCATTATTTGGCATTCATGCTGTAATTCCGGTCCTCATATCACCAGATGAAGCTAACAGATGGATTGACTAACTTTGTCTACTATTGTTTCTTTATTTAGCCCAAAGTTGTGAATTCTTCCTGTCTCTATCCTAATGATCAATACAGTCAAGGCTTTCACCAGTCTAACTTTGATGGAGCCATTCAATTCTGATTAGACGCTGTGAGCCACTCACTCAGTTTCCTTTCTGTTAATGGATTGATCTTAGGCTCACTTGCCCCAAACTGATTGCATTGATAAGTTTGAAAGAACGTTTACTATACAAACAGAGGCTAGTTGGCTCATCATGTTTGCACCAGCTGAAAGCCAAGCCATCCCACCTAATGCCAATTTCCAGTCTTTAGTCTGTAGCCCTGCAGGGGCTTGAGTATATCCAGAGATTATTTACATGAGTTGAAGGTTAATTGCTTTACTATCCTTTGAGGCAATATGTTTTAGACCATACCACTCGCAAGGTGAAAACAGTTTGCTTCATCTCCCTTTTTAGTTGTTTTTACCAATTATTGTAAATTGATGTCCACTCCCCCACAGTCATTGGTTGCAGTGCTAAGGTGGATAAGCCTTTCTGAACCACTGCATTTGGGCTCCTCGCAATTTTGTACGTCTCAATCAAATCCCCCATCAGCTTCTTCTGTTCTAAGGAAGACAGCCCAGGCCTATCTGGCTTTTTTCCTCCTATCTGGCTATATTTTTCCAGTCCTGGCAACATCCTTGTAAAGTTTCTCTATGGCCTCTTTAGTGTAATGTCATCCTTTTATTGATGAGGTGACTAGAATGCACACAGTATTCACGTTGGAGCATAACTAATGATTTATATAGTTTCAGTGTAAACCCCCCCCACCCCCCTCCGTATTCTATATATGTACAAAGGAAATGATTCCATTAAAATTGGTTTTGGGATTGTCCTTCCTGCATTCTGGTTTCATATTCATTTTAGTCGTGGTAAAGACTCGAGCATTTCACTTTGGGTGGTACAAAATATATTAATTCATTAGGTTCCTTTTGTTTTAAGAAAAGCTTGTATTAACTCAGTAATCCTAAGCAGATTTTTATTGTTTTAAGTTACATTTCAAATAATTGCAGGTGGCAACGAATTCTCCAAAGTAACAAACCTTCACTTAAGTTATATATTTGAATGGCATATCTCTTTATCTTATGGCCAATGATAGCTGGATATTGTAAAAACACAATTAAAATAGTTTGATCAGTAGACTTTGCAGTTCTTGTTTTATAGGTCTTTCTCAACATTATGATAATAATTTCAACTGCAAAGTGCTTAGTTGACTGTGAAGTGCTTTGAGATGTCCTGAGGAAATGAAAGGCGCTATATGAATGCACATGGGTTTTTTTCTTTGTTTGAAGCAGTTGGTGTCATTTGCTAAGTGATTGCTTTGACGCAGTTTGTTTTTTATGATCTATATCATAATTGAATACATTAAGATTTTGCCAATGATGATCTTATTTCCATGAGAACTGCATACAAAAATTTTAATGAGACTTACCCTCTTTGTGGTGTTGGTAACAGCAAATGTCAAGCCTGGTTGTTTTTTTACTTACATGACCTGTCATATGTGAGTGGAGATCAGAGAAGTGTGAGGAGCCTGGAAGTCAGGATTCCCCTGTAGGCTATGGAGTTTTAACTTGTCAGCAGTATGCATGCATGTTTTTGTGAGATCACCAATCAATTCTCCATACCATAACCAGCCTAATTTACAAGCCTGACTTTTGGTTATTCAAGGTACAGACTTTTGGTAGCTGCAGAACCAGATAGGTCTATGGTGCAGCACTTCATGAGATAATGACCATTGACGAGATACTGAGCAGAAAAGAGACCATGGTTCGGCTGGGGAAAACACACTGTGAGGAAAAAAAACACAATTTGAAGAACCTTTCGAAAATGGGAAGGGAGGTAATACATTGCTCATGCTGAGAAAACCGGTTGCAGACAGTGCCAGTGAAAGAAAAACTGCAGGTAGTAGAGGGGATGTAGAACAAGAAATAAACTGATATCGACAAAGGCAAACACAGACACATGCATCTTGTGAAACCACCAAACCTTTGAGATAGCACCTTATATTGTCAAGTTCAAGTGTGTTGGTACTGAAGTTGAGAAATAATCCAAAGTTTGGACTGAGGTTGTTGTTTATTTGTGACACTAAATAAAAATAAGTCATCTACAGTTGACCTTGTTGGAAGTTATTTAGAACATAATGAAGCCATGCTGTCTTTCGACGTAGTTACAGGTCGTTCTGCTAAAACACGCATTTCGTTAATATGAATTCACTATTACGCAATTGACGAATTGGGGAGACTATTCTTAAAGTGTAAACCTTTAAAGCGTGTATTGGTTATAACACGATTCTGGCCCCATCAGTTTAAATGGTGCTGCTGTTATGAGACTTTCTGAGAACATGGGATTGCATGAGAACGGAACTACCGTGTTATAACGGAACCGACTGTACTGTGGCTGCCTCAAAATTGCCCTGGTAAGTAGCAATTATTGTGTCTAATTGTCTTCCCCAGATGATTTTGACCAGGATGCAGTACAAGCAGTCCAACTAGAGGATGGTACAACAGCCTATATTCATCACCCAGTCTCCATGCAGGGTTCCAACACTATCCTGGCTGTGCAGACAGAAGCAGGTTTAGAAACACTGCGTGCTTCAACAGATGGCACTGTCGACCATGAGTCTATTAGTGCTCTTGAGCATTATGCCAACAAGGTAAGCTTTATCCATGATTTGGAACAATCTTTGCTCATTGTTGTGAATGTGAGCTTTTGTAGGATGATTGTCTCATAACTGTCTCTTTAATTCCAAGGGAAAATGGTGGAATGAAGAGAGCCATGTGTGACTTCCAAATTGTGCCAGATGCAAAGCCTGGGTGGCTTGGTTGTTATGGGGAACAGGACAGTCCAGGTTAATTTACTGGCAAGAAGGATACCGTAGGGAGTTTCCTTTTTTGGAGACCAGAAGTAGAGGACATTGTAAGACTTAGAGGTCTCCCTTTTAAGAGTGACTTGCAGATAAATCTTTCACAGAGGGTCATTAATCTGTGGAATTCTCTTCTCCAGTGGAAACCAAGTCAATGAATTTATTCAAAGCTGAGCTGGATAAATTTTTGATAGTTAAGGGAATCAATAGTGATAGAGAGCAGAGAGTAAATGGAGTTGAGACTGCAGGCAGGTCAGTTGCGATCTTATTGAATGGCAGAGCAAGTTCAAAGGGCCAATGACTTACTCCTGCACCTACATCCTATGTTTCACATCTGTAATGAACCTCAACTCTACCAAAACCCATGGTCAAAATAGCGAGTTAGCTGAATTTCATCCAGGCCCCAACTCTCAATACAATCCTGTTGAATATCTGATATCAATTTCCAAAAAAATTCACCTTGCATTCATGTTTTGCTGAATGATCTCAATTTAAAAATTGTATGTGATATCAATTAAATATGTAACGAAGGTTGTGAATAAATAAAAACCATTTGTGGTTTTCACAGAACAATGAACAGGGTTGACTAATTCAATCCGAAACAGCAATTAAAATCCCAGAACATGATTTAATAAGTTGCAGTTTGTCTAATAATCAGTGGTTCCAAAATCATCCCTTGGATAGCATAAAATAATCCATTTTCTGACCCACTAAACAATTTCAAAGAATAACAACAAAGCATTTTGTCAAACGTGCAATTTGTAATAAAATGATATTCATGTTAAATCAACTATCTTGTTTTGAATATTTGTAAATAAAAGAATCTTTAGTGAATTAGTATTAGTTTGAAGTGTTTGTTTTTTCAGGTGTCAGAGGAAGATGAAGGGGTCAGCAGTACTACTGGGCTACCTTCCGATGTGAGCAAGGACAAACCTGTGCAGGTATCACTTTCAGTTTCATATCAGCATAAGATTGGTGTGCAATTCCTTGGGTATGCAAATTAATCCCTGGAAAGTAGTGGACCTGAGACATCTTTGCTGACTCATGACAAGGGTGGTATTTTCTGTTGATGTTTCACCAAACTAGTAGCAATGAGCACTGCCTGTTTAACTCTACAATTTGGAAGGTATTGGTATCTGTGTTTGATTGGGAGCAATTAATCTGCTATATTGAAGCAAACGCAACCTTCCTCAGATGTAAAGGACATATTAATGATTAATAATTAATCCTTTAGGACATCTTAATGGTTAACTAAAACACTACACATATGTTATTCTTTTATTATCAAATTTTCTACCAATTTATTTGGCTGAATTAACTTATATTACATTCTATACTACATATCTCCTTCAACATTATAAAAACTAGATGTCCTATTTAAATGCACAATTTATCAAATCAAAGCATTACTCCCAATAGCTTGATCTATTTATCAGTCTTCATTAAAATTAGAATTTCAATGAAAACTTTCAGGAGTTTATTTGCACATTGTTCTGGTTGAAACATTTCAAAGGCTTGTGTTCTTGAGATGAGTTATTTTAAAAACCATAATTTAATTGGACCAGTCTTTACTTAACAGTTTATCTGTAGGGTTCATATTTAGATTACACTAACATTTAATAAACACAACTGCAAATTTGTGTTATTCAACTGAAGTAGTTAATTAAAAGTTATGAGGTGCATATTATTGTTGATTACACTATTCCAATGCCCAGTATGTCTGACTGTTTCCATTGTCAGATTTGTATAATTTGATGTATGTTTCAAAGGTCAGTTTGCTTTTTGGTCATAGTATAATGTAAAAATTAGCTAACTAATGCCAGATGTTCTTGTTTTACCTAACTACTTTTCACTTGCTGTTTGGATGTGTGTTTCAACCGTAAGGGGCAGATTACCATTTTAATTTGCTTTCCACTGCTGAGTTGTCTAATCTGAGTGTTATCCTGAGATCAGAAATTTACCATCTGACTGAAGCTAAAGAGTAAATGTTGTCTGGAGGAGGAATGTTATCTGAGGCGTTCCTGATGTGCACTGATGTGCCATGCCACACAAATTGCTTTAATTAACATTGAAAGATTTTTATCCCCTCTTGTTTTTACACAGCTCGTGATTGATGGTGAAGTGCGAGTCAGTGCAAAGGGGCAGCAGATAGGGGAAAAGGCATTTCGCTGTGGGTTTGAGGGCTGTGGCCGACTGTATACAACTGCACATCATTTAAAGGTAAATAATGGGGCTGACATGGTTTGTGCAACATTTTTGTGCCTTATGCACTTGAGCCTTCACCTTGGATTTAAGGTTCTGAAGAAGGATCACTGGACCCGAAAGGCTAACTCTGCTTTCTGTCCACAGATGCTGCCAGACCTGCTGAGTTTTTCCAGCAATTTCTGTTTTTGTAACTTGTATGTGGAAAAAAAAAGTATAAGAGACAGGCTCAGTACTTTGACCTCTGGGACCAGAATGACTCCAGCGTAGATCCATATAATCCAATATGAAATGGCTCAGCTACTGGACACTTGTCCATGGAACTGTCGATAATTGCACATTAATTAGCAACCTTATTCAGAAGGATGGCCAAAATATCAAAGCAGTAAGTCATAAGGAGTTTAGAAAGAATAGTGGTTTAGGGAGAGAATTCCAGAGCATGGGATCCAGGCAGCTGAAGGCACAGTCACTAGTGATGGACCAATTAAAATGAGAAATGCTCAAGAGGCCAGAATTGAAGGAGCACAGTAATCTTGGAGGATTGTGTGAGTGGAGGAGATTACAGGCAGAGGGAGTGATGAGGCACTGAGGGATATTGAAAGTAAGGATGAAACTTCTTAAATCCAGCCATTTGCTTGACTGGGAGCCATTGTGGGTCAGCAGGGATAGAAATAAGGGTGAAAAGAATTCAACACAAGTTAAGACATGAAGAACAGTTTTAGATTATCTCAGATTTGTGATGGGTAGAATGTTGGAGGCCAGCCAGGGTTATATTGGAACCATTAAGTCTGTTGGCAGCAAAGGGATGGAAGAGTGTTCCAACAGCAAGCTTATCATACATAAATAAAGAATTATTACATATATGATTTCATGATCTTTGCTTTGCATTTTATTTAATGCAAAGGTTGAAGTCTAAATAGGATACACTGATTATAAGTGATGGACTTAAATCTAGTATTTATTTTATAGAATTGCATATTTTCTGAACAAATGTAGTAATATTTGTGTAACTTTTTTCAAGTCCTCTTAATAGATCACAACCTCTCATAGAGACTCCTGAGACTTCAGAAATGTTCAAGAGTCTATATTTCTTCACTATATCTTCTCTGTTTCACTCTTACACTCATCTTGAATCTCACAGTATTTTGCCCCCACAGACTTTGGGCACTTCGACCTTTTCTAAATGTTGGAAGTATGGAGCATCGGAGGCTAAAGAGTGACCTTGTAGAGATTTATAAAATCATGAGGGGCCTGGAAAGGGTAAATAGACAATGTCTTTTCCCTGGGGTAGAGGAGTCCATAACTAGAGGGCATAGGTTTAGGGTAAGAGGGGAAAGATTTAAAACGAACCTAAGGGGCAACTTTTTTATGCAAAGGGTGGTGTGTGTATGGAATGAACTGCCAGAGCAAGTGGTAGAAGCTGGTACAATTATAACATTTAAAAGGCATTTGGATAGCTATATGATTAGGAAGGGTTTAGAGGGATATGGGCCAAGAGCTGGCAAATGGAACTAAATTAATTTAGGATATGTGGTTAGCATGGACGAGTTGGACCAAAGGATCTGTTTCCGCGCTATACATCTCTATGACTCTATGATTCTATTCAGCAGGTCAGGAATAATCTGGAGGGAGGGAGAAGCTCAAGTTAGCCGGTGTGATTTTCACCATGTTGGTGGGAATTCCGAGTCTGCAGGTAGGATTTTCATCTCCTAGATGATAGGATAACTTAAAGTCAGGTCTGACACTGGCAAACAGAGGCATTCTGATACCAAAACAGTAAGTTTAAAAGACAATACCCTATTCATAAAAAACATAAACCCACTTCCTCTCCCTCAGCTTCTCGGCCTTAGACCTCTCAACCCCTCTAACCTTAATTGTCTTACCTGCTAACCCCTTCACCCTTCTTGACCAACTGCTCACCCATTTACCCTCACCACAACCCCTTTACCCTCTTACCATTCATATTCAATAGCACACTCCCCCTGGAGCCACTATGTAAACACAGCACAATGCCCTGTAATAGTATTTGGAAGATGTTGCTGAGCTCTTAATACAGAGCTGCCAAAATGAACATATATCACTTGAAAGGCATTTGAACAACCATACACTGCTTAAGAAACTCCTACAGAGGAATCTCGATTATCCAAAGGACATGGTCGGGGAGTACTTTGTTCGGTTAATTGAATTCCAGATAATTGAATGCCGGATAACATAATTCAATCAAACACTGGGACGTTGCGATCTTGCAGATAATCCGATATTCAGCTAACTGAATGCCAGATAATGGAGGTTCCTCTGTATATCTGTTGATCATCAAACTCTCATTACTCTGGATAGTTGTGTAAACATAATCTATAGTATAGAATCAATTAGGTCCTTTGAAGCTAAATTGAAGCTCATTTGTCTATCTCAAAGCTTTCAAATAGCCAAACAAATGGCTGAGCTGTTTTGCATAACAACAATGGGCATCTTTAAACAATTAATTCAGAATAATACACTGGATTAGCTTTTCAATATTGTACAATGCAGCATGATACTTTATTGTTGGTGGATAATCTAATGAAATTGAAGATTTTTCAACTTCTATAATATAATTCTTTTGTTTAACAACTTACCAGTTGTAATAGAGTATAAGTAGTAATAAACTGGCAACTGCATTATACAATTGTCACTTACCTTTTTCAGTTTCAGCATTATAATTACTGACTTTAATAAACACAGATATAACTCAGCCTACAGTACTTCATGATTTACTGTAAATGTGCTCTGCCTTCCTGCAACAAATCCAGGTGTGATTTTAGAATACTTCCAGACTGCTTGCCGCTCTCTTTCCCCCCCCCCCCACCCCGCTACTCAAAAGGTAGCATCCAGCTCACTGAAAATTTCAAAAATTCTGAAATTCCCACTTCCAGTATGGCCCCTGAGAGTCACAAGCAGCAGTGTGTGGATTTCCTGACCCTCCACATTTCCATCTTTGCTGGAAATACTGATGGAAGTGAAGGCAGGACTTCAGCCTACACTGCTCCCCTGCCAAGTTTTAAATTTCCAATTCTATGCCATCTTCAACTGCAGAGATTAATAATGCAACCGTTTATGAATGAATACCATTCAAGGAAAAATGTGGGCAGGACAGTGAGAGAATAGGGCACAAAGGATAGGACTGTGGTTGAGTAGTGGACACAAGTGAATAAATGACAAATGGGACATTGCAGGGGCAAGCAATCCTGGGGAAAGTGCCATGAATGATCTTGGGATACTTTTAGAGCCTTCAAAGTCTTGTAAAGGTGAAATAAAGCTTTGCAGCTCCATCTGTTAGGGATTTCAGGGGTAGCTTAAAGGAAAGTGATTAAACAGATCCAGTCCAGACTACACCAATGGACAAAATACACATTGGAGCATCCCTAACTCACTGAATTAGATTGTATTGGGTTTAGCACAGCTGAAGATTCCAATTTAAGGATTTGAATAAAACTCCCCCCTCTTCCAAATCACGTGAACCTCAAGTGACACTTGTTATCAGACTTTTGTTTTCTAATTGCCGTATTCTCCAAGTTAAATGACATGGTGGGACTATGAAAATAAACCCCAGTAGGCTAGAACAACAGTATGTGGCTGATTCAGAAGTGATCATGTAATCTGCTTGCACTGTGCCACAAGATTTAATTGGATCATATAGTTGGTTATTGTTACCATCTAGTGGAAGCAGTCAGTATTGTAATGCAAGTTTTCATACAAATTTTAACAGTTTATTTTATTGCTTACAATCCTTTCAAAGGTTATAGCTGTGCAATACCAAACCAAAGGGAACAAAATTTTACCTGTGACTGGTTTTTGGATCACAGTCATTGGGTATAATATTGGGAAGCTGCTTATGAGAAAAACAAAAGCTGTGACTCTGTGCTCCAGTCCCTATCCCCCTTCCCAGAAAGTTGTTGAGTCTGGGGATCAACAGAAAAATTCATAACTGAAGATGATATGTTTTGTTTTTGTAAAGTCATAACATTTTGTGGAACTAAGGCACGGAGATGCAGTTAAGGTACAGAAACAAACAAAAACAGAAATTGACCAGCAGGTCTGACAGCATTGGTGGAGAGAAAACAGAATTAATGATTTAAGTCTAGTTCCCCATTTTTCAGGACTAGAAGCATCTGGCTGCTTATATATGCTGATGGCAGTGGGAAGGTTGGGGGCAGGGGCGTTGGTTGTGGAATGATGGGACAGGTGGAGACGGAGCCCAGAAAAGGGGACTTAGACAAAAGGACTGTTGACAGTGAGCCAGGGAAGAATGGAAGCTAGATAGGTGATAACTGGGACTGTGAATAAATGAAATTGGATTTGCTGTGCTGGAAGCAACCAAGTTCATGACAGGACCTGGGGTTGTGGCAGTAGATAATAGACGAAAAAGGACATTTCATGCCATGAAATTGTTAAACTCTGTGTCGAGCCTTGAAGGCTGGAGGGTACCTAAGCAAAAGATGAGTTGTTGTTCCTCCAATTTGAACCAAAGGTCACTGGAACACTGCGGCAGGCCAGAGAGATAGGTTAAAAAAAAAGGATTGCAGATGCTGGAAACCAGAGTCTAGATTAGAGTGGTGCTGGAAAAGCACAGCAGGTCAGACAGCATCTGAGGAGCAGGAAAATCGACGTTTCAGGCAAAAGCCCTTCATCAGGAATAGAGCTGAATACCTGATGAAGGGCTTTTGCCCGAAACGTTGATTTTCCTGCTCCTCGGATGCTGCCTGACCTGCTGTGCTTTTCCAGCACCACTCTAATCCAGAGAGACAGATATGTTGGTCATGGAACACAGTGGTTTGTTGAAGTGGCTAGGAACTGAAAGCTCGCAAACAAACGTTGGGAATAGGAACTCACTTATCCCTCAAATATAAAAGCAGTGGAAATAGCTGGTACCAGGACTTCTTGACTGGGAGATCTCAGTCAGTCTGGATTGGGAACAACATCTCCAGCAGTAGTCCAGTCCACGTTTCGTCTCCCCAGTGTAAAAGAGCCCACATTCTGAGTAGTGAATCAATAGTCTAGATTGTTTGAAGTGTAGGTAAATTGCTCCTTCACCTGGACGGTATGTGTTTGGGGCCTCAGATGTTGAGAAGACAGAGAATAAAAGGGCAAGTGTTACACCTTCTGCAATTGCATAGGAAGGTGTTGTGGGGATGGGGAGAGTTTTTGGGAATGGAGGAGGAATGAACTAGGGTCTCCTGGAGGGCTGGTCCCTGACAAATGCAACAAGCGAGGGGAGGGAAATAGGTGTCTGCTGGTGGCATCTTATTGGAGGTGGTAGAAATGGCAGTTGGTGGAATGGAAAGTGAGGACAAAGGAAACTCTACCTTTCTTATGGGAGGAGAGAGAAAGGGTGGAGGCAGAGAGAAGGGGTGAAGGCAGAAGTACAGGAAATGGGTCAGGCACAGCTAAGGGCCTTGTCAACCGTGGTAGCTGGGAATCCTTGATTGAGAGAAAAGGTCAACATGTCTGAATCCTCCCCTGCAAAAGGTAGCATCCTCAGATCATAGGCAATGAAAGCACGCAAACAACACAGACTGCAGCTTGGGAGGATAGATTAGGCAATTTAAATGTAAGTTAATTTTAAAATGTTAAACGGCATGTTGTTCTTGAAGGTTGGTGACTTGGCTGGCTTCACATGGTGGTCATTCTGAGTTTGGTGTTGAGGAGGTTTGAGGTTTAAAGTTAAAGACAGACCTTTTTTCTAGAAACAGCCGCTGTTGGGCTGAGTGTTTTCAGAAATATCTGTCTGTGGCACCGAGATTATAAAAATCAGCAAACAAGGTTCAAATCATGCAGGGTAAATGGAGAAAGAGAGATGAGGAATCCATTCAGAACCTGATTCCTCCTCCACATTCCATTTATTTGAGAATTGGGATGCAAAGAAAACAAGTGCTTAAATACACAAAGGGTAACAACTCTCGCTCTCGCTCTCTCTAACTGGCAAATATCCGGAACCTGGCCATGACTAGTGGATTCCACTTGTATGGCTAACATGATTGGAATTCTTCCAGACACACTCCTTTTATAACCCTCGTTGTCTGAGTACATTGTTAGATAATCAGATGTTTGTCAGCTTGCTAATGTGGGAGGAGAATGTTCACACTCCTCCAAGGTAGTTGTTCCAGTTGAGGCTTTGCAGAGATATTACTGAGATATTCTATTTTGGAATTAAAGTATAGAATCTTAGATAGGGGCACACACACCAATGCCTCTGGCACATTGTCTTGTGCAGTTACTTGTCTTGTGTTTCTTAGCTCATTAATCATGCATGTATAATGTTGTGCAAATGACTAGGCAAATCAAAAGTGACAAGTGTACAGGTAGTTCCCAATCCTGGCTGGATCTTCTAGGCCATAAGTTCTGATGCTAGATTTAAAAGCCAACAGTATACTCCATTCATCAAGGTATGTTTTTACTAATGCGAGTCATAAATACCATTTTAGTTCAATCATCACGGTGTGTGTGGTCATAGAATGCTCACTATGTCACACCTGCTTCAGTGGTAACATTGTTCCAGAGTAAGGTTTCCACGCATGCTTTAGCTTTCACAAAGCTGAGGTCAGAACCATAGTTGAAAGGAAAGGTCAGCATTTTATTACATAGATAAATCAAATGGAATACTAATTCACTCCTTCTGCCCAGCTCAGTCACCTAAGAAGCAGGTGGCTATAAGATTATCTTGGCTCAGAAGTCCTTTGTTTTGTCTTCATTTCTTTGGTTATCCTGGCTTATCTCATGATCCATATCCTCATCTTCCTCCTCTGAGGTTTCCCTTTGCTGTTGCATCTCCTCAGCCAACATTGAGACAGTTCAGAGTGCAGCATGCCATTATAATGTGGGACACCATTCTGAGGTATACTGCATGGCACCACCTCACTCGTTCAGGGATTGGTACCTGATTTTCAAGAAGCCTATGGTCTTATGCAATGGCTCTGATGTGGGCAGAATTGTATCATTTCTTAGCCTTGGTCTGCGGATTACTTCAAGGTGTCATCAGTCAGGTGTGGAGGGGGGTTCCCTTTTTTGTCCATCAACCATACTGTATAAGCTGACACCAGTGAAAGAGGCTGGCACCAATGAGTAGTCCAGAATTCAGAGTCATGACAGCTCTCTGGACGTCTCTCTCAGAGCTGCCATATTTGGCTGTTGTAGTCACAACTTACATGAACAAAAAGTCAGTGAAATGCTTTTCTGTTGGCAAAGACTGTTAAGTTTATTTTCGAGCGCTCCGATTACTATGTGGATGTGACTGATCATACTCTGAATAAATGAAAACCCAGTGATGGCCTGACTTCCCATGTCAGAAGGGAAAGACAATGTCAGGGTATCCCTGGTACACACATGAGCTGACAATTGTAAAGTGCCACAAAGGTCGCATTAGTTTCCTGAGACAATTAGCTGGCATAAAAATTAAAGTCAGCTGTTACTTTTGGTACCAGGGTAGGATTGCCAGCTAGTCCAGGTCCTCGTCCAGCAGCTGGCACAGGTATGTGGTGATGACTCTGGACATCCTGAGGTCTTGTCTACATGGCTGCCATTCATTTTCAGATAGACACACTCCTGTCTGGGTGAATCTGTCTCTTTGCTTAAATGGTTATGTATCGCATTTTTCTGCAATATACTCATGTATCTCCATTGAAAGAACATTGACAGCTTTGTGTGAAAACGTTCAGTGACTGTGCACTATGACAATCAAACTGCAGAAATAAAGCATCTGACCTATCAGAACCTGATTTCACTCTGGAATCTGACTTGTCCTGTAGTGTGAGGGGCTAACTCCTGATTATAATATCACAGGAGCCTGGAGACATATACCAGAGCTACATTAACATCTAGCCTGACAATATCCCATCTCATGCACAATATTCATCTCGCCTCATTGAAAGTGACCCATGAAAGTATCAGTGTAAAGCAATGCCAAGAGTCCCTAGGTCACCCTCCTTCTCATCTCGAATGCCAAGCCTCTCCTAACATCATTCATCTTAGCGGTGTCATATTTGCAATCCAGTGACCATCTATCATTGGATAGATGGTCATTGGAAGGTGAGGTTTTGAGACAGTATCCTTTGCACCATTGACTATTCTGGACCTAAGAGATGTCAGGTCATAGCGTACTTTCATTCAGTATTTCATGAGATTAGATTACAAATGGATAACGTGTACTTTGTTGACATGCTTCTTAAGTGTGAATTGAAGGTAGTTTGTTAGTATTTTTACAATATATGTTAATGATATAGAAGATGGTATCAGCAATAACATTAGCAACTTTGCTGATGATACAAAGCTGGATGGCAGGGTGAAATGTGATGATGTTAGGAGATTACAGGGTGACCTGGACAAGTTAGGTGAGTGGGCAGATGCAGTTTAATGTGGATAAATGTATGGTTATCCACTTTGGTGGCAAGAACAGGAAGGCAGATTACTACCTCAATGGAATCAATTTAGGTAAAGGGGCAGTACAGAGAGATCTGGGTGTCCTTGTACACCA
>NC_057735.1:37764941-37771332 GCF_004010195.1 Chiloscyllium plagiosum | reverse complement strand
GGATCTGATTGAGACTTATAAGATTATTAAAGGATTGGACACGCCGGAGGCAGGACACATGTTTCCGTTGATGGGTGAGTGCCGAACCAGAGGACACAGCTTAAAAATACGGAGTAGACCATTTAGGACAGAGATGAGGAGAAACTTCTTCACCCAGAGATTGGTGGCTGTGTGGAATGCTGCCCCAGAGGGCAGTGGAGACCCAGTCTCTGGATTCATTTAAGAAAGAGTTGGATAGAGCTCTCAAAGATAGTGGAATCAAGGGTTATGGAGATAAGGCAGGAAGAGGATACTGATTAGGAATGATCAGCCATGATCATATTGAATGGCGGTGCAGGCTCAAAGGGCTGAATGGCCTACTCCTGCACCTATTGTCTATTGTCTGTTTGGGAATCAATAGAATCCTGATTACTGGAATAGTCTCTAACGTGTCAGCAATCAACTCCACCTCATTTCAGAAAAGATGTTACTTTTCCCACTTTGGGTGTTTCCTTGTAGATCATCACAAGTGTTTGCTTCTGGCCTGTCATATCCAGTATAAGGAAAGGTAGTAAAGACCTTAGTAAAGCACTTCACTGCCTAGCTTGCCATGGTGGGAAAGGAATTAAACACATCTTTGGCCTGAGGAAACTTGTGATATTTGCAAAGTTTTCTTGGAAACCTCAGTCACCTGTACAGAAATACTAAAAACAAACTGTCACTGCCATGAGTATAGTATACATTCCCAGGTACAAAGGGTCAGTTAGACTAGAAACATCAGCTCTTTTCTCTCCTTACAGATGCTGCCAGACCTGCTGAGATTTTCCAGCATTTTCTCTTTTGGTTTCAGAGTCCAGCATCCGCAGTAATTTGCTTTTAACAAATAATTATCATCCAGTGGTGATTGCAAACGCTGAAGGAAAATATTGCAAAAGGCATTACACTTCGGATTTTCAGAACAAAATAGTGAGATTTAGAATTTGAGTTCACAACAGAGAGTTGCAGATTCTGCCTCTAATCCATATATATCCATTATTCCTTCCCTCTCCTACCTTTTCATTATTTTCTCCGGTTATACTTTACCCTCCCTCAAATTTGGTTGAGCCCTTTTTATTTTTTGATGAATGCCTGTGTTCAAACTCTATGGGAGCTTGCTGCTTAGGTTCTACAGTTCTTGTATCTTGTCCGGATTGAAGCCTAGATAACCCTGACATGTCTTGATATTCTCCCATCATTACTTTGAGACTGTCCCCTCCCCTTCTCTCCCTCATGGTATCTAGTATATTCTCTCTATTATATTCAGTTGACTGTAACCATTCCCTCAGCTAGCCAATACTACCAGGCCAATGTCTGCACTTGAAATGGCCACAGCCACAGTGACAGCATGGATAGATCCTAGGGACCCCACAATTTATGTACAACCCACTCCAGCCAATGATCGTAACCTATTTTCCCAGCCTGAAATGGCATTGATCACCCAACTTGAGTTGGATCAATCACATGATTAACCATGGTCAACCATTCGGACTAGAAATGGCCAAGCATTGTTCCTAGGAGAGTGTTTCTGGAACCATCTTTTCTTTAGCATGAATAGATTGCTTTTCAATGCATGCATGAAAATAGTTGAGCAGTTTGCCTATTTCATATTCAGAATGCCAGGACAAAAAGAACAACCTTGTGGACAAAATATTGCACATTTTTGTCACGCCCACAATACTGCTATAAATAAATCCTCCATTTTCTGTTTTGAGTTTTGCTTAACTTGGTGTTTTGACTGTAGTGGGAGGACAGAAGTACTGGTGCTGCAGCTTAACATTGTACAAACTTGCAAGGGATTTACTGAAAAAAGTAATACAACTGTAAGACCATAACAAATAGGAACATGAGTAGTCCATTCAGCCCTCCAAGACTACTCCACTATTCAACAGGATTATGCTGATTGGAAATTCCTCACATCTACTTTATGCCCTTTCCTTGTAATACTGATTCCCCTTTTGAACAAGACTCTATTTCAGCCTTAACTATACATAAGGATTCTGCTCTGTATGACAGCTCTCTGTGGCAAGGAGCTCCAAAGTCTCTCAACCCTCTGCGAGAAGAAATTCCTCCTCATCTCTGTCTGAAATTGGTGCCTCTTGGTTCTGAGACTAAGCCATCTGATCCTAGACTCCCCCATGAGGGGAACTATAATGACAACATTTGCCCTATCAAGGCTCTTAAAACTCTGATATGTTTCACTGAGGTCACTTCTCATTTTCCAAAACTCCAGTGAATTGACACCCAACCTCTTTAGCTTTGCTTATAAGACCATCCATCCACACCAAAAATCATCCCAGTTCGTTTTCGGTGAACTGCCTCCAATAAAATGATATTTCTACATAAATAAAGGGATCAAAACCGCTCATGCTTCTCCAGATGTAGTTTTACCAACAAATAGTTGAGGTAGGACTACTTTTACATACCAACCTCCTTGAAATAAGGGCCAACATTCCATTAACCTTCCTGATTACCTGCTGCACCCTTGTGCTTCCTTGTTGACCATTGCAAGTGTTTGTATCTGGCCTATATTATCCAGTATAGGGAAAGGTAGTAAAGACCTTAGTAAAGCAATTCACTGCCTAGCTTGCCATGGTGGGAAGGGAATCAAATGCATCTTGGACTTTAAGAGACTTGTGACATCTGCAAAGTTTTCTTGGAAACCTCAGTCACCTGTACAGAACACACTAGTAACTAGACTGTCGCTGCCATGGGTATAGTATGCACTCTCAAATATGAATAATGAGTATCCTATAGTGATTGAAAACATTTCAGAATGTTTAAGGTTAGGGCCAATCAAGGACAGAAGTGGGAAGTTGTGCGTGGAGTCAGAGGATATAGGAATATGCGCAATGAATATTGTTCACACTGGAAAACGATAATGTTGTCAAGGAGAATGCTGAGATACAGGCCACTAGACTAGACGGGATTGAGGTTCACAAGGAGGAAGTGTTGGCAATTCTGGAAAGTGTGAAAATAGATAAGTTCCCTAAGCCAGATGGGATTTATCCTAGGATTCTCTAGGAAGCCAGGGAGGAGATTGCAGAGCCTTTGGCTTTGATTGTTATGTCATCATTGTCTACTGGAATAGTGCCAGAATACTGGAGGATAGCAAATGTTGTCCCCTTGTTCAAGAAGGGTGGTAGAGACAATCCTGGTAATTATAGACAAGTGAGTCTTACTTCAGTTATGGGTAAAGTGTTGGAAAATGTTATAAGAGATAGGATTTATAATCATCTAGAAAGGAATACGTTGATTAGGGATGGTTAACATGGTTTTGTGAAGGGTAGGTTGTGCCTCAAACCTTATTTGAGAAGGTGACTGAACAGGTGGATAAGAGTAAAGTAGTTGATGCGGTGTATATGGATTTCAGTAAGGCGTTTGATAAGGTTCCCCTTGGTAGGCTCTTGCACAAAATAAGTCAGCATGGAATTGAAGGCGATTTAGCAGTTTGGATCAGAAATTGACTAGTTGAAAGAAGACGGAGGGGAGTGGTTGATAGGAAATGTTTGTCCTGGAGTTCAGTTTCCTGGATCTGTTTTGGGTCCCCTGCTGTTTGTCATTTTTATAAGTGACCTGGATGAGGGCGTAGAAGGATGGATGAGTAAATTTGCGGGTGAACACTAAGGTCTATGGAGTTGTGGATAGTGCAGAAGGATGCTGCAGGTTGCAGAAAGAAATAGATAAGCTGCAGAGCTGGGCTGAGAGGTGGCAAATGAAGTTTAATGTGGAAAAGTGTGAGGTGATTAAGTTTGAAAGGAGCAACCAAAATAAAGAGCACTGGGCTAATGGTAAGATCTTTGGCAGTGTAGATGGACAGAGAGATCTCTGTGTCCAGGTACATAGATCCTTGAAAGTTGCCACCCAGGTTGAAAGGGTTGTTAAGAAGACATACACTATGTTAGCTTTTATTGGTGGAGGGATTGAGTTTTGGAGCCATGAGGTCATGCTGCAGCTGTACAAAACTCTGGAGCGGCTGCACTTGGAGTATTGTGTACAGTTCTGGTTACCGCATTATAGGAAGGATGTATGGAGGAAAGGAGAAAGTGAGGTCTGCAGATGCTGGAGATCAAAGTTGAAACTTTATTGCTGGAACAGCACAGCAGGTCAGGCAGCATCCAGGGAACAGGAGATTCGACGTTTCGGGCACAGGCCCTTCTTCAGGAATGAGCAGAGAGTGTTCAGCAGGAGAAGATAAAAGGTAGGGAGGAGGGACTTGGAGGAGGGGAGTTGGAAATGTGATAGGTGGAAAGAGGTCAAGGTGAGGGTGATAGGTCGGAGTAGGACGGAGGCGGAGAGGTCAAGAAGAAGACTGCAGAAGACTGCAAGAAACCGCCCTCTGGGTGGAAAACCTCTTTCTCAGATTTCCTCTAAACCACCTGCTCCTCACCTTAAACCTATGCCCTCTGGTCTTAGACACATCTGTCATAGGGAAAAGATTCTCTCGATCTACTCTGTCTATGCCTCCCATAATTTTGGATCCCACAATCAGATTCCTCCTCTGTTCCAGGGAAAACAGACCCAGCCAATCCAGCCTCTCCTCATAACTGAGCCTTTCCATCCCAGGCACCATCCTGGTGAATCTCCTCATGTTTTAAAAAATTCTCAGGGTCAGGTTCGTAGGAGAGTAGTCTGACACAGAACAAATGACCAAGAGGCGAGTCTGCTAGAATATGGGCATTTTATTCCCCGCAGCGTCGCCACAACCAGGTCTCCCGGGTCTGGCTTATACTCACTCTACATGTTACCGGAACTGGGAGCCGTCAGTTCTCGTAGAGCGGTTGCCAACAACCCACGCTCGGCGGTTAAACGTAACCCCGGAGCAGACTCACCGAACTGGAGACTTTTTCAGCTGATATACTCTTTTCCAGATATAAACATTCATGTGAACAGCAGAGCAAGGCTAAAAAACACATTCCATTCTGGTTACATACAGATAAGAAGATTCACACGGGGAGGTGTGTAATAAGATTCACACAGGACTAAGCAACACCTCCATTCCGGTTAGATTCACACATGTATTGGGACATAATTTTTAACCGTTTCACCACATTCCACTGCTTGGCCCAATACATGTGTTACATTATGATTCACACATGTATTGGGACATAATTTTACACCACAACCTGAGCCCCTCATGACTTTATAAATCTCTATAAGGTCACCACTCAGCTTCTAACACTCCAGGGAAAAATGTTCCAGCCTATCCAGCCTGTCGTTGTAACTCAAACCCTCCAGCCCCAGCAACATCCTGGCATTTTCTTTTTCTGCATTGTTTCCAATGTAATGATATCCTTCCTATAGCAGGGTGACTAGAACAGTACACAGTACTCCACCACCCTCTCAGTCAGCACGGACCCTACGAAGAGGCAGGCATAGCTGGGGCCCATGCGGGTGCCCATGGCTACTCCTTTTGTTTGGAGAAAGCGGGAGGATTGGAAAGAAAAGTTGTTCAGGGTGAGGACCAGTTCGGTCAGTCGAAGGAGGGACCAGTTCGGTCAGTCGAAGGAGGGCCCCAGCTATGCCTGCCTGGGTGGTACGGCGGGAAAGGAAGAAGCGGAGTGCTTTGAGTCCCAGCACCAAGGATATATTTCCCTCCCCTCCCCTATCAGCTTTCCGTAGAGACCACTCCCTCCGCGACTCCCTTGTCAGGCGTGGATGGTGTCACGAACATAGGTGGGGAGTTCTTGGACTAATGGGGACAGGACCGTGTCGAGGTTTGCCGAGATGAGTTCGGTGGGGCAGGAGCAGGCTGAGACAATGGGTCGTCCCATGGAGGAAAGGTCTTATGAGGAAAGGCTGAGGGAACTGAGGCAATTTTCTTCGAGAGAAGGGGTGACTCAGTTGAAACATATAAGATAATCAGAGAGTTATATAGAGTGGACAATGACAGCCTTTTTCTTCAGATGTTATTGGCTAACATGAGGGGACATAGCTTTAAATTGAGGGGTGATAGATATAGGACAGATGTCAAAGGTAGTTTCTTTAATCAGAGAGAAGTAGGGGCTACTATTACTAGAGCTGAAAATGTGTTGCTGGAAAAGCGCAGCAGGTCAGGCAGCATCCAGGGAACAGGAGAATCGACGTTTCAGGCATAAGCCCTTCTTCAGGAATGAGGAAAGTTTGTCCAGCAGGCTAAGATAAAAGGTAGGGAGGAGGGACTTGGGGGAGGGGCGTCGGAAATGTGATAGGTGGAAAGAGGTCAAGGTGAGGGTGATAGGTCAGACGGGGGTGGGGGCGGAGAGGTCGGGAAGAAGATTGCAGGTTAGGAAGGCGGTGCTGAATTCGATGGATTTGACTGAGACAAGGTGGGGGGAGGGGAAATGAGGAAACTGGTGAAACCCGAGTTCATCCCTTGTGGTTGGAGAGTTCCTAG
>NC_057735.1:37716932-37764548 GCF_004010195.1 Chiloscyllium plagiosum | reverse complement strand
CGGGAAGTGGAAGAGATGTGGTGGAGGGCATCGTCGACCACGTCGGGGGGGAAGTTGCGGTCCTTGAAGAAGGAGGCCATCTGTGTTGTGCGTTTTTGGAACTGGTCCTCTTGGGAGCAGATGCGGCGGAGTCGAAGGAATTGGGAGGATGGGATGGCGTTTTTACAGGGGGCAGGATGGGAGGAGGTGTAGTCCAGGTAGCTGTGGGATTCGGTTGGTTTGTAGTAGATGTCCGTGTTGATTCGATCGCCTGAGATAGAAATAGAAAGGTCGAGGAAGGGGAGGGAAGAATCTGAGACTGTCCAGGTGAATTTGAGGTTGGGGTGGAAGGTGTTGGTGAAGGGAATGTTGAATAGGGGTGCCATGTTCAGTTTTCCACTCGTCTGGTACTTCTCCAGAATCCAACAATTTTACAAATCGTGCATCCACTGTCTCTATAGCTACCTCTTTTAGGATTATAGGCTGCAAACCATGCAAGACTAGGGTACGTACCTGCCTTTAGCTCCATTAGTTTGTCTAATGATGGTGATGGTACTTAATTCCTCCCCCCTCTTTTTTAGATTTTAATGGAATGTTTGAAGTATCTTCTTGTGTAAAGACTGATACAAAGTATCTTTTTAACTCGTCTGCCATTTCCTTGTTCCCAAAATCATCTTCCGTTCATTTTCTAAGGGCAGAATGTCTGTTTTGACCTCTCGCTGCCTTTTTATAGATTTAAAGAATCTCTTATTGTCAGGTTTTATATTTCTTGTAATTTGTCCTCATAGTTTGTTTTTTCTGCCTTTATTATCTGCTTAGTCTCCTTTGCTCGATTTTGAATTTATCTCAGTCTCTGGGGCTATCACCAAAATAGCCTCCTTATATGCATTCTCTTTGCATTTAATACTTCCTTAACTCCCTTAATTTATACATAATTTGCAATATCTCAACTGATATCTCCATTGGCTTAATGTGTGAGAAAATTTTGTTCCATTCCTGATCTGTGTCACTTGCTTGTTCTCAGAAAATGTAGCAAATAGGGTACTACAGTCTTCCTCAGTATCCTTGGGTTGGAAAGAGGGAAGACATTAGCATGGGTTTTCCCAACTTGTTGCCTGGTGAGCTGTAATGAAGAAGTGTACATCTGAATGTTGGGAGAGAATTGCCATCAGGTATTGGGAGGAGAAAACACCTCTGGGAGAAGCAGCAGGAAGGTGAAGGGCCTTTGAAAAAGATCATAGAATCCCCACAGTGTAGAAGCAGGTAATTTGGCCCATAGAGTTCACACCAACCCTCTGAAAAGCATTCCACCCAGACCAAACCCCCTATCCTATCCATGTAATCTTGCATTTCCTATTGCTAATCCACATAGTCTGCATATCCCTGGTCACGGTGGCACAGTGGTTAGCACTGTTGCCTCACAGCGCCAGGGACCTGGGTTCAATTCCCGCCTCAAGCAACTGTCTGTGTGGAGTTTGCACATTCTCCCTGTGTCTGGTTGGCTTTCCTCCGGGTGCTCCGGTTTCCTCCCACAGTCCAAAAAGGTGCAGGTTAGGTGAATTGGCCATGCTAAATTGCCCATAGTGTTAGGTGAAGGGTAAATGTAGGGGAATGGGTTTGGGTGGATTGCTCTTTGGAGGGTCGGTGTGGACTTGTTGGGCCAAAGGGCCTGTTTTCACACTGTAAGTAATCTAATCTAATCACTATGGGCAATTTAGCATGGTCAGTCTGCCTAACCTGCATGTCTTTCAATAGTGGGAGGAAACTAGAGTGCCTGGAGGAAACTTACGCAGAAATAGAACCAGTAGTTTGACAAGGTTTACCACAGTGATGTAATTTCAGCATTCAGATAATGAGTGTAAATGGTGACAAATAAGCTGTAAACTGATTCAATCCTATTTGGCAGCAAATGGTTCATACCAAATGTACAATCACGTAAGAAAGGCACTTAATAAAGATTTAGAGCAATGTTACATATCTGCAAAACAGTTTTTCTTTCTGTGAGACAGTGACAGACACATAAAAGTGTTGAATTTTAATTACACTTTCTTCCTGCCACATTAAAGGTTCATGAACGGGCTCATACAGGAGATCGACCGTACCGATGTGAACAACCAGGCTGTGGAAAAGCATTTGCTACAGGTAATGACAGAAACATTGCACAGGAAGTCCGGTTCATATTCCAGAAAAAAGTAGACAAATACACTGGCAAAATTATATCAATTTATTTGAATTGGAAATTATATTTTCAAACTGAAATTGAGATATTTTGGGTGTGAACCTTATTTTCCTGTTGTAATAAGAGAGTTGTGACTATGCCAGTGGGTTTATCCGATGAGCAGATGACTCATTAGGTAAAGGCAGATTTGATCATTGGTTTGTGCTTGATTGATCTAACTTCAGCAGAATGGTAGTCTGTGTACTGTAAATGGGTACAATGCCTTTAAGCTATCCAGAATCTTTCCCATTCTTCTCCGATCATGGCTTACATTCCAAAAGTATATTTTAAAAATCTCCCTTCACCTATCACCAGGAATGCTCAAGAAAGGCCTATTCATATCCTTAGAGACAAAAAAAAACTACAGTTGCTGGAATCCAAAATAGCCAGTCAGGAAGCTGGAAGAACACAGCAAGCCAGGCAGCATCAGAAGGTTACACCTAAAATGTCAACTTCTCCACCTCCTGATGCTGCCTGGCTTGCTGTATTTTTCTGGCCTCCTGCCTATCTATTCATATACTTAAGCCTTTTTGTCTACCTTCCTATCAGTATGTGGCTTATTTTCCATTGTCCTTTAACATCTTGACCCAGATGGATAATATTGTGAAGGATTCCTAGAAATATGTGTGGACTGCAGCAGGTCACTCAAAAAACTATTGTTTAAAAATAATTATTACTTTAATTGGCTATACATGATTCTGAACCTCCTGGAACTTTAGCAGAACACAGTAATTTTGCTTGCATTCCTTCTTTGTGTTTCGTATTGTTACATCTCTTTTTTGTTCAATTCCAGGTTATGGATTGAAAAGTCACACCAGAACACACACAGGAGAAAAACCATACAAATGCCCTGAAGACACATGTAATAAAGCATTCAAAACATCAGGAGACTTACAGAAGCATATTAGAACACACACAGGTAGCATAATAGTTCTGTAGCACCTCTCCAGATTATTATACTTTCATCATATGGATTATTATATGAATTAATTTTTCAATTTGTATTTATGGCTTTGACTTGTTTTAGAATACAATTCTGAGGAACATGATTAATCAATACTTGGAAAGACAGGGATTGATCAGGATAGTCAGCACAGATTTGTTGGAGGGAGGTCCTGTCTGACAAATTTAAATGAGGTTTTTGTAAAGGTGTTTAAATATATCGATGAGGGTAGTGCAGTTGATGTGGCTTACATGGATTTCAGCAAGGCCTTTGACAAGGTCCCACGTGGAAGACTAGTACAAAACGTAAGAGCCCAAGGGACCCAAGACAAATTGGCTTGCAAACAGGAAGCAGAGGATGATAATGGGGGAATGTTTTTTGTCATCGGAAGCCTGTGACCAACAGTGTAGCACAGGGGTTGGTATTGGGACCATTGCTGTTTGTTATGTACTTGAATGTGAATGTAGAGGCTATCATGCTGATCATACGAAAATTATTGGTATTTTTGATACTGAGGAGAATGGTCTACGGCTGTAGTCTGATATTGATCAGCTGGTAAACTGGGCAGAGCAATGTCAAATAGAATTTAATTCTGATAAGTGTGAGATAATGCATTTAGGGGGTCCAATAAGGAAGGGATATGTACAATAAATGGTTGGTCCTGAGGAGGTACCAAGGAACAAAGGGACGTTGGTATTCAAGTCCATAAATTCCTGAAGGTGTCAGCGCAGATAGGCAGGGTGATGACGAAGGCATATCGGATGCTTGTCTTTGGTATTTGGGATGTAGAATATAGGACCAAAGAAGTCTTGTTATAATTTATAAAACATTGATCAGGCCACAAATGGAATATGGGTTTTTGCACCTAAGGTGGTGCCAGAGAATGGCGACTGTACACTTTTCATTGTACTCCTATACTTGAGTACATGTGACAATAAACTCTAATTCTAAATTCTGATCGTTGCGGTTTGGAGGGATTAGATTAGATTACTTACAGTGTGGAAACAGGCCCTTTGGCCCAACAAGTCCACACCGACCCGCCAAAGCGCAACCCACCCAGACCCATTCCCCTACACCTAACACTACAGGCAATTTAGCATGGCCAATTCACCTAACTTGCACATTTTTTTTGGATTGTGGGAGGAAATCTGAGCACCCGGAGAAAACCCATGCAGATACAGGGAGAATGTGCAAACTCCACACAGAGAGTCGCCTGAGGTGGGAATTGAACCCGGGTCTCTGGCGCTGTGAGGCAGCAGTGCTAACCACTGTGCTGCCCATAATTTCACTGGAGAAGATGTAATTGCACTGGAGAGAATGCAGAAGAGATTCACCAGGGTGTTGCCTGGGATGAAAAGTCTCTGTTATGAGGAGAGACTGGATAGGCTGGGTTTGTTTCCTTGGAGCAGAAGAGGCTGAGGGGGCATCTGATTGAAGTATACAAAATTATGAGAGGCGTAGGCAGAGTAGATGCTGAGAGTCTTTACTCCATGGCAGATGTGTCTGAGACCAGAAAGTATAAATTTAAGATGAAGAGCAAGTCGTTTGGAGAAGATGCGCAAGATATTTTTCATCCAGAGGATGGTAGAAATATCGAACACGCTGTCTGAGAGGGTGGAGAAGGCAGGTTCTCTTGCAACATGTAAAAAGCATTTAGATGAGCACTTAAAATGCCAGGGTGTAGGAGGCTATGAACCAAGTATTGGTAAATGGAATTAGTGTAGGTTGCTGGTCAGCACAGACATGATGGGGAAGAGCCTGTTTCTCTGCTGTATGACTTTATGAGTGTATGAATAGTTTGCCAAAAGCTGTATATTGTATAAACTTTAGATAAAATGTAGCCAATTTGTAAATTCTTGCATTGGGTCTCCTTTTAAGGACTTTCAAAATGTCCTGTAAGTTTATTAACAGCAATTAATATGCAAACTATTGAAAGTATAAATACTTGATGAATATTATTTATCTCGATTAAGATTCAGCTCAAATTAGGAATTCTGGAGACACATTTGCCCACTCTTCCTCATTTTGCTTGAAATGACAGTGGCTACACTTTAAAAGTACATTACTGGTTGCAGTGCTCTTTGTGAACAGTATAAAATGAATGGAAGTTGTATATCACTGCATTCATACTCTAACTTTAAAAACTGGGGACATTGGTATGAAGGTAACCTGTGGTAATGTAACTTGCATGTATAAAAGCAAGTCCTACTACCTTGTCCTTTGTTCATCTCACCCTCAAGGGGAAGAACACAGCTTGGGCTTCCAGTTACATATTTGGTAGTTCTGCAATATTCTGAGTCAGCAATTATGCACTGTTGGATAAGAGTGGGAAGATTAGGGGAAGAAGCCACTTATCTGGTCATAATTTAAAAAGTTTCTTTTTATGCCCAGAAGTGGTCTTACACACACCTTTTTCTTTCCAACACTAAATCACCCGCAATGTTGTTTCTTATCTATTAACCACCACTAGAAAAACACTCGTCTTTCTAATTAAAGATTATACATGAAAAGCCCTTTAAGGGCAATGCAAACCATCAAAAGTGAGGGAGAAGTAAAGAGATTAACAAGAACTCAGTATAATTGGAAATGCATTTCATGTGTTTTTAATTCAGTTTTACCCTCTCCTGTCTATGTAGTTCATGCTAGATTATGGTTATTCAGGTTCCAGTAAATTTTAATATGCATTTTCAAACAGTCATTTTTCATATTTAAATCTGGAGAATTGATCATTGTGTGAATATGATAGAAGCAAGTGAAGATCACAGCCAAGCGTAATCATTCCCTCTGGTGATCAAGAGTGAAAACCTTACTTGATAGTCTCCATTCCTCCTCTGGACACATTTGAGGCTTATCGCAATGCTCCCTTCATTATTGCAGTGAAGATCAAGTCATTCAGAAATTGAATATGGGACCATGGATGATTCTATACTACAGTATACAATGCAATTCCTCACTAAGCCGTCAGGGTGCCTTGAGTAAATAACTGAAGTGGCTAATGTGAACACTTGGCAGTAACTTAATTAAGGAATACTGGTAGATATTTTTCCCCTAAGTAACAACGGGTCTGCTTTTTGAACAGGTGAGCGACCATTCAAGTGTCCATTTGAAGGCTGTGGTCGGTCTTTTACCACTTCCAATATCCGTAAAGTTCACATCAGAACACATACAGGAGAAAGGCCATATATCTGCTGTGAACCAGGCTGTGGTCGAGGGTTTGCCAGTGCAACTAACTATAAGAACCACATGAGAATTCACACAGGTGAGTTGCAGTGTTGAACACAAAGCTAAAGTGATTTGTACAACCTCACTGCTGGAGCATGTAGCAAATTGAATTGAACCAAGAGGGAGAAAATTTCCCATGAGATTGTTCTTAGTTAAACTGTTAGATGTTATGAGGTGAAACTGCAATATGTGACAGGGTATGATTGGTTTCATGGATATTTGTATGAAATTCCTTTGCTATTGAATGGAGCAACAACTCTGTTCAAACAACACACAGAGAAATGTCATCAGGATACCAACATGTTAACTCATGTATATGCTGCACAATGCAATTGCATTGTGGCAGCTTTGGTGGTATGTTTGCGTCCATGCTTGTTTCAAATGAAAAGGCTGAGTAATTTGAAACAGATTCTAAAACACTTTGCACACCTAATATAAAACAAATAACTGTGGATGCTGGAGATCTGAAACATAAACGATTACTGGCAAAACTCAGAAAAAATTGTGGATGCTGTAAATCAAAAACAGAAATTGCTGGAAAAACTCAGCAGGTCTGGCAGCATCTGTGGAGAGAGATCAGAGTTAATGTTTTGGGTTGAGTGACCCTTCCTCGGAACTGATGGTAGCTAGGAAAATGTTGGTTTATACGTAGAAGATAGGGTGGGGGCAGGGGGTAAGGAGTAAATGATAATGAGGATATTATGTTGCTTGAGCTTTGCTCATTGAACCTTTGATAGGTTTTGCAGCATTTGTTCTGTAACTATACTGTATATAGTGGGTTTCCCTAATCAACTTCAGAAAGTCAGTCATCTGATGCTAGTGCCCCACATTGATTACAATCAGTTATAATCATGACTAAATCATGAGGCAGCATGGTGTCTCAGTGGTTAGCAATGCTGCCTCAGCACCAGGGACCCAGGTTCAATTCCAGCCTCAGGTGACTGTCGGTGTGGAGTTTGCACATTCTCCCAGTGTCTGCATGGGTTTTTTCCTCCGGGTGCTCTGGTTTCCTCCCACAGTCCAAAGATCTGCAGGTTAGGTGAATTGGCCATGCTAAATTGCCCATAGTGTTAAGGGATGCGCAGGTTAGATGCATTAGTTATGGGAAATGCAGGGTTATAGGCTGGGGGGATGGGTCTGGGAGGGATATTCTTTGGAGGGTTGGTGTGGACATTTTGGGTTGAATGGCCTGTTTCCACACTGTAGGGAATCTATTCTATTCTAACTAAAACTAAATCTTAAACATGAACCTCTCTGTAGAGGGTAGCTGGTTTGATTAAAAACTTGAACATATTGTATAAAATTTGATGTTTTTTGGCAACACTATTTTAAAATATCATCACATTTTAATGAAGATGAAGTGCTTTGAGCATCAGTATATCTCATCATTCCAATCTGGATAAAATACTGTAGATTGTCACAACGCTGCTAATCGAAAGTTGCGTGAGGCAAGGTAATCAAAGATTATCAGATGAGATGAGAATGTGGAATTCAAAACACTGTCAGATCAGTCGTAATCATGTTGAGTCACTGAGCAGGCTCAGGGACCAGATGCTCTATTTCTGTTCCTATTCTGTGCGTTCAAGACTCCTCCACCCTCTCTAGCCTGATTTGCTTGAGAATTAGACACAAGTTGTTTAGGAAGTTTGTTTGTGCCAGGAATATCTTCATTAACTAAATATTAGAAGGTGAACTTAGTTGAAGTTCCTATCTGCTGGAGCATCAAGCTTTACAGCCCAAAAGATCCCTGGTTCAGCAACTCTTCGTATGTACTGAGTTGGCTGGCCTCCGCTAAGGTACAAATTGGGTTAGCAGTTGGTAGCTGGTCAGAGATGGTAAGGAGGATCAGCTACTGTACCAGCTTCTGACTGTTGTTCAGGAATTCTTGCTGAGTAGGGCAGAAATGCTCAAATTTCAGTTCTGAGCTCTTGTGGCAGCACAACCCATCTACATGTGGGATCTCCAGGACAGGAAGTCAGAAAATTAGACTGGAGGCATGTGAGTCTAGTATATAAGAGACTAGAATTAAACATGAAGCATTTTCTTTGCCAAAATTGACTCCATTCTGCTGTTTTTTTAAAAAAATTGATTCATTGGATGTGAGTGTTGCTGGCTGGACCACCATTTATTTCCCACCCCTAGCTGCTTTCTTGAGCCACTGCAGTCTGTTTTGTGTCAGTAAACTCAATACTGTTAGAGAGGGAATTCCACTTCAAATTCAATGAGCTAGAGAGATTTATAAGCAAATTGATGCATTACAGTGACCACCAAATAAAATATGTTAAAGTATGTCAACTGTTAACAATACTATAAATAAAGGCTCTTGTGTTTTGATTCTTGTTGGAAAATTCAAATTTTGCCTGATAAACTTTACTCTCAGGAGAGAAGCCCTATGTTTGTACAGTACCAGGCTGCGGGAAACGTTTCACAGAGTACTCCAGCCTGTACAAACACCATGTGGTCCACACACATTCCAAGCCATATAACTGCAACCATTGTGGAAAGACGTATCGGCAGACCTCCACGTTAGCTACACACAAACGCACTGCGCATGGAGACATGGAAGCAACAGAAGAAAGTGAGCAGGCTTTATTTGAACAGCAACAACATCAGCAAGGTGAGATTCTTAACTGCAGCCAATGCTCTCTGATTATGCTTTTATTGTTTGAGCAATCATCCCATCAAGAGTGATGAAGTAATGCATTTGCTTTAATGATGGACTTTTTGAACACTTGGAAAATTACTCATTGGATCTCAGCCTTGTTCTTGTGGACAATAAA
Source organism: Chiloscyllium plagiosum (assembly GCF_004010195.1). Classification (NCBI taxonomy): domain Eukaryota; kingdom Metazoa; phylum Chordata; class Chondrichthyes; order Orectolobiformes; family Hemiscylliidae; genus Chiloscyllium; species Chiloscyllium plagiosum. Next base: position 37,755,406 of record NC_057735.1, on the reverse strand, counting down.
AATGTCCACAGGTTTTGTAGCTACTTGTGACTTCTGTAATCTGTATTTTAATAGCATTTTTCAATGTTAGAAGTACTACGTCTTGTCAGTGATAAAACATTCACATTTCAGAATAAAGTAACGAAGGAGCTAGGCCATATCAGTGTGGGCACTTTGTTCAAACTGGACATGATAGGAAAAATAAATGTTCATATTTATGCAAATATAAAATAATCTAGATGTTAGGTTTTTCATTGTGTGGGGGGATTTTTTCATTTTTGGGTTAAATTATTGGGTTGTGCAGTAAGGCAGATTTTCTGTATCAGTTCAAAATGTAGCTGTGTGATTCCCCTTTTGTAGGTAATGTCACATCATGGTCACTCCTCTCTACTCATGTCATTTTGATCACCCGATGGAGTTCAAGAGGGATTTCCCAGATTTTCTTTCTTGAATTGGTTTAAGATTTTTGAAGACTTTGTATTTTCTTGCCTTTCCAGGAGAATCCTCAGCTCCTGTGGAAGCAAATTCTGAACATCATGGTGCTCTGTGGCCTCATTAGTGTTTGGCATGGGTTTGAGGGACAGCATAGATTGGAGTGATCAAAAGAGCGCAGAAAAGTAAGCGAGTGAAAGATCAAGTGACAGATGTAGTCGTCAAGAGAGATTAAAGCCATTGTGGTAAAGTGAGTTATGTGAAACAAGACAGTACATGGAGAGAAATTAAGGGACAATGACTCAGAGAAGTTGTGGCAACAGAATTAGCAGTTCCCAAAGATTCGATGAAGAGAGGATTCATTAATACTAATGTGATAGAGAATTTCTCAGTTTTTTTTGCGTTTGTTGCATGTGATTGTACTTTTAAAATGGTGAGTGATCTCAGGATTCTGCTTCAAATGAACCAATAAGTCTCCCTGCAAAGATGGTGTTACACAATCTGTTCATTACAGAGCAAAATTCCATTCTGAGCCCTTGCTAAATGCTGTACAAAGGATTCTCGACCATTTGCCTCCTGTTTTAATAACCGTGCATGAACATATTATGGATGCTGCATAATTCCACATATTCTGTTTTACACACTGTACCTGCCACATTATCATGCAAATGAAAGTTACCACATAAAATCCATCTAATTGTTGTGAATAGAAACAAATCTGAGGTTCTGTGTCTGAATCTAGAGAAAAAGATCAATGAAATTGTCATTTTACAATTAACAATTTTAACCATGCTTTATATTTTCTGAATGTGAGTCCTCATGACATGCTTTGTTTTCATTTGTGTTGAACTCAATCTTTTTAATCCCATATATTTGACTACTTCATAGCAACAGTTATTGAACCTACATTGAAAAGGCCTCGCATCACGTACCTTTCAGGGGTTGAAGGTGACGGTGGAATTCCTACCCAGGTTACCATGGTAACCCAAGATGGGCTTGGATCTCAGGTAGCCCTTATATCACAGGATGGTACTCAGCAGGTATGATGAAGATTTGGGTGTTTGAATTGTGTGGTCATTTATTCCCTCACCTCTAATATCAATTCATTGCGATTAGATTCTGTCTGAAATGTGACTGCAAGAACATAAGCAATCTTTTAAAGACTTTTACAGAATTTCTCCCCCTCTTTTCCTTGTGGTTTCACCAAGGTGGTGGAGATTGTTTCCACTGGTGCTGCATATCTTTTACTATCTTGCTCAAGTAACCATTCATCATCATCTAGGAGTCTCAACGGTGAGCTTTGACAGGCTATTTGGTCATAGAGGGCAGTATAACCAAATCTGAGTTCTCTTTGATACCACTAAACTTGTTTCAGTGAGTGCCATTAATCAATAATAAAGAACAGGAAATCCAGCAAATATGTTGGTCCTCCATCCAACAGACTGAGGCCAATTTTGTCCCCAGTAGGTTTTCTAATTAAGTTAAACAACTTATTACAGAATGCATAGCTCAGTAACACTCTTCGCCCACTAAGATAGGGAGAAAATACAGTTGTTTATTCTTTTAAAAATATGTTGTTAATCACTCAACCAACCACTCCCCTCTGATTTAGAAGATTTTGGTTTCCGTCCTACTTCAGGACATTGAAACAAAATCAAGCTGGCACTACAGTGCAAGGCGGATGGATACAATTCTGCCAGAAGTGCTGTCTTTATGTTGAAATGTTAGGCTGTCTCAAATGGTTAGAATAGATCCCATGACAACATATTCATAACTCAACCTATATCGCAAAAACAGATTATCTGGTCGTTGTTGGGTGGAAGCTAGGTATGTATAGATCAGCTGCTATATTTCATACACTACAATGCTGTAAAAGTACCTCATCACCTGTGAAATACTTGGAGATATCCGGTGTGTACAAGTTGTTGTATAAATGCAAATCCTTCAAGTCTTTTTTTCCTCAAAGATGCTCAATACTATTAATAGCAAAGCTGTACCTGGTGAGTCAGAGTTATAATATCATAACTGAAATAGTGGCTGATGAATCCCTAAACTATTACAGGGGTGGGTGAGAAATAGAATGTTGTGTTGTGCCATTAAAGTTAAATTCTTTATCCTCCCACGCCAGTTAACAATTTGATAATAAAATACCCATTGATTAACCATTCTTGGTCGACCCCATATAAGAATATCAGAAATAGGAACAGGAGTAGGCCATCTGGCCCTTTGAGCCTACTCTGCCATTCAATAAGATCATGGCTGATCTTTTTGTGGACTCAGATCCACTTAGCCACCCTCTCGCCATAACTTTTAATTCCTTTACTGTTCAAAAGTCTATCTATGCCTTGAAAGCATTCAATGAGGTAGCCTCAATTGCTTCACAGGGCATGGGATTCACAACACTTTGGGAGAAGAGGCTCCTCCTCAACTCTGTCGAAAATCTGCTCCCCCTTATTTTGAGGCTATGCCCCCTAGTTCTAGTTTCACCCACCACTGGAAACAACCTCCCTGCTTCTATCTTCCCTTCATAATTTTATATGTTTCTATAAGAATCTCCCTCATTCTTCTAAATTCCAATGTGTATAGTCCCATTCTACTCAATCTGTGCTCATAAGCCAACCTTGGCAACTCCTGGATTAACCTGGTGAAACTCCTCCGTACACCTTCCAGTACCAGTACATCCTTTCTGAAGTAAGGAGATCCAAACCATATGCAAACATTTTTCTAAGTTTGAAATGTTTATTATTATTCAGCAGTAATCATTTCAATATTTTGTTGAATGCAGGTTAGTCTATCGCATGAAGACTTGCAGGCCCTGGGAACAGCTATCACCATGGTAACTCAGGATGGTACTACAATCGCTGTACCCACACATGAAGGTGACCTGACAGGATCGCCGGGAGCTCATACAGTTACCATGGTCACAGCAGATGGTACAGAAGCACAACAGGTGTGTCACAACTTGCAGCATCATTAATTGAGATGGAGGATATAATTAAAGATGCTGAAAGTATGTATTGCAATTGTTCATCCTGCTAATCATTTTATCTTTAAGGGCAAAAAAGTTAGGCATGATATTTTTTGTGGACTGCAGTATGCTGTCATGACACTGCTCAAATTCATCTCCTGTGAAGTAGCATTGACAATCTTCATGGAAATGTTCATGTCTGGAACTCTTCAAAAAATCAAACTTCAATAGCCAAAAGCTTACCTTTCGTTTGTCCAGTGTGTTTATAATGTGTTTTTAAATTCTGAATTCACAACTCCAGAATGGAATAAAACAAAAGGATTGTTAAGGTTTATACTTATAACGAGCTTTACTTAATCATCATTCGTGAACTTTATTTTGCCAGGTTGCTATAGTGACATCGGATGGGATGGTAACTGGGGACTCTGCATTAGCAGCTCTACATGCAGCTGAGGTGGTACAGCATCATCAACAAGTTGCATTAGTAGCAACTGCTAATGGTACACAGATAGCAGTACAGGTGGGTAAGTGTGATGATGTGTTAAACTGAGCAGTGTTTCTACATTTAAAGCTGCAATACTCTTTTGAAAAACAACAGAGATAATAAACCCTGAAATAATTGAAAGTCATTCCGTTCATCTAAATCCAATGAATCCACTATATGATTAGTATGCCATAGTATTTCCTGTAATCTCCTGATCAGGATGAATAAAGAGTATATTTGAATCAGCAGGATTTATAATCTGCTTAATCTAGTTTCTCACAACTTGAAGAAAGGATTCTTCCTTAATGCCCAAGATAATTTGAACCACAAAACAAATAAACCTTAATTTAACATTATTCATCTCCGTGGTTATTCATAGCAAGACTGGGACCACCATATTCTGCAATGTTAATATGATTTGAGGGGCAGAATGAATCAAGCTATTCCACAAATATAATTTGTGGCACTATTAAGATGCTATGTGAGAAATTTTTCAGTTTACCTTAAATCATGGAAGAAAAGTTGATAACTGCTGCTGAGGAATGGTGGCATGTGAGAATGTTTTAAGAAAAAACTATGACATCTTTCTCATCTATTGCGTTTGTTACTGTACTGAATGCCTTGGATTAAGGTTTGGACTCTATTTAAGGTATTAGTGGCAGTAAACCAGATATTTGAGGGTCATCTCATTCAGAGCTTTGTGTCATTGGTTTCCTGTGACAATGAGTCTCTGTACTATTTAGTGAACAAGCGGTGTTGTGCAAATTGATGGAGAAAAGAGAGAATGAATGTTCACAGATGCTCTAATACAATAATCTAGTCATTTAAATTGGGACTTGACTAATAGTAATTGATTAGATTAGGACATGCTTTCTGCTAAGTGCTTTTAGGTTATAATATGCTTCGACATCTGATCTCAGATGAATTGCTTCGTTGCCACCTGAGCAATTCTACCTTTTGCAAATCTAACTCTGTCATGCACAAAGCTGTACTCCCATATGGAAAACCTTAATGACGCCGACACAATTCAATTGAAGTAGATTTATTTCTGATGTTCTTAGCAGGAAATTCTTAAGCAGTCTGGTTGTCAATGCACTGGAGATATACTCCAAGCCAAAGCTATGTCATACTATGCAGGATCAATACTTGACTCTGGAGTTGCATTTGTTTCTTCCTTTCACCAAGGTGGCAAAGTAAATCTACATTCTTCGACTCAAACCAAAGTTAAAGAGCCTAAGGGTATATGGAAGCTAGTGACTATTGGCTTGATTCCTGGGATAACAGGACTGACCAATGAGGAGAAATTAACTTGGTTAGGATTGCATTTACTGGCATTTATAAGAATGAGGGGGGCATTCTCATAGAAAGCTACAAAATTCTAACAGGACTAGACGCAGAAGAATGCTCCTGATGTTGTGGGAGTCTAAAACCGATGGTCACTGTTTAAAGTTAAAGGGTAAACCTTTTAGGACTGAGAATGAGGAGAACTTTCTTCACTCAGAGAGCAGTGAGCCTGTGGCATTCACTACCACAGAGAGTGGTTGAGGCCAAACATTGTGTTTTCAAGAAGGAAGTAGATTTAGCTGTTATGGCTAAAGGGATCAGTGGATGTGGGAGGAGGACAGAATGTAGGTGTTGAGCTTGATGATTAGCCATAGTCTATAATGAATGGCAGAGCAGATGCGAGGTGCCGTAAAGCCTATTCCTGTTTCGATCTTCTATGTTTATGCTTCTATGAAGCAATGTCACACCACATCCTTGAGGTGCTATTGTTTCTTTTACTGTTGTGCACTCCAAAGTCAGGCCACCAACCTAACTCCCTATATCCTGCCACTTTGGCATCATTGCCTACTTGCAGCTGTTGCATATTGTTCCAAAGTAACAGCTTAAAAAGTCACAGTTCCAAAGAGACTTAATACTCGCTAACTTGAACAGTAGTATGTGGACGATGAGCTGAATCCAAATATTATTTGATCCTAGAATTATGGTTATCGATTAACAAAATTGATTTTTGCAGTAATACTTCACATACTGTTAAACTTTTTGTGCTGATGTATTTGCATTTTTGCTAATCAGACTATCCCAAGCAAAATAAAAAGAAGCAAATAGAATATTTAATATATGTTCATTCTGTATATAAACAGAAAGATTCATTGAGGAAATATAGCAGATAAGTTTGTCCAGAAAAAGTAAATTGGATGAAGCGGTTTGAATTTGTTTTTAACAATTTTATTTATTATTTTTCTTTTCTCTGCTTTTCTTTCCTTGTGTCTGTTTCCATTAACTAGGATTGAGATTCTTCTATTGATGTTGTCATATTATCTCTTCCATTGTCATTATTTCCTTCACTGCTCTTTTCTCTATGCTACTGTTTCCACAGCTTCTCAATATTTCTGTCATTATTGTCCAGATCTATTGTAGTGCACGCAATGGAGGAGATGGAGGGGGTTTCTAACAGCCATAATCGGGAACCATAGTTATTAGCACTTTAGTTTTGAAATGAAAGTTTGATCATGACTTTACTGATAAATGCAGTTCCCATTAAATGTGGAAATCCTGATAAATCTGGGAATTTATGTCCAATGATTAATTGCAAAGTGCTTCACCTTGGTAAGATGAAAAATGTTACAGCATTCAGTCAAGTTTATCCCGTTACTTTCTTTTACATTTTTGGGTTAGCAAGCTAAAATAATACAAAACTTTAACTTGTAGTGAACACCTAATTACATCAGGACTGCCAATCTGGTACATCTGTAAAGATTGGAATATGAAAGTTTACCTTTGATAATTGAGTTTGCTTTTAACTGTTTTTTAAATATTCCCCAATCTGGATTTAAAAATAAATTTACAGTAGCTGGTTGTGATAATGGCAGCTGATAAATTACTATATTGAAACAAAGAAAATGGAAATATCTGAGCAGTAGCTTGTTTGATCATAAACCAAATTACTAATTCCAACCACAGTAAATAGGAATGTTTTGCAATCCTCCTTGGTATCTGTCTCTACATTTATTTGAAGGAACCACCCAATGGGATTAATATGTTCCTTAATACCATGAAAACTGCATTACATGGGATAACCATTAGCTGTAGAAGTCCCTTACTGTTTGATATGGACTAGCCCAAACCCCTCAAAACGTTTCAAGAAGGTAGCCCAGACCCTAACTTTGCTAGTTGTTTTAAGCAAGTGTAAAGTTAGTATTCCAGGGGAGAATCAGCTGGTCAAACCACTTAGTTTTAAACAAAACTGAATTTATTTACAAGATTACTGAATGAAACACAAACAAATGAGAACAGAATACCGAATAACTTAACCTATCCAAAAACCCAACAGCCTATACCAACTTAATGATACTGTTCCAAATACTTGCAACAAACCCCATAAATACCCCTTGACATAAAAGGTAAAATCAAACACAGGGTCTTACAGGAGAGAAGTCAGACAGAGAGAAAGAGGGTCAGCATAGACCTGCATCTCTTAGGTTCAATAGCTTCATAACTCTACTGATAAAAACTAAATCAAACTAGAGAAAAGCTGAGCTGGGAGAACTGGCCACTCCCCTTTCATTGTAAAGGTGTTTTTTTTCAAAAACTTAAAAGCCTGTTGCCTGAGGTGGTATCAGTTAGCTATAATCAAACTGGCCCTAAAACCTTTCAACTTAGACTTTTCGGAGTCTGTGTCTTTTGCGACCTCTCTGAAAACAAATCAAGGACAACCTTGTTAAAGGAGCAGCTTCGTCACAGCTTTGAGTGACCTCAATTATAATCCATTGCTAATTGGAGAAAAAGCTCGAGTGAATTTATGTTGTAGTCCCTCGGGAGTTACCTTTTGATCGCTTATAACCACAGAATTTACTCACCACAGAGTAAATTTGGACACCCTGGTTGATTCTTCAACTAAAACAATAATTATCACATTAATGGAAGGTTTACATTCCCTCTGAAATAATAACACAGCAGGAAATATTTCTGCTTTCTACTGCTGTAAAACGAGGTTCCTGCATGATATTCACGGCAAAAGGGAAGGGGTTTCAGTAACCGGCTTTTAAAAGAGAATCATGATTTTTGTTGATGGATTTATGAAGTTGATCGGAGCATATGATTCTTTTTTGTAAAGCTACACACAATCTTTTACAGGTGTCAAAGTTAAGACCATAAGAAATAGGAGTGGAAGTAAGGCCGTTCGGCCCATCGAGTCCACTCCACCATTCAATCATGGCTGATGGGCATTTCAACGCCACTTACCCGTACTCTCCACGTATTCCTTCAGTCCTTGCAAGATTAAGAATTTATCAATCTCTACCTTGAAGACATTTAACGTCCCGGCCTCCATTGCGCTCCATGGCAGTGAATTCCACAGGTCCATTACTCTCTGGCTGAAGAACTGTCTCCTGCTTTCCATTCGAAATTGACCCCCTCTAATTCTAAGGCTGTGCCCACAAGTCCTAGTATCCCCGCCTGACGGAAACAATTTCTCAGCGTCCACCCTTTCTAAACCATGCATTATCTTGTAAGTTTCTATTAGATCTCCCCTCAACCTTCTAAGCTCTAACGAATACAATCCCAGGATCCTTAGACGTTCATCATATGTTAGGCCTACCATTCCAGGGATCATCCGTGTGAATCTCCGTTGTACACGCTCCAGTGCCAGTATGTCCTTCCTGAGGTATGTGCCCAAAACTGGACACAGTATTCTAAATGGGGCCTAACCAGAGCTTTATAAAGTCTCAGTAGCACATCACTGCTTTTACATTCCAACCCTCTTGAAATAAGTGGCAACATTACATTTGCTTTCTTAACCACGGACTCAACCTGCAAGTCAACCTTTAGAGAATCGTGTACTAGCACTCCCAGATCCCTTTGTACTTTGGCTTTATGAATTTTCTCACTGTTTATAAAATAGTCCATGTCTGTGTTCTTTTTTCCAAAGTGCAAGACCTCGTATTTGCTCACGTTGAATTTCATCAGCCATTTCTTGAACCTTTCTCCTAAACTGTCTAAATCTTTCTGTTATTGCAGGACATTGAATCCAATAATTTCAGTAATAAATATGACAGGGTGCAAGGTTTCTTGTAGTTTCTTAAGTAATAGAAAATGATCTAATCATGAATAGCCAAAGTATAGCACATAACAATCCTGTGGATTTGTGATCTATCAGTACAATATGCAAGCAAGAGAAGTATAAGATATTTGTGACTTAAAACCATACTATCATCTAGCTTGGGTAAATTTTCATGAAGAATGTAACATTTGTGAATTGCTCAGTTGTATTCACAGAGTGACACAGTGCTTCAACCCCTGTGAATTACTTTTTAAATGCAGTTATTGTCATTTGTGCACAGTAAGTGAATCGGTGGCCAACTGGCTGAGAACATTTGCAACTGTAGTGACATTACGCTTCTCTCAATTTCTTTCTGAGCTGTACAAGTTCATGAACTATCAGTATAATGTTAAAATCACCTGAAACTCAGGACCTCACCGCACCAGCTGATTTGGTAATCGCCTATCAATATTTGTCTCTTTAGCTGGAGGAACAGCAGACGTTGGAGGAAGCTATTGGCATGGCAACAGCAGCAATTCAACATGAAGGATTGACACAAGATACAGTTATGACAGATAACGATCCATGAAAATGGAGACCAGGAATCAAGTGCCACATACAGGAATGAGTGAGCTGTGGTTTGCTACCTAGTATTGTTCAATGAAATCCTGGGAACCAAACTTAAACTACTCACAGACTAAATGAGTCTATTCTCAGGACTAATAATTTACTGTGTGTATGTTGATCTCAACTCAGGTGATTTTACACAATATGGTAAGAGTTTTAAGATGAAAAGGAGTTTTAGAGCTGCTGTACTGATCAATAGACTTGTGGATTTACTTGTACAGTATAAGATATAGTTTTATTGAAAATTTCCATAGTTTTGCTTTTTATTAAAAATGAAATGTTTAATGAAACTGGTGTAGGGTTGGCTTCTGTGCAGAGTTGGGAAAATATCAGGCTGGTCATTTTAAGGGCAATCAGTGACAAGTTTTCAGAATGTGTGTGCTGCATTTTGAGGTCCAGCTTTTGATGCTATATGAACCTGTATATGTATATATGAAAATAAATTTTGAAAACTGTGCTTATTTGCTGACTTTTGTGATGATTTCAAAGTTGCCCTTTAACAATGTTTTATGCAGTATTTCAAGATTTGTTGGGAGAGTGATGGTGAATATTGGCTCCGATCAGGCATCCATTACTGCAATGTCATATACTTATTAAAAATCAAAGTCAGTTTCTCCTGACGACAGTAATATTATTGCTCATACCAGTATGCTAATCCTGGCAGAAATATATAATTTTCGTAGTAATTAAAAGTTTGCAGTATTTGTATTGAATTAAATGCAGCCATACCAGATAGCCCAGTATCAAGAAAATAACATTAAACTGGCAAGTAAAGGCAGATCTGGTTGAGACAAGTCAAGCTTCCATTCTCTGTAATTGTTTTAGCTGAGTAAAATGTGCAGGCATCTTAATCTCTCATGTTTATAGAACAGTACTCAGCCCCAAACCCATTTGTGAAATGTATGTGTGAAGAATCAGTGGGCTGACAGATGAATAGTGCCATGCAGTGAATGTGGAGCGAGTGAGTGATAAGGCACTCTGAGCAAGCAAAAGCTCAAACCAACTCAGACTCCTAGTCAGACACAGGCTCCCCACATCGCCTCAGCCTGACAGAAACCACATGTGGTTAAAGTTCCCACTTTTATTTTGGATTAGTTTTTGTTTGGCTTGTAGATCAATAAAAACTTTTCAACATAAGTGGTAATATCAAGGAAGTTCACCATCACCTTGTTGGAAGACCTTTTTAGAGTAAATAATGACAGGCAATAAATGTGGCAAACCCAGAAGTTAATGGCATCTAAAATCAGGAACAGACTGACTATGAACAAATTCCAGATGAAGAAGAGAGTCAGCATGGATTTCTGACAGGTAAATCATGTGTGATTAAGCTAATTTAACTCTCTGATGTGGCTAAATATTAGTATAGTAGACAGGAAACTATGTAGATGCTGTCTATATAGAGTTTATGAAGCATCAGATAAAGTCTGCACAAAAGATTAAGGAAAGCAGAAGCAGCTGACATAGCCTTATAACATGGGTTAATAGTTGTTTCGGAGGTAGGATGCAGAGATAAAGAGAATGCATTCTGATTAGGCAGAACATGATTTGGTATTCCCTTGGGGTTCTTTTCTGGTGCTTTAGCATTTCACCAGAAAGATCAATGACCTGGATGAAAGAACAGAAGCTATATATTTAAGGTTGCAGATGACATGAAGACAAGGCAGAGTAAATTATGGAAATGAATCAGGAAATAATAAAAGACAAAACAGATTAAGTGAATGAGTGGATATGGAAAAACAAGAGTTAAGGTAACGGGGTCATTTTTCAGGTTGGCAATCTAGTGGAGTGTCACAGAGATCAGTGCTGGGTCCTCAACTATTTACAATTTAGTTACTGAATCAGACAAAGGGACTGACTAAATTCGCCAATGATGTAAAGCTAGGTGGGAAAGCAAGTTGCAAGGAGAATATAAAATATCTAGAAGGCAATACAAGTAAGTTGAGAGTGGGTAAAATCTTAACAGATGGAGTATAATGTCCACTTTGGCAAGAAGAATACAAAAGCCAAATATTATTTACTCGAGAAAGTTAGAATTCTGTGCTGGAAGTAAAAGTCATCCCCTAAATACAAGAAAGACATAATGGATTTTTTTTTAAAGTTGAGAGTCTAGAAACAAACCAAGCTTATACGCCATACCTCGGGAAGAGTGTGTTGATCTTAGAGTTCCAGCAAAATTATACCAGCCTTCAGTCTTTAGCACACATGAGTAGGCTATTAGTGCCTTAAACCTGATTCGCCATTCTCTAACATTATGGTTGATCTGTGTTCTAATTCCATATATTCAGCTTTGCCATCTATCTATTAATACCTTTTGGTTTAGAAATTTTATCAGTTTAATTTAAAATTAACTTTGACCCAGCATCAATTGCTCTTTGTGGATGAGAGTTCCAAACTCCTACCATTGTATCTGGAAGTGTTTTCTAATTTCAATCCTGTAAGGCCTGCCTCTGTTTTTCTTCTAAGTGCGAGATTCTGTGACCCCATGTTAGAAGCGAAGTTGGAGGCGATGGTGTTCCTATGCATATGCTGTCTTTGTTCTGGGTGGTGAAATATGTGGAATGTTTTGCTACGTTTAAAGCACAACAGCAATGCTGTTAGAAAATATGAGAGAAGCATTTTAAATGTGTAGTTCTAGCAATACTCCACCAGATGGTGCAGAAGTAGTGCCATTTCTACCCCACATCATAGCATCTGAAGTCAGCATTAAAAACAACATAAACTTGTTGTATCATGTACTGCATGTTAAAATAAAATTGTTTTCTTCGGAAGAAGGATGGTCAAAAAAATGTCAGTTTAAATTTATTCATAAGAAACAGAAGCTGAAGTGGGCCATTCAGCCCTTTGAACTGCCTCCACCTTTCATCAAATTCATAGTTGATTTGATTGTGGCCTTAACTTCAGTTTCTCCCTGTCTTCCATGACCATTGATTCCCATGTAAATCAACGATCAAGAAAATGCAGTCTTGAATATGTTCAGTGAATCAGCCTCCACTGTTGTTTGCGGAAGAGAATTCCATACATGCAAGGATCCACTGGAAAAATGTCCCTCTTCATCTCGTCTTAAATGGGAGACATTTCACTTTTAAACTATATTCCCTAGCTCTAGATTCTCCCAACAAAGGGAAACAATCCTCAGAATCTGTTATGCTTCTTAAGATCACCTCTTCTAAACTCCAGTGAATATAAGTTCAAAGTTTGTGCGAAGATTTGTAGCTCGGGTGCTCGTTGTTGTGGTTCTGTTCGCCGAGCTGGGAATTTGTGTTGCAGACGTTTCGTCCCCTGTCTAGGTGACATCCTCAGTGCTTGGGAGCCTCCTGTGAAGCGCTTCTGTGATCTTTCCTCTGGCATTTGAATATAAGTTCAACGTCATCATCCGTTCTTCATAAGATCATCCCATGAATCAGCTGAGTGTATTTTCTCTGATCTGCTTCCAATGCAATCATATACTCCCAAAATAGTAGTGTTAGGTTCTTTTCCTGAGGTTTCACACACGAGATGCAATTTGCACATACCAACTTCTGCAAACAGTTAAAGTTTATTAAAGCCTGGTGACCCCTTTGACCCTTGCAGGCATGCGTAGTCGAGTCAAAGAGGCCCTGAACAAAGAAAATACATCCTCTTGGTACAGGTCAGTTGGTAATGCTCACTTCCCCCTCCCCCCACATACCCATAACCACATGTTACCTCCAGTACAATGGTAAGATGAGATCATCCTCAGTGGTAATGTAAATGCCCTAATCCTGGGGAATCGTTATGCAAATGATTTCCTGACTGTGATTCCCCAAGACAATGTAGGTGTGATATGTCCGAGCTTTGGGGGATGGCTAGCGAAAGCATTTCTGAATGGAAGGGACTGAATGAGAGTTTAATTGCATAAGAGCAGGAGAGTAGTAGTAAATGGCTGGCCAAATGAAGTGTGAGTCATCCACATTCCTGCATGAATGTCGTCCCCACCCAAAGACAATACAGTTTAACCCTTTAACATTACATTAATGTCCTGAGAGAGAGTACAATTTAATCTTTTGACATTACAGTAGGACAGTACTGTAGATATGGTCTTACCAATGCCCTGTACACAGTTACAGCTTTTATCCTCTATCCTCCTTCCAATAATGACCGATATTCCATTTACCTTGCTGGTTCCCTGATGCATCTGCATTTTTTTTGGTTATTTTTGTACAAGTACACTCATAGCCCTTTATACTGCAGTATTCTGCAACTTCTCACCCTTTAATTTTATTTTATTCTACTTGCCAAAATGGACATTTACCTGCAATATTCCACCATTTTATCAACCTTACACTTTACCAGTTTATATCCCTTTGTGTATTTCCCACAACTTGCTTTCCCAACTATTGTTGCATTATCAACAAATTTGACTATTATGCAGTTGATCCCTTTGTCCATATCATTCTCATAGACTGAAAGTAGTTGAGTCCCCAATACTGATTCTTTTACATTCCTTTTACATTACACCTTACCAATGTGAAAATGGCCCATCAATCCTGGCTCTCCCTCTTCTGTTAGTCAATTCCGTTTTCCTGCTATCACTCCCAACATTGAGCTGTGATCTTGTGCTCAACTTTTCATATACCTTATCAAAATTCATTTACTTTATATATAACATGGCACTGTTGAAAATTGGCCAGTCAGCATGGTTCATTAAAACAGATCTAACCAAGTGGAGATGTTACTTGGATTAATGTTCTTCTCATAAAGCTCCAGATATCCAACTATAAGCTAGAAGTCAATGGATGTCGTGGTCCTACCTAAACAACTGTAGGAAGCCTTTCAAAACTGCATGTTTATGGCAAGTGGAATGTCAACATACTTCAATATGCTTAGAGGACCTTTAACCCTGGGTCCAGATAAATAGGTAATAAGAACAACATAGTCCCATGAAAGTAGTAAATATTTACATTTCCCAGAAATGTAATCAGACAACAATTTACACCAAGCCAAATAAGATATTAAGATGGGATGGTCATAGGTTTTAAGATGCATCTTAAGGGAGGATAGAATGATAGAGACACAATGCAGTAAAGAAGAAATTCCAGAGTTTAAGGCCTGAACAGCGGAAGGCATAGTCAACTATGATGGGGCAAAAGAAAGCGGGAAATCCCATGAGAAACTTGAGTTAGAAAAATGCAGAGTTCCCAGATGGGATTGTCAGACTGGAGTGAGTGTTGAGGCCCTGAAGGGATTTGAACACACAAATAACATTTTCAAAGTAAAAATTGTAGTGAACATAGCGACAGGAGCTAGAAATTCAGCTCATTAGACCTGATTTACCATTCCTTAACATCATGACAAATCTGTAATACAACTCCACCCATCTTGGGTCCATCCTCCTAATACCCTTACTGAACTATCAATCACTGTTTGAAATTGTCAAGTGTCCTCCGCAGTGGCTTTTTGGGAAGAGGAGACCCAGATTTCTATTGGTTTTCATGTGAAGAAACACTTTCTGACTTAATCCTGAATGATCTAGTTTTAATTTTGAGATTAAAACCCCTTGTTCTGACTCGTCCACTAGACAAATTAGCTTCTCTCGACTCTCTCAATAACTTTCAATTGTAAACCCTCTTAATGTTTAAGGTAATGCGAGCCTTGTCCTTATAATACATCTCTGGAATTTAAACCTTTTAACAGTGTCATTCTGGTCAATTGTGCTGTATCCCCTTGATGTCTAATATATTATTCCTGAGATTGATAATCAGAGCTCTAAAGGGGTAACAGAAACTTTATTTAACTTGTAATCTAACTTGCACTCCTTTTTATTGCAGAGTTTGACATCAAGGCCAAATCTAAGAGAGGATGAATCTTCAATGTCAAGCAAGTGCTGGCCTTTCAGTAGTCAAGTTTTGGAAACTCAAGAATGGTTTTTCACAAATATCCAATGCCTGCCTCACTCAAAAATTGATTTGAATAACAGCATGGAATTTCTCACTAAATAGCCAGTCACTACTTCTGTTTTATCCACTGACATTATGTAGGGAAATTTGTGGACTTTTTCAATAATTCCAGTGTAAGCAGATTCACTTTACTCATGCGATAGTAAAAACCACAAAGATGTGAGAGTGAACTTGTCAAACAGTAATCCATAATTTGCAAATGGTACTATGAGTGATAGTTCACTCTGCATTTGAATTTCTGTATACCAAAAGCAGACCAATGGGAGATAAATTTGTCTGATAAAGAAACTTCTCATTCAGGACAAGTAATGCATAAAAAAAAACAGCATTGATGTTCTAGGGATCAGATCCCTGATCATTAAAAGTCTTGATTCTTGATTAATGCTCCTGAGGCAAGTAATCGCCATAGACAAAATACTTTGAAATTACCATTTTCTGTGGTATTCCTTATCAGAAAATGTATCCATTAACCGTCTTAATTTATTCACTCATTTAGTTTTTTTTCCCCAATTCATTCATGGTATATGGACAATGATTTATTACCTACTTACCTTAGTGAAGATTATGGTAAGCCATCTTTTTAAGCCACTGCAATCCATCTGATGAAGGCACAGCTCAAGTGCAGTTAGACAACAAATTCTAGGATTTTGATCCAACAACAGTGAAGGAAAGTTGCAATATTTCTGCATCAGCATGCTTGTGACCTTAAGTGGAACTTGGAGAATTTCATGTGATTTGATTGCACCTTCAGTAAATTATATTGATTAGAAGTACCAGAGATTTATTTCAAGATGCTGATGCTACTCTGAAGTACTGGATTCAATCTGCAGTTAACTGACCTGGAAGTTTGCTGGTGATCTTAAAATATTCTGTGTTTCTTCCAGTAATAACCCTGTTTAGAGAAAGGTGCATACGTTGAAAAAGCAAATAAAACCTGGAAAGACAGTACCCAGCTAAATGTGAAGACATTGGAAATGAACTAAATAGGCTGAATAAGTTAAAATGTAGAGTTCTAAATGAGAAAGTAAGAAAGGAGGGGATTTCAACTTTCCCAATATGAACTAGGATAGATAAAGCATGAAAAGCTGAGAAATAGCAGAATTTTTAAACCAAAAACAATGAATGCTGGAGATCCCAGCAGGTCAGGCAGCGTCCATGGAGAAAGAGCAAGCTAATGTTTTGAGTCCAGATGACTCTTCACTTAGACTCAAAACATTAGCTTGGTCTCTCTCTCTCCATGGATGCTGTCTGACCCACTGTGATCTCCAGCATTTGTTGTTTTTAGTACAGATTCCAGCATCTGCATTAATTTGTTCTGGCAGAGTTTTTAAATATATTTAGGGGAGTGGTGTTGGACCTAATTTTAGGGATTGAAGTTGGCAAGTTGTGGATGTCAAAATGGTGAAGGATTTCAGTAAGTAAGATTCAGTAAGATTTAAGATAATTATGAACGAAGCCAAAGATGGACTTGAAAGAAAGATTCAGAACTGGGAAAAGCCAGATTTTAATGTAAACAGACAGGAACTGGCTATAGTAAATTGGAACCAGTTATTTGTGGGAAAATCCACATCAGAATAGAAGGAGACATTCAAAAGTGCAATATGTTAACTGCAGGGTTAACATATACTGAGAAAGGGGAAAGATGGGATCAACAAATCCAGAGAACCCTACATGTCAAGGAATGTACAGGATTGGATAAGAATAAAAATAGAAATTTATGGCAGACACTAAGGATACTGTTGAGGAGTATTTGCAAATTAGATCTAAAATTGACTTAGTGGCAGGAAGCAGAGGGTGATGGGCATAAAATGTTTTTGTTACTGGAAGCTGTGTCTAGTAGATTGTCATGGTTCAGTGCTGAGTCCCTTGCTGTTTATAGAGTCATGGAGTCATAGAGACGTGCAGCACGGAAACAGACCCTTCGGTACAACTCGTCCATGCTGACCAGATGTCCTAAGTTAATGTAGTCCCAACTTGGCCCATATCCCTCTAAATCCTTCCTATTCATATACCCATTCAGATGCCTTTTAAATGTTTTAATTGTACCAGCCTCCACCAATTCCTCTGGCAGCTCATTCCGTACATGCACCACCCTCTGTGTGAAAAAGTTGCCCCATGGGTCCCTATTAAATCTTTCCCCTCTCACCCTAAACCTATGCCTTCTAGTTCTGGACTACTTCATACCAATGAAAAGACATTGTCTATTTACCCTATCCATGATCTCATCATGAATTTAGGAGGTATGATCAGTAAGTTAATTAATGACAGGAAAGATGGTGATGTGGTAAATAGCAAGGAAGAAAGCCTTAGACAACAGGACAATACATAGATGGGCGGGTCAGAACACCAGTAAATGGAATTCTGAGAAGTGTGAGGGTGATGCATTTTGGGAAGATTTAATCAAGCAGTGAACATAGGACCTAGGAGGTACAGAGAAACCTTGGTATGTAAGTTAATAGATCCTTCAAAGTAGCAGGACAGATAGGTAAGATGGTTTAGAAGGCAAACGGGATACTTGTCTTTGTTAGTCAAAGTATTGAATACAAGAGCAGGGAGGTTATGATGGACCTGGATGCAATGATAGCAAGGTCATAGTTGGAGTACTGTGTATCTCATTCAGTGCTGTAAAAGCTCTTATGAATGTCTCTATAATTCTAAATAGATCAGTAAACCTCAGAAAGCAGTGAGAACACGTGAATAAATTAGTAAGTTTCAGAAGTCATGTGAGCATAAATAAATAGATTTTTAAAATCTCAGTAGTAGGTGAGAATACACATAGATCAGTAAGCTTCAGTATGAACACGTATAATTATGTGGGTGAACTGGAAAGTTTTCGATTAAGGTAGAGCAAGTGGCACTGAGGACTGGAGCTGCGGTTGTGCCCGATTCGCTGCACCCTTGGGCGGCAGGTGCGCGCCCACGAGTGCTGGCGGGGGCGTGCAGCAAGCCGCACGTTCCCGGCGCCGGGGACGCAGACGTGGGGAGGGAGGAGCTGAGGGGTTGAGCCTGTGCCGTGTGCTCGGCTCTCACTCAGTGCGGGGATGGAGCTGCGGAATGAGCTGCTGAAGTCCATTTGGTACGCGTTCACAGCGCTGGACGTGGAGAAAAGCGGCAAAGTGTCCAAATCGCAGCTGAAGGTAAAACGGGGGAGGGCAAGAGGCCAAGCAAGGAGGCTTCACTTAGTGTCCTGTGGTGTGAATGACACGTTTTAAACAAAGACACTAACAACCCGTTCACAGGCTGGTGTTTGTATAATTTGTGTGTTTCTACTTTTTGTTTCACGTAGTACACGTTTTTTATGTAAGCATCAGGGAGTCAGTCAGTGTAGCCAAAAGAGAGGATCTGAGGGCTACTGCTTTAAAGTGGAAACTTACCTGCTCCTTCTGCGTCTTGTTGCTGGACAGATTATGATTTGGAGATGCCGGTGTTGGACTGGGGTGGACAAAGTTAAAAATCACACAACACTAGGTTATTGTCCAACAGCGCCTCCAAATAAACCTGTTGGGCTATAAACTGAGGTGTGATTTTTAACCTGGCCACATTAGAATCTTTGTTAGTTTTGGTGTTTGTGTGTCGCCAGTCTTATTTTAGCCAGAGTTTTATCGGAGGGGTGAATGTGTTGCAATAAACTACCTCCTTGGCATCTTGCACAAGCATGAAGAGATGTGAATTTTACTGGAACCGTGCTGTCTGAGACAAGATCTCGAAGTTTGAAGTTGCCAGTCCAACTCAATTTTTACATTTGTGTCAGAGGCGCACACACAGGAAGCACAGAGCGACAGCCAGACAGAAGTGGTTAGAATTCTTGTGCAGTGCAGCAGCAGCCGTGACTCACTGCTTCTTTTAAAACTAAACATCCCATAATCATGTGCAATTAATGCAAAGATAAACTTTGATCACATGCTTTTCATTTCGGGTTTTGTAATCGGAACTTGTTTCAATGCAACATGCTGATCTTTTACAACAAAGTGATTGCCAAGTGGTTAAGTTGAAAAAATGCCCCTGAAATGATGGCATCCTCTGCACATTCTGATGGGACAGCGTCACTTTTTGTCATATGAAATTCGCATTTTATCAGGTATAAGAAGCACCGTTTCTTCACGTAAAATCTTAAACCTACACGCTGAATGATATTTAAAAGATTTGTAAGATTATTTTTCAGTAGCCGGTGCCAAGACGCTATTAGTTTAAAAATAGATGAGAGGGCAGTGCAGAGGATGTCCTGTTACTGCTGAGCGCAAGCCACAGTCCTATTGGTTTAGACGAATTTATGTCGTAGAAAGGTAGAACTGTTGAAGGGTAGGGGGAAAAGAATGAAAAGTTGTTCTATAACTTCTGAAGCTTTGTAGAGAGAGCACAGTGTCCAGGTTTTCAGTTGTCTGAGAGAAAAGTAACATTTCAATTTTAACCAGTGTGAAGTGTAGTCTTCAGTCATCCGTAAAAAAGAGGTGAGCTTTGTAAAACTCCAGAGCTACTCAGTTCAAAGTGATGCTTTGTGTCACAGTTGAAGCCGCAAGATGACATTAGGTGAAGTGGCATTTTCCTAATCTAGGTCACAGGCCCTGAACTTCGCCTGTGTGTGGAGTATTTTTGAGATGTCTCTCTTCTTTGTACCTCCATGGCTTGTCGATGTCACTAGACAGGTTTCCCATCCTTAAATATCCCTGAAAAGGTGGTGGTAAGTTACGTTCTTGAACCACTGCAGTCCTGTCTGACAGCAGCAGATTTTTCATACAACTGAGTGGCTCACTCAGCCATTTTACAGGCAACCATATTGCTGTGGGTCTGAAATCACATGTTGATCATACCAGGTAAGAATGGCAGATTTCCTTCCCTAGAAAGGGCATTAAGGAGCCAGATGAGTTTTTACTCTGCCGCCTCTGGAAAAAGTCAGTGAGCCAGTAAGTGGTATTTATGACAATTGATAACTAGTCTGAGTTCACATTTAGTAATTGTTCATATTTTAAATTCCATCCCCTACTGTGGTATCTGAACCCGTTTCTGGATTAGCCTGGATCTCTGGATTGCTTGTCCAAGGGTGGCATAACGAGCTTATCATCTCTAAATTAGAGAAAACTGTTTATACATTGTATAAAAACATATTTCCAATGTTAATACTTGGACCGAAATGATGATGCACAGATTGAAACGATTTTGTTTTATGTGAGAGATTGACAGTCTCTAATAGAGGTTATTTGGGGTTTAGACTGAGAGGTGCTGTCTCAGAAACTTGCAGAATTCTGAAAGGCCTACATGGGGTGGTTGCAGGAATAGATGTTTCCCCTGGGATCTAGGGGAGGCAGTGTCTCAAGAGAGGTGATACAACCTAAGAAAAAAGGGGTAAGCCATTTAGGGCTGAGTGAAGATATTTCTCTCAACTCAGAAGGTGCTGAATGTTTGGAATTCTGTACCTGAGCTTATCTGTGAAAGCTCAGACATTGAGCACATTCTAGAGAGATATCAGTGCATTTCTGATCACTAATGACGTCAAGGGAAACGGAATTAGTGTGACAAAATGGTGTTGAGGGAGATGATCTGGAATGGTGGAGCAGCAATGAGGGGAAGAATGGCCTACCTGTATTTCTATAGAAGTACCATTGAAAGAGGATTTATCAGTACTGTTCAGAATTAAACGCTTTAAAAGGAACTGTGTTAATGAAACGAATTACCTTTTAAATAGTTGTCTTTCACTATCTCTGCATTTCCTACAGTATTTTATTGGCTGTGCAGAACAGTGGCTGATGTTGTATAGGCAAATCAGCACCAAGTGTATATGCATAGGAAGATCCCACAAACAGTGAGGGGACACGAGTTGTTTTTGTTGGAGAAAAAAAGAACATTGGGTCAGGGAGCATTCTCCTGTAAAAAAATGCAGTGGGACCTTTTATACCTGTGCGAGGGGAAGCAAATAGGGTCACCCTTCTCAAAGGGAGGAGTGTTTCCTCAGTAGTGCACTGAAGAACAGACTTAGAGTGTGAGCTTAGGGCTCTGGTGTGAGGTTTGAATATGCAACTTAGTATGACCATTAAGCCAAGTTAACTCTTGTAGCCTAATATTTAAGAGTGAAGCAATGAAACAGTATTGGGATGGAGAGTTGAATTGTTGTTAAACCTAACGCTAGTTGGAGCTGAATTGCTTGGTGACTATCCTTCATTTTCATGTTCCTTAGCTCTTCTCAGTCTTTTGATTATGTAATTACCAAGGCCTGTGTACTATTTCCATTTCACGCAACGGTCATCGTTTTGGCCTTTGATAAGAAATTCGCAACTGTAGCCATATTCATGTTCTATAATCATGCACATGTGAAAACTAAATTGTGACTTCTCAAACCCAGTCTTCATAAATAAATAATCAAAATAATTGTCATCCATTGACATCTACATTGAGAAAGGTCCTTTGCTTCTCCAAACCCTACCCATATTTAATTCCCCTCCATTTGGCAAGTCATTGCCCTAGCTGCAAAGATTTGTTGATAGGTTCTGTTAGAACTTTTCCAATCAATTCCATGATAAGTCTAAGTTTAGACAGATAGTTAGCTAATTCAGGAGTGACATTAGGTCACAGAAGATTTGCTGAAAATCTGGAACTCTTTCATCCCCAGCCCCCAACCCCTCTCTTTCCAAAATGATGATGGATTTTTATAATCACTCATGAGATGTAAGCTTCACTGGCTGAGTCAACATTTATTACCTGTTCCTAGTTGTCTTAGGTAGTGTTGAGCTGTCTCTGGAACCACTGCAATCCATATGCTATAGGAGGACCCACAATGCTGTTAGGGATGGAATTCCAGGGTTTTGACTCAGCGACCATGAAGGCACAGTGATATATCTCCAAGTTAAGATGGTGAGTAGCTTCGAGCGGAACCTGCAGGTGATGTGTTCCCATGTATCTGCTGCCCTTGTCCTTCCAGATGGAAGAGGCATAGGTTTGTAAGGTGCTGTCAAAAGAACTTAGGTGAATTTCTGCTGTGCATCCTGTGGATGGTACACACTGCTGCTACTGAATGTCAATGGTAGAGGGAGTGGATGTTTGTGGATGTGGAAGTGGGCTGCTTTGTTCTGGATGGTGTCAAACTTCTTGAATGTTTCTGGAGCTGCATCCATCCAGGCAAGTGGGGAGTATTCCATCACACTCCTGGCTTGTGCGTTGTAGAAAAAGGGACAGGTTTTGGGGAGTCAGGAGATGAGCAGTATTCCTAGTCTCTGATCTGCTCTTGTAGCTGCTGTATTTATATGGCAAGTCCAGTAGAGTATTTATCAATGGTAACCGCAAGGATATTGATGATGGAGTATTGTGATGGTAATGCCATTGAATATCAAGGGACATTGATTAAATTGTCTCTTATTGGACATGGCCATTGCCTGGATTTTGTACAGCATGAATGTTACTTGCCAAATGTCAGCTCATGTCTGGATATTATCCAGCTCTTGCTTTGTGTGGACATGGACTACTTCAATGATGAGGCAATGTAAATGATGCTAAACATTGCATAAACATTAGTGAACATCCTCACTTCTGACCTTATTCTGAAGGCAAGGTCCTTGTTGAAGATGTTTGGGCCTCTGACTCCACCCTGAGGAACTAGGATTCTTGTGGTGCAGTGGTAGTGTCCCTGCTTCTGGGCCAAGAGATCTTGGGTTGAAGTTGTACCCACTGCAATGGCTTATAATAACATCTCTGAACAGATTGATTAGGAAATAGATACCCTGTGGAACTCCTGCAGAGATGTCCAGGAGCTAAGATCCACAACCATCTTCCTTTATGTATGACTCCAATGGATCTGGAGTAAAGGAGGGCAAATAGAGTCAAGGTGCTTGCCAGGCGAAACAGTTACTGCATGTCCCCTCCTTCAAAATTATTATTCTTTATGTGGGATGTTTGAAAGTGAGGGTCTGTAGTGTTTTCAATCTCATTAAGAATGCCAACCAGTTCCAGTTTGCCTTACCTGAAGTTAACAAAAGGGCCTTTTTGAGTTGGGGGTCACTTGATCATATTCAGGGTGAGAACATGCCAGTCTGATTATTTTCTTTTTCTCCTCCTGCATTTCCTTTTTTTCCAAACATCAATTGATCTTCATGAGGCTCATAATGATTCCAAAGAAAGAATCATCAGTTGCTTTCTGTAATGCAAATCTCCTTCACCAGTATTTTGACATTGTCAAATGTAAAGAATATTGGCAAAGTGAGCAGCTAATTGGTGCATGCAATTATAGGAGCCCATTTCACATGTACCATTCATCAGCCAATAGAGCTTCCTGCTGCCCACTGTGATTGTATCCAATCCTGGGCCACACTCAGCACGCTTTTCCAGCCGGAGACCCAACTTGAAATACCATTCTTATAATAAGACACACAAAAAGCGTTTTTCAAGAGAGTTATTGAGCAAACTTCGACATTCAGTCACAAAGTAAATTTTAGGACAAATGGTCAAAAGTTTGGTCAAATAGGTAATTTTTAAAGAAGATGTTGGAGGAGGTGGGAGCAGTGGAAAGGCAGAGAGCAATCTGAAGAGAATTCTGGAGCTTTAGACCTGGCTAACTGAAAATATTGTAGAGTCGCTGCAGTGTGGAAACAGGCCATTCAGCCCATTGAGTCCACATCAACCCTCGAAAGAGCATCCCAGCCAGACCCTATGATGGAGTAATTAAAGTCAAGAATGTGCAAGTGGCCAGAGTTTGAGGAATGTACAGGTCGCAGATCCTTTAGGGCTGGAGAAAGATTGGGAGATGTGAGGCCATGAAGAGATTTGATAATAAAAATTAGTATTTTAAATTTAAGGTATTATAAGATTTAGGAGCTTAAAAGTGGCAGGCTTTGTAACCTTGGCATCCTATTTGATATTGAGCTTCCAATCATATATCCTCTCCATTTCCAACTCCAGTTACTTCTGTCTCCTAATATCACCCATCTCCATCACTCCTACGTCTCACCTGCTGCTGAAACTCTCACCACTAGCTTTCCTGTTTATCTCCCACCTGGTACCTTCAAAATCCCAAGTTGCAGCAAGTTCTAGTCACTGTGCTTAACGATGAATATTGGCTCTTGTTCCAAAAAAGTTCAGAGAAGTTTCACTAGGTTGATGTCAGGTCGATAGTGACTGGGAAGAAATGGTGACTTGGAAAAGCAGTTTGTCGAGAGGTCTGAAGATAATAGTTTCCATCTTCTCTAAATTTTATTTTGGAGGAAGTTTCTTCTAATGCAATGTTGGATATTAAACAAGAACAGGAGGAGTCAGGAAATAACTATTGTAATTTACTTTGTTCTCAGCAATTCTATTTTAAGGAATAATTTAAAGCATTCAGTAGGAATTTTGACCAACAATATTATTATTCAGTACAGTATTTGACTTTTGATATGAAAAGTAGTGGGGTTGGAATTGCAGAGCCACATTGGTCATACTGCAGGTTTGACACAGTTACATTCTTCGAGAGCTGAACTGGACATAACTGTTGTGCCTATAAAATTAAGCTCTGTGCAGATTACCTATTAGACCTCCACGTATTGATGATCCTGAAATGCCATCCTCTTCTGAAGGAACCAGTTGTTCAAGTCCACTTTCTTGGTCAGATCAAGTACTCCATCATGATGCTCCAGTGACCGTTCTTCATCTGAAATCCTAGCCAGTGAGTTTGGAAGTCTGTTCGGAAGGTTTTTCACTTTCTTGGCCTAACCACTTAATAAATGCTGCAGTCTCTGGCTCAGTTACTTTAAACATATTAAAAGTGCAATAGTTTCTATACTCTAAATTGAACTTAATTTTTATTCTGCACACATTTGACTTGCATCTCCAAAACTCCGGTTAGGCAGTTAACAGAAATTGGAAGATTGACCTTTTGTTTTTGAGTTCTATGTCAAAGATTCTTAAAGGGTTGGGATTTTGACACTGCCTTCTTTCTAGCAAGGTTTTACCTTCAAATCTCATCCAACCAATGCACCTTTGTAAGCTCACAAAAACCACCAACATTTTTGCCATTTTAGAATAGAATTCCCACGTATCTGATATTCTTTAATTCTAAAATTTTGCATCCAGAACTCTCTTCTCTGTCCTGTTTGACTATTCCTTCAAATCCCATTTGCTATGAGGAGTCCATCGGTCAACAAAATCTTTCAGCTGTTTTAGTCAAGACAGAACTTTAACAGAATCCTGCTTGACAGCAATGTTTCCTACAGGAAGCTGGTTCTAAATTTAAAAACTAAATCCCTCCATGAGACCAGAGCAACACCCATAATCTACTTGACCCTATAATTAACTTCTTGGCCCTTTTTCTGTTGTTTATCAATCAGCAATTTGGCCACATGATCAGTAACTGGATGTGAATTGCTTTACCAGAAATTATCTAGAGAAACTAGTGCTTAACAGGGACCATCACCCCAATGTAAACTCTAATTTTTTTTTTCTGACTAATTCACACAGGCCATTACAGCTGCATTGGTCACAAAACTAGGTACAAAATCAACCCTGAAATGGGAAAATTACCAAAGCTAACAGGCATAAAGTGGGAGTGTCTGGTTGGTAAGAGGAATTGTCCCTTGATATTAAATCAAATGGTTTTAGAAAGAAAGAATTTCATAACTGAACATAATGTTATACTGGCAATCGTTTTAAATGTTTGCTTGAGTGATAGATGGAATTAGGTGCAAGGTTATGTATTTGTAGAGGGCAAGCAAACATACAATAAATGAGTGAAAGTTGAGAGAGGTAGAGGAAGTGAGGGATCTTGAAATGCATTTACACAGGACCCTGAAGGTGGCAAGACAGGTAGACATGGTGATAATGAAGGCATACAAGATGCTTTCCTTAATTTGGTCAGGATTGAATGAGAAAACGGTGATGCGATGCTGGAAATATTGGTATTGGTTAGGCCACAGTTGAAATTTTGTCCACGGATCTGTTCACCAGATTACAGGAAGCACCTAATTGTTGTGGAGAATACAGCAGAGATTTACAGGAATGGGTATTGCAGCGAGAAGGTAACCTTGCATTGGGTCCTTTTCCTTTGATAAGGCAGATGGGTAACTTAATTGAGGTGCTCAAAATAATGGCGCCTTGGAAGAGCGAACAGGGAAGACTTGTTTTCCCTAGTGTAGAGGTCAGTTACCAAGGGCACCGATGTCAGTAATTGGGTGAAAAATTTAGAGAGGACCTGAGGAGTAACATTTTTAGCCAGAGGGCAGTGGGTGTCAGGAATTCACTGCTCAGCTTTGTGGTTGAGGCAGAACACCCAGATCATTTAAAAGGAGCCTGGACCTGCACCTGAAGCACTGAAATCTACAAGGCTATGGGCCATGAAAATGGGATTAGAATGGGCGACTCATTTATTCAGCTGGGACAGAGATGATGGGCTAAATGGCTTTTTTTGTATGCTGTGTTAGCCTTTCATTGGATCAAAGGTTTTCATGGGATTTCAGGTTGCTTCCATCTAACGCACTCATTCATTTCTGTGGAATATTATTCAAAGTCCAATCGTGCGGTTAGCAGTTGGGGCAACTTTAACAATCAAATTCTTAGATGTTACAATATTTGAAATGTTGTTAAATTTGAGTTGAATACGTCCTAAATATTTTACACAAGTTCTGAGTGGGGTTCTGGGTTCTGAATTCACAGTTTGAGAGTTTAAAGGAGTTATTAAGCAATTAGCTGTCCTTGATGTGGATCTGAATAGACTTCTTTTAAAAAAAAAAATAAGATGTTAACCACTTGAGGTTTAAAAGCTTTGAGAGGAGTATCCTATAGCTATTGCAGATGATAGAAATCGACAGGAAGGCAAGTGATCAGGATGATATCAAGAGTCTGCAAAAAGCACACAGACAGGTTTATAGAGTCATAGAGATGTACAGCATGGAAACAGACCCTTCAGTCAAACCCGTCCATGCCGACCAGATATCCCAACCCAATCTAGTCCCACCTGCCAGCACCTGGCCCATATCCCTCCAAACCCTTCCTATTCAGATACCCAGATGCCTTTTAAGTGTTGTAATTGTACCAGCCTCCACCACTTCCTCTGGCAGTTCATTCCATACACGTACCACCCTCTGCATGAAAAAGTTGCCCCTTAGGTCTCTCTGAAATTTGAAAGGGATTTTCCTCAACATCTGTATCAGCTTGATATCAGGCTATATTAGATTTATTTTTTTCAAAAGATATGTTTTATTGAAGATAATGGTTTTAGAAAGGGAGTAAGCCAACTGTTGTTAACCAGGGAAGCTAAGGTTAGTAATGAATTGAAAGAAAAATTTTGAAGACATTAATGATAAAACTAATTGGGAGATTGGGAAACTTTTAAAAACCAACACACAATGACCAAAAAAAATTAAGTAGGAGAAAATAATTTTGTAAGTAAATTTATAAGTAATATCAAGACACACAGAAGGAGCTGTGTTAAATATATAAAAAGGGCGAGAGAGCCCAGAGTAAACACCCACCCCTTAGAGAATGAGGCTGGGGAAATAATGAAGAGGAACCAGAAATGGCAGAGGAGTGGAATCAGTACTTTGCATCAGTCTTCATGGTAGTGAATACAAATAGCATTTCAAAATTACTGAACATTCACAGGGCAATAAGGGGAGAGGAAATAAATACAATGATTATCAGAGTAGAAAAAGTGCCAGGAAAAGTA
The DNA here is from genome assembly GCF_004010195.1 of Chiloscyllium plagiosum. NCBI lineage: Eukaryota > Metazoa > Chordata > Chondrichthyes > Orectolobiformes > Hemiscylliidae > Chiloscyllium > Chiloscyllium plagiosum. The sequence goes on along the minus strand of NC_057735.1, from coordinate 37,727,344 downwards.
ATGGAGTTACTTATAAGTCCCCTGAATCTGATGGGATGTAGCCTCGAATACTAAAAGAAGTATGTATAGGAATAGTGGATGTTGTGGTAGTAATCTTCCACGAGTCCTTACATTCTGGAAAAGTGCCAGAGAATTGGAAAGCTGGATGTAGGTTTGCTCGCTGAGTTAGAAGGTTCATTTCCAGAAGTTTCGTCACCCTATTAGGTGACATCATCTTTGAGCCTCTGGGTGAAGCACTGCTGATGATTCCTGCTTTCTATTTAAATATTTGGGTTTCTTTCCATATCCAGAACCTCAAACTGAGCTACAAATCTTCTCAAAACTCATTGGAAAGCTACCAGCATTGCACCTTTAAATAAAGAAAGCAGACAAAAAATGGTAACCATAAACCAATTAACTTAATATCAATAGCAGAGGAGCCTCAATTATCTGAACGAAATGGGAGGGCACAATTTCGTTTGGATAACTGATCATTTAGTTAATTGATTCAATGCCTATTCTTTGGGGCTCGGAGTTTTCTGAAGTTTCCTTTTTCCTCTCTCTGCCTGCCTTGCTCCCCCTTTCTGTGTCAGTGTTTATTTCTGAGCAGACACACACTTGTGCGTAAGGGACCTGCAACATTGCTGAAGTCTCCACCCCCCCCCCAAACCCGCCTACCCCTTCTGGCCCCTCCTATCTGCCTACCCCCACCCTCCAGGGCTGCCAGACTGGACACCAATATTAAGACTGCTGCTGCCTTTGGTGGGGGGGTGGGGGTTGGATTGGGGGGCTGGGGGTGACGCTCAAAATTGCACACGTGCGCGCACACAACTTTTTACTGCAACGATTTGACAGGTTCCACCTTTACCCTGTACAGGACAATGTTGGGGAGATTATCTGGGGAAGGGGATGGTTAAGGGTACAGGCCTGTGTAGAACTCCAGGGAAAGTGTGGGGAGAGAGAGGGCGGGCGGCCAGTCATTTGGAGATGGTGCCTGGGTTCCCATCGACGACCAGGACTGTTCTCAGCAGCATTTCAGTAAGCCGAGTTCATTTTAATCATTGTAAACAAAAGACACGATCAGGGTTGGAAACACCTCTTCAGTATGATATTTCTATCGGGGCCTTGAGATCATATTCGGATAATCCGAAGTTTGGATAATTGATAATTGGATAATCAAGGTTCCTCTGTATTGGGAAAATGTTATTGTCTGCTATAAAGGATGTGATAAAGAATCATTTAGAAATATGTAGCATGAGTAAACAGTGCCAGCATGGCTTCATATGGAGAAATTGTGTTGAACAAAATAAAGGAGAAGCAGTGGATGTGATACATTTGAATTTGTAAAAGGTGATTGATAAGATATCACAGATTATGGCTGCTTAATAAGCCTGTGGTGTTGCTAGGCAGCATATTTGCTTGGATAGAGGTTTGACTAGCTAATAGAGGAAAGGGAGTTGGAATAAAAAAGGCATTTTCAGGATGTCAACCAGGTATGATTGGAGTGCCACAGGGATCAGTGCAGATAATGTCGTTCCAGCAATGTATATTAATGATCTGGATGAGAAAAGTGAGTGTCTTATAGTCATGTTTGCAGATGACTGGAAGGCAAGTGGTCAGGGTGATATCAAGAGTTTGCAAAGGAATAAAGACCGGTTAAATGAGTTAGTAAAAACTTGGCAGATTGAATATAATGTGTGAAAATATAAAGTTATGCACTTTGGCAATAGAGGAGCTAAATACTGTTTAAATGAAAAAAGGCTGCAAATGGGCTTGGGAGTCCTTGCATAAGTCACCAAAAGTAATAGTGAAGGCAAAGGGAATGTTGATCTATATTTCTAAGGGAATGGAGCATAAAATAGGGAAGTCTTGCTAAAACAATACAAGATACTAGTTAGACCATAACTGGAATACTGGGAACAGTTTTGGTCTCCTTAACTAAGGAAGGATATACTTGGTATTGAAGTCAGTTCCAGAAAAGGTTCTCTAGATTGATCCAAGTTATAGAGGGTTTGTTTATTGAGGAATGGGAGTAGGTTTGGTCTGTACTCACTGGAATTTAGAAGAATGAGAGGCAACCTTATTAAAAGATATAAGATTCTTAATGGGCTAAATAGAGTAATTGAGGAGATGTTATTTCCCCTTGTGATAGAGTCTAGGACCACAGGCATAATCACCCATTTAAGATAGCAATGAGAAGGCATATCTTCTGAGAATCGTGAATCTATAGAATTCTTTGCCACAGAGGACTGTTAAGCCTAGATTATTAAGTATATTCTAGGCTGAGATGGATTTTTAAAGAGCAAGGGAATCAAGAGTTGTAGGAGAAGAGGAAATTATCAGATTAGCGTTGATCTGATCTCATTGAATGGTGTAAGCAAACTTGATGGGCTGAATGGCATACTTCTATATTTTATGGTCTTATGATCTTCATATGTTGTCTGCCGTTTCTCGTGCTGGATATTGGGTGAGTCGCTATAAAGGTGGCATGGAAGATAGGAGCAGCTGTAAGGAGTAGTAAGAAGTGTAATTTGGCATTGAATTTCAAATGGATGGTAGGAAGGGCCATGGAGAGGTTAGAGTGCTAAAAGGCTTCACAGGTTCTGAAGCAGCTTGAGGGCCAAAGGGGTCAAGGTTGGCTTCCCAACCAGCCTGCCTTGGCATTCACCAGCCCCAAACTTCCTGATTCCAGTTCCCTCATCTCAATAACAAAACTGTAGCTCAAGATGCGCAAGCTGTTATCACAGAGTCAGCAATAAGCTTTCTGAAAATAGGCAAAAAAAATCAAAGACCTCATTTGATTTAAAGAGCACTGAACGAGCTCAGTAAAACCGTACAAGAAAACCGAAGAGGAACAGAAATCACTGCAAAGTGAATGGAATAACCTACAAGGCTTGTGAGAGAAGCAGTTAAGAAAATCATACATGCAGTGACCTGGGGTTGCTAAGTTTATTGTTTAGAACATTATATTATAGGATTCCATAGAAGTGAACAGGATATAGATTTTGAAACTAGTTGGTTGAAATGTTGTACAATTTCAAAGACAAAATAAATACTAGTTTGGTCTGGATGTTGGGTAACCTGGATAGGAGAGAGAGTGACGCTCAGGCAAAATGGCCAGGCCAGTTTGATGTTGTACTGCTAAAATACTATATTTGAAAAATATTCCTGCAAAATTAGTGATGAAATTAGTATTAACTGTTCCAAGCTCTCAATTAATATGAATACTTAAGTTTGAGAGTGTCACATCTTGTTCAACCTGCAGCCTAAAGAAGGCACCTTGTACACCGTGGATTAACCTCTTCACCTCTTGCCTTTTAATAAATATAATTGAAATCTTGACAATTTCATAATATATAAAACACGTAAGGAATTTTCAAATATTTATAAGAAGTCATGGTGAGTAATTCTACTGGCTGCCTTCAATAATTATTTGAAACTTTCTGGGATGTATTATATAATGTTTCCTCACATTCTCCACAGCATTTCATCAGTTAGCAATAAATTAACTGATTTTTCTAAACTGTTTGCAATAAATATACTGTGTATATCATTCATATGATTTAAATGTCAGCTGCAACTGATCTTCTGCTATCACTGTGCTTCCCCTAGTCGGTACTAAACGTGGTCAGAGAGTCTGGTTTCGCCATGCTATCTTTTAAAAAGAAGGAGGTAATTAGAAAATTAAGAAAATGCCATTGAGCACCCAAAATGTTGAGATGGAATTGTTAAGCTGAACCATTTAAAGATTCCATTGGCATTTTGAGAGCTTTGCTTAAAGCTAGAAGGTATCTTGTGGCATTGCTTAAAGTAAGTCAAAGGAAACACCATTTTATAAAACCAGGGGTGCAAGAGGGGAAACATTAAAGGAAGGAAGTATGAAATGCGAGGCATATGCTTGACAAATATTTAGTATAGAAATGTTTTTGGTTACTGAGCAAGAATGTACCCCTAGCCTGGTTCTGTTTTGTAACTTGACAATTAATTTGTACCAATTTAAGTGAACTTAGTGTTTGAAGTGAGGGAGGACATTGCATTTAAAGTCATTGGACACTGAAACTTTGAGATGAAATTGATCTGAAGTTTACACCAGTTTTCACACTGATCAATCAACGCACCAACTTGTATCAACTTCCTGGTCCCAGTATCAGTGTTGGAAAGTAAAACTGAGGTAAAACAAATAGAAATCAGAGATTCCTGTCTCCAGTTTATTCCTGTTCACGTCTGGCACCCTTCCCAATCTGAATCAAGACTGTGAATACAATTATGGAAAATTTAGTTGGGCAGTGATGAACCTTTTCAATTGTTAAGTTTTACCTTTGGATCAGCTAGTTCCCATGCCTCTGAACAGAAGGTTCAAACCTTTTGAAAGCTAGGCTGACACACTAGAGAAGTTCAGAAGCACTTCTACATACTAAGGATGGTAGGGTTTTGAAACACGTTTCCTCAAACAGCAGTTGATGCTCGATCAGTTGTTAATTTATCTATTTGAGAGTTAAAATTTTTCTTATGCAAAGGTATTGTGGGAATATGGGCCAACGGCTGATGTATAGAATTAGGCCACAGATCAGCCATGATCTCATTGAATGGTGGAACAGGCTTGAGGGGCTGAATGGCCTGTTGCTGTTGAGGAAGAAACCTCAGGTGAAGTGATAAACCAAGACCCTGTTTGCCCATGCAGGTATACATTGAGGATCTGGTGGCACTATTTCAAAGAAGAGCAGGGAATTATTCCAATACCTTGGACAATATAAATCCTTTGACCAACATCATTAAACAGGTCATTATGTTGGTACTCTTTGCAGGACCTTGTTCTGCTTAAGCTGCATTCTAATGTAGCAGCACCTCCTTGACAACAAAGTTATTTCATTGTTTATAAAGCCATGTAGGATATCTGAAGGAATTTAAATAACAGTGACATTTTGTTGTTGTACAAATATTGTATCTTACAGAATAAACGATGCAGGTGTAAAGTCCAAAGAAGAGGTTTCAGAGGGCTTCTAATTTATTAAATGATTGGTATTACCTACAAAGACCCCAAATGTAATAAACTGCTCTATGTAGTTTTATACAACTCCATCTTATGGGCCACTTCAAAAGTCAACATAGAGGTATCCACATTGGTGTGGGACTGGAATGACAAACAGAAAAATCAAGTAGATAAGCAACATGTTTCCTTCCCTAAAAGACACTAGGGAACCATTTGGGTTTTTATGACAATCTGACAGCTTTGTGGCAAAGTTTAATTGGGCTAAGTTTTTTAATTCCAAATCTTTAAAAAGCTAAGTTTGAATTCTTCAATTGATTTGAACTTGTGCTTTTAATGGGTTTACCCCAAGCTTCTAGCTAACTGTGAAAGTTGAACCAATGCATGCAGTTTCTAGTGTTACACAGCTCAGCGTAACGAATGTGGTTTTCCGGTGTCTCAAGTGGCCATAGCCATTACATTTTCTCTTTCAAAGAACTGGCACAGACACAATGGTAGGGCGACCACCGAATCATATGCCGAATCATTCTATAATTCTAAACAAGCTCCTTCCCTAATAATTGGACAAATGACTTAAAGCGATTGAATATTCCTTCATATCATCAGTAAACACCCAGGAATGTTTTGAAGTCACAAAGTACAGCACAATTTGTGATTCGGTAACCACAATATTATTAAATCGCCCAAAGTCAGTGAGATTACCCAGCATCATAACTGACTACAGAGATTGCTTGACACCCTAACAGCATGAACGATGGATAAATACAAGCTCTTTATTTAATCAAAGCAGACATAGCAACTACCATTGTCACTAAACCACTTGTTCTACTTGTGAAATGTGTACAAATGACTGACTTGGCTCTTGTCTGTCTACCCACCATTTACAACAGAACAATCTCTTAAGTGGCCAGCTGGTTGTGTTATTGTTTGGGGTAAGTGTCTTTTTGTCTTCAGTAATTGATAGCTGGGGTAAATAATTTCAAAATGGATTTACAAGCATCGACTCTGAAAAAACAGTGTTAGGCAATTTTTTTGACAGTTTTGTACTGTTGGTTTTGGTACTGAGGTGAATGAACTGTTATTGTGTCGCTGATGAAAAAGACTTCACTGTTCATGCCAAGAAGCATTTAAATTTCAAGTGCCTCTGGCCCAGGCTATAGTACAATTTCTGCCCAGACTGAATAAATCCTTGTCGTCTTTGAAGGCACACATTAAAATGTAACTAATTTATGTATTTAACTGATTTTCTGCCTTGACTTCACCCTTTTAAAACAAAGTTATTACCGAGGATAAACACTGGGTACTCTGACAGTGGAAGGTGAAACTCAACAGTACTGTTTTCTGATTGATTCAAAATTCATTTTTATTGCCTGTCCCTAGGTGCCCTTGAGAAGGTGGTGGTGAGCTGCCTTCTTTAACCACTGCAGTCAATGTTTTATATGTAGATTGTCAATGCTGATTGGGAGGGAATTCCAGGATTATTACACACACAGACACCGAAGGAATGGTGATATATTTCTAAGTCAGAATGATGAGAGGTTCGGAAGGGAACTTGCAGGTGGTGGTGTTTCCAGGTATCTGTTGCCCTTCTCCTTCTAGATGGTAGTGGTTGGAAGATGACGGCTAAGGAGCCTTGATGAATTTCTACATTGTACCTTGTATTTAGTGGCAGCTGTGTGTAGGTGGTGGAGGGAGTGGATGCTTCTGGATGTAATGCCAATCACATGGGCTATTTTGTCTTGGATGGTGTCAAGCTTCTTGAATGTTGTTGGACCTGCACTCATTCGGGCAATTGGGGAATTTTGCACCAGGTTCCTGACTTGTGTCTTGTAGATGATTGACAAGCTTTGGGGAGTCAGGAATTGAGTTACTTGTTGAATTATTCCTAGCCTCTGACCTGGTTTAGCCACCATACTAATCTGGCAAACCCAGTTCACTTTTCTGGTCAATGACATGCATGATGCTGACAGTGGGGGATGTGATAGTAACGCCAATAACTGTCAAAGGGCAGTGGTTAGATATTGTTTTGTTCGCGATGGTCATTATCTAACACTTGAATAGTGTGAATTTTGCTTGCCAGTTCTCTGCCCAAATCTGGGTATGATTCGGGTTGCATGTGGACGCAGACTGCTTTGGTATCTAAGGAGTTGTGAATGATGCTGAAAATTGTGTAATCATCAGTGAACATCCCCATTTCTGACCTTATGATTGAGGTAATAGTCCCTCTAATTGTTTTTTTCAGTGCACAGATCTGAGGTTTGAAACCAGAAGCCACTATGTTGGTAAGCCGATCAGTGTGTGGCTGCATAGTTTAGAGGGAACACTGGAATGAAGGAAGGTCATGAAGTAGCAGAAAATGATTGAGTCTCGAGTTCTTCCCCGAAAAACTCTTTCAGTGATATCCTGCAGCTGAGATGACTGACCTCAAACAACCATAACCATCTTCCTATGTGCCAGTTATGACTCCAACCAGTTTGTCCCCTGATACCAATTGATTCTAGTTTTGTAAGGGCTCCTCGATGCCGTGCTCAGTTGAATGCAGCCTTGATGTCAAGGATTGTCACTCTCGCCTCATTTCTGGTTTTCAGCTTTTTTTGGTCCATGTTTGAACGAAGGCTGTAATGAGGTTAGGAGTTGAGTGGCTCTGGTGGGACCCAAACTGACCATCACTGAGCAGTTATTGCTGAGTAGGTGATGCTTGATAGCACTTTACTGATGATTGAGAGTAAACAGATGGAGGGATATTTGCCTAGTCTGGATTTGTCCTGCTTTATGTCAACAGGATGTACCTGGGCAATTTTCCACCTTGTTGGGTAGATGCTAGTGTTGGCCTCTACTTGAAGACCCTGAATGAGAGAGCATCAAGTTCTGAAGCACAAGTTGAGGACTTTTGCCAGAATGTTGTCAAGGCCCATAGCCTTTTGTAGTGTCCAGTGTGCCTTCAGACATTTCTAGATATCACGTGGAGTGAATGGAATTGGCTGAAGACTGGCATCTGCCTTAAATGGTATTCTCTACGTCGAAGAGACCAAACGTAACCTTCGGGAATGGTTTGCCCGAGCATCTCAGCCATGCCCACAGCGGCCGACCAGACCTCCCAGTCACAGCCCATTTTAATTCCCCTTCCCACTCCCTTTCCAATATGACCAGCCTTTGCCTCCTCCATTGCCACAACTAACCAAACCGCAGTTCGGAGGAACAATACCTCATCTTCTGCCTGGGCAGTCTACAGCCCAGAGGACTCAACATTAAGTTCTCCGATTTCAAATACCCTCCCTCCCCATCCCCAACTCCTTTCCCAGCCCCTTCCCCTCCCTTCCATTTCTCCCTGCCACCAACTGGATTCATTCCTCCCATTGACCAACCAGCTCATACTCTCTACCTGTCTTCACCTATCCCGACTTTGCCATCTTGAGCCCTTTATCTGCAGCTCCCCCCACACCCACCTCCCGTCCTAAAGAAGGGTTACACCCAAAAGGTCAACTTCTTTACCTCCTGATGCTGCCTGGCTTGCTGTGTTCTTCCAGCCTCCTGGCTGTCTACTTTAAATGTGCACAAGCCATTACAAGCTACCATTCTGGTCTGTGATTGCCCTGTGTTTCTGCAGATTCTGTCTAGTTTTATATGCTTTTTGTTTGAGCCACACCCATGGTACAGTGTTTACCCAGATTTCCACCAACAGTAATTAGCCCTTGTACAGCTAACCACTATGGTTCGTTGATGGTTATCTACCGCTAACAGGCAGTTTGTGTTCAGTGCTGACTAACTTGCAGTTTCTTTAACTGTTCTCAAAATTGATAGTTATATTATTCAAAAAGTTCAAAATGGCTTCAGTTAGTCACTATTTCCTCTGTATTACTTACTGGTGAGTCTCCCTTGCACCAAGTTCCCAAGTTTTGTACACTTTTGCGATGCGCTCCGTTCTACCATCTGTCTTTATCCAGTTCTGACCTTAATCCAGTGGTACGCTGCTTCCACCTTTCAAACAGGCTTTTCCCTATTGTAGCAGACCCCCACTGGTTCGTTCTGTTACACAACATAGGAGTGTGACTCCAGTAAGAGAGTATGCAAACACTGAAAGACTTGAACACCGTGAAGGGGAGAATGTATATCATTATAATGTGGAATGTTATCTGTTCTCTTCTCTTTCCATTATCATTTTCTTGTGTATCTTTATATGTTCTTTCCATTTCTGTTTATCTCGGCTCAAATCACTGTTTTGTCTCTCTTTAATCATTCCTTTTTTCCCAAATGTGAGCCTATCAAGTCCACAGCATAGGAATCGGGATACTTACACAATCTCCAACAGGACACGCAAAATAATTAACTAACTGTGACATCTCCCAAGAATGTCAGCAGGTATTGGCAGAACCGTTTGAGAATCTGCTGCTTTTGAGGATTCTGAGTCTCATTCCTGAGTGATCAGGAGTTTCATTAGAGATGGAGCTTCCTCAGGTTATTTATAATGCGAGGTTGAGGATATATTTTGGATGTACTGTCAGATAGAAACAACACAGGAGTGAAATGCTTGTTTCTCCCCCTCTGGGTGAAGGGATGAGGGAAATCCTCATGTTGTCTCAGTTTTACAAGATGCTGGTATGACTGAAAACTGCATCACAGACTCCCCTGTCTCTGCTTCCTGAGAGAAAACCGTGTGAAGGATATCAATTTAATTCATGTAATTTGTAATTTTTTTGAAGGAAATGAATTGAGTAAAATACTCCATTTGAAAGCTTTAAAAGAAATGCTGAAATAAAATTTGGCTGATTGGATCAACGTTTTCTGAACTAGGTTGTAAACTCTGGAGTTACCCCTCTTTAACACTCCAGTTCACTTATAGAACATAGAACATAGAACATAGAAGAATACAGCGCAGTACAGGCCCTTTGGCCCTCGATGTTGCGAAGATCCAAGCCCACCTAACCTATACTAACCCACTATCCTCCATATACCTATCCAATGCCCGCTTAAATGCCCATAAAGAGGGAGAGTCCACCACTGCTACTGGCAGGGCATTCCATGAACTTACGACTCGCTGAGTGAAGAACCTACCCCTAACTTCAGTCCTATATCTACCCCCCCTTAATTTAAAGCTATGCCCCCTTGTAATACCCGACTCCATACGCGGGAAAAGGTTCACACTGTCAACCCTATCTAACCCCCTAATCATCTTGTACACCTCAATCAAGTCACCCCTAAACCTTCTTTTCTCTAATGAAAACAGCCCCAAGTGTCTCAGTCTTTCCTCATACGATCTTCCTTCCATACCAGGCAACATCCTGGTAAACCTCCTCTGCACCCGTTCCAGTGCCTCCACATCCTTCCTATAATATGGCGACCAAAACTGCACACAATATTCCAGATGCGGCCGCACCAAAGTCTTATACAACTGCATCATTATTTACCAACTCTTGTACTCAATACCCCGTTCAATGAAGGAAAACTT
>NC_057735.1:37712493-37716652 GCF_004010195.1 Chiloscyllium plagiosum | reverse complement strand
AGTAGCCTACCATGGGGAACCTTATCAAACGCCTTACTAAAATCCATATATACCACATCAACCGCTTTTCCCCTCATCAACCTCCTTCGTCACCTTTTCAAAGAATTCAATAAGGTTTGTGAGGCACGACCTGCCCTTCACAAAACCATGCTGACTTCTTTCCTCCTCTAAGATTCTCATTAAATGTTACCTTGTTTTTGCGTTATTTAACTCAATATTTTGCTATGCTTACATTTTGTTTTATAATGCCTTAGAATTTATAACCCCTTGGAATAGTTTATTACATTAAAGACACTGTGACTTGTGCAGACTGGGTATTTACCACTAACTGCAGATTCAATTTCAATTAACCTCACCTTTCAAATAAAGCTAGGAAATGGAGAACAGTTTATTGGAAATCTAGTCAGTACTGTGTCCTCTGCTTTCCTCACTGTCGTGTAAAGTTCCACCTTATTGTGGTCAACAGGAGCTAATTATTTGGCATATTTAAGCAAATCATTGTCGAAAATGCAATCTGGCAACAACTACCATTTTAACAGGGATATTGAATCCAAACTGGTCTGTCATTATGACTGAAGATCAGCGGATATTCGGAGTTGGCAGGTATGGTGTCCACACCAAGAAGAGAGAATGTCTGTGTATAAGAGAAACCTTTCTATCCTCGGGCATTTCCAAAGAGCCTCACAGTGAACCGAGTACCCCTCCCTGTTATAAGAATGCATGGCAACCAATCTGATGTTATCAAGGTTCCACAAGAAAACAATGAAAACGTACTGATTAGATTAGATTCCCTACAGTGTGGAAACGGGCCCTTCAGCCCAACAGGTCCACACCAACCCTCAGAGTAACCCACCCCCCACTGACTAATCCACCTAACACTGTGGGCAATTTAACATGGCCAATTCACCTGACCTGCACATCTTTGGATTGAGGGAGGAAACCGGCGCACCCGGAGGAAACCCACACAGACACAGGGAGAATGTGCAAACTCCGCACAGAGTTGCGCGAGGCTGGAAACGAACCTGGGACCCTGGTGCTGTGAGGCAGCAGTACTAACCACTGAGCCACCGTGCTGCCCTAAGTAATCACTCCACCCCTGGGTGGTCATGAACAGTTTAGTTTCCTAGTTTTGGCTGTGAAATAAATGTTGTTCAAGACATTGGAAGAAATTAATTGTACTTCTCATAGCTATTCTTTTCCTGTCCTAACTTATACCAAGGTCCTTTCACCATCACCTTTATGCTTGCTGACCTGTACTAACTCCTGCTCCAGCAATAGCTTTTTTTTGTACAATGAAAAATACTGCAAGTGGAAAATATGCTGGAAAAACTCATCTTTGGATGATGAAAGGTCAGAGACATGAAATGTCAACTGTTTTTCTATCATCCAATATTGCCTGACCAGCTATTTCCAGAATTTTCTGTCTTGTATTCAGATTTTAAAATTTTAATCGCTGTTTTCAAATCCCCCCATCTCTGCATTCCTTCCTTCCTCAGTAACTCCAGTTTGAAATCTCTTTGGGCTAGAATTGGAAGAGAACAGTGCGCATTTTAGATTTTAATTGCTCCACCATTTGTGCCCATGTCTTCAGCTGCTTAGGCCCTATCCTCTGAAATTTCCTCCCTAAAGTCCTCTCTCCTCCTTTAAGACGATCCTTAAAGTCTATCTCCTACTTGTCACAAAACCTGGATGGTTGTGAGGAAACATTGTTTCATGATTTTAAAAGTGCTATAAGAAGTCAGAATTGTTCCTGTAGTGCTAAGAGAGGATTTTATCTTCACTTGAGTTGAATGCATCAGGTCTCACTTTAACATCTAATCTGATAGATGGTGCAGTTCTTCTTTAGATATTGTGCAGAAATGTTAGTCTAGCTTAGATTTGAGAGGTTTGGCCTGACTGAGTGCCATAAATCCAAGCTGGTTTAGAACAGTCTCAATGCAATGTCTCAACAGTTTATAGAGGGACTGTAACTAAGTAATATAGCACAGTTAGGAACTTAAGTTTGAGAAGAAAGTTGGTACCTTGTGGAGTGTGAAATGTGGCAGTCCCCAAATTGGGTTAGATTTTGTCCACTTACGTGCTCCTTTTCAATTCTTCCCCTTTAAAGTTCTTTGTGTGTTACAGAACATTGCATTCCTGCTGAGTGATCACTTGTTTACTGATTTGTACAGTGCTAGTTTCCTTTTTTGCTGGGAATGTATTTGCGTGCTATTATTTTAACAGATTCAATTAAAAGGAGAAATAATTCTAATCAAAGAAGGATTGAGACACACTTGGAAATGTAATGTTTACTATTTCCTTTGGATTTTGGAGACTTGCATCACATGACTCAGTTGTGGACCTTCATTGTGGTCCTAGTATTAAGAAATAATCTTTTTAATTGCTGCTGGTGCCAGGATCCACTCAGAGGCTGCGTTAATTTTATAACTCCTTTTTTTTATTCCCTATCACAGCCAGTTTGTTTTCCTTAAGGAGCACATTCCATAGGAGATTCTATAATTGGTTTTCACCTTCAGCCAGAATGTAGTAGTGACTAATAATAATAGTTGCCAACGAACTGCAATCTCACTTCAGCCTCTCACCAGTCACCGTTACACCAGAGGAACAGGCCTGGAGGATTTTACATTAACCAGAACTTGAGGAATGAAGAGTTAGCTTCAAGCTGAATATCGGACACTGGTTGAATAAACCCAATGGTCAGCAGTAATCCTAACTCTAATGTAACATGAATGTAAATAACCTACATTGAAATTTCTCCCTGCCGACAAACCCACCTTTAATTTCTGAACTTCAGCTGATACCCCAGACCCAGCAGGATCTTTCTAGCTCTAGATCTGTAGCTTTCTGGTCCTTTCAGATCCCAGACATTCTCTAACACCCCTGCCCCTCAAGGTCCTCCTTCTGTTTAGTTGGCCTTTCCCCCTTTGCAATGAATCCTACCTGGGCCCAATCAAATCATTGTTAACCATCTTACCCTCCTTTGGTCCTTGACTTAAAACATCAACTTTGTTTCTCCTCAGATGCCTGCCAAACCTGTTGAGCATCTCCTTCCTTTGTATATCGTCCCTCTGCAATATGGCAGCCACAATTTACGCCAGTGTTCTGCTTCCCATCATCCTATTTCCTACAGCTGTTAAATGTGGTAAATTGCCCCCTTAAACCTGAACTCATGCTTTCTTAAAGTAGTCACAACAAGCAATTCCTCCATGTCCAAAGAGATTATCACTGATAAAATGATTCAGAATTCTGAAATTTCAGTTAATTAATGAAGTATAAATCCCCAAATGGCAAGAATTGAGCTTACATTTGTAGCATGTAAGACTATTCAGAATAATCCTATTTTTGTCTGCTCAGCTTTCTTGCTGGATTTACTTCTGCACTGGTGCACATTTGTTCATGTGAATCAGCATTGAGCTGCCTGTTGTGTCACCACTCTTGAATTTTCATTTATTTTTATTTAACCTTTCTTACAAAGACCGCACGCCTGTTATTTGTCCGGGGATTCTTTAAGTAGGCAAAACTGTATTCTTGTTCTTTTTGATGTCATTCCTAAAATAAAAAACAGTGCAATTGCAAAGTTGAGATTTTAAATTTATTAATGATCACTCCATCTAATTTGCTTGTTCCATCAATGTGAACCTGCATATAGAAAGGCACTTCCTACCTGTCTTGATAACACCCAAAGTGTCTTAATTTTTTTAAATAAAGTTTAAGGGTTCAATGAATGAATTCATTGTACAATGAGTAAGAGCATTGATCTCAGCTGAGGTGATATTAAGTATACTCTGTAGGACAAAATTCACATTGTGTTGGCTGCTATGGACAGCGAGAACAGACTGGAAAGGCAGTTCAGTGGTGTGTTCTCAGGTTCTGTAGTTGAGATGATCTTTGTGACTGTTCTACTGGACAACTCCTTGCTTCAGTCATCTTTCTCCAGATACTTCCACCAGTTAGTGAGAGACACAAGGTAAGTGGTTCACCCCATAAAATGTCTCTGACATATCAGTTAAAAGTCACAGCTACAACAACCATAACCTGCTTTTCTTCAGGTTGGCAGTCAATTACGATTGCAAAGAGCAGAGAAACCATACCTGATCTCTCTCTCTCTCTCTCTCTCTCTCTCTCTCTCTCTCTCTCTCTCTCTCTCTCTCTCTCTCTC
>NC_057735.1:37699324-37712112 GCF_004010195.1 Chiloscyllium plagiosum | reverse complement strand
AAAAACCCCAGATCCAAACCACCTGTAAGTTCTGCTTATTCAAAGAGTTACTTACACAATGGCTGCAATGGTTGCTTGCTTCCAAAAATACAGCCAACCTTCCAAACGTTGGTTTTTAAAACCTCCTTATCTCAGTTTCAAGTTTTTCTAAAAACTGAAAATAAAAAAAAAGTCTTTACACGTTATACAACAGTTAACATTCACTCTTCCAAATCATGTGCAGCCTAATCTGATGCTTTATTGGAATTAACAAATGCTGTCATGATGCTTCTGTCATTGTGCCCATTACCCTGCTCTTAACCCCAAATCTGTGCCATTGGACCAATTTTCTTGATTTAAACAAAATTCAAACCAAATAATCACATCAAATTAACTAACCCAAAAGTTCATTCCATCTTGATCCTATGTGCCACATTATTTTATGGGGTATGTATATCATAAAATGGTTGCTAAATTCATTGTTGAATTATCTATTTTACTCAATTTTTTATATGTTATATACACAAGCACAAATTTAGGAGGACAATACCTGCATTAAACCATAATACCCAAACTGATCGACAGAAGGTGCAGGAATCCAATCTGACCAGATGTTGTAACAGTATAAAGACTGTTGTATGTGAAAACCTTCCATGTATTGTCAGTTGGAACTGGACTAAAAGATAGACAGGAAACAGCTTTGACATGAATGAAAAGATCCTGAACTGCTCACTCAGCTTATGCTTTGCAAGGTCACAACAGTATAAAATGCTTTTGACCATTCAGTGGGCATGCATTGTTTAACCAGCCAGTGCTTTAGGCTGTTGTACGATTGAATAACTCTCCAGATTACAAACATTGCCCAGTGAATGATGTAATTTAAGATTCTGCAAGATTAGTATCAATCTACAGGTTGCAATCTAACTTCAGTTGCAATTACTTTGGTATCTAAGTCAACAATGGGGCACCGACCTTCTGAAATAGCATTGGAACAGACTGTAAAAACAATTTCTAGATGCATCCTTGGTTTACGTTACGACATGCTAAATCAAAAATGGTTTATTAACAATAAGAGGTACAGCTTGTCAACGTTATAAGCTGAAACTAAACACCAGTGTAATAAGAAATGTAAACTTACATATTTAAACACACTTCCATGATGACTGTTTTAAACAGCAGGTAGAGGAAAATATGTCCATTTCAAAAGTGATCATGGAAGTCAATAGTGGAGAAGCAATCTGATTTGTTTCCAGATGGATTTGAATTCCTGAACCACAGCTTGAATGTTCTTGGGCTGGAGTTTTTACTTATGCAGATAAATGATGAAACCACTGGCAGTATCTGCCATTTTGTTATTGTACGTCTTAGCTAAAAGACAGGTTGAGCAATGATCTGTGTCCTAGATACTGTCAAGATTACATCTTCACAAAGGAAATGTAATGAACCTCCCTCCGTCCTGTGTTGATGTGGCAGAATGTTGTACTGTTGCCTTGTCACATACATTGCAGTACATTGAGGCAGATTTGACATTGCTGATGTCACTGGTTCTTTATGGCATAGGATTCAAGTCACAAATTTTCAAGTTTCAATCCAGTCAGAATGTAAAGAAGGCAAACAATGATACATCAATAAGGTGGGGGTTATCAGGCAGGCTACTGAGCATAGACCAAACTAATGAAAGGTGAATGGTTCTGCTTGGAAATACTTTAATGTCAGGACTGACTTCTTTTAAGGACAGATGAGGGAATTTTTTTCTCTGTCTGAAGACTGTGGGAGTTTGGAACTCTGCCTCAGAAGGCAGTGGAGGTGGATCTGTTGAGTATTTTAAGGCAGGAGAATTGATGATTAGCGGGCTAGATGGAAATGTGAAACTTGAACAAACAAACTGGTCATGATGATACTGAATGGCCGAACAGGCTTGAGGGACTGAGTGGCCTGCTTTTACTCATATTTCGTATGTTTGTGCATTGCACAAGATTTACAATCAATCCCAAATAGATCTAGATGGTGACTATCTTTATTTTTATTCATTAATGACTAGGCTAGCTTTCATTGAGCAATGAAAGAGTCAACCACATTGCTGTAGGTCTGGAATCACATATGAGCCAGACCAGGTAAGAATTCCTTCTCTGGATGGACATCCAGCAATGAATTCATTCTCATCATTAGATTCTTAAACCCAAATATTTTGTTAAATTCAAATTTTACCATCTGCCTTGATGGGATTTGAACCTGGTTCCCCAGAACATTACCTGGGTCTCTGGATTAGCAGTCCAGTGATTATACCACTAGGTCATCACCTGCCCCTAAGTACCACATCTTGCATTGTTACAATAGAATATTGGTTACTGTTCATGTTAAAGAAACTGAGAGGGGGCCTGTCTGATAACTTGGTAAGAGTATGGTGAGTGGTTGATCCATAAAAGATACTGGGCTAGCTGCTTTTAGTTGGAATAGCATAAGAGCATGGCAATTTGCTTTCAGCGTCTCTGGACTAGGGAGGAGAATGTTGTCTCAGGGTTTCAACTGATTATTGTGTGGCTCCTGCTGTAGTGAGATATCAGTCAGTGTTGAGCTGAGTTATTCTGTTGAGAATAAGTTTGGACTTTGGTGCATTGGTATCCTGGAATTGGGTCCCAGGAAATGAGTCGAGAAGTGTGGTGCTGGAAAAGCAGAGTAGGACAGGCAGTATCCGAGGAGCAGGAGAATCAAATTCTTTCACTGATTCTTCTGCTACTTGGATGCTGTCTGACCTGCTGTGCTTTTCTAGTGCCGCATTTTTCAACTCTCTGGCATCTGCAGTCCTCACTTTCTCCCAGGAATGGAGTCAACATCTTGAAGAAGGAAAGTGGGGGGGGCAAAGAAAACGAGTGAAAGCAAAACCAACTCAAAATAAAAAGAGACCTTTTGTAAAATGACTGAAGAGAGAGAAATATGTAGAGCTTAACTGAATTCTTTACCTGCTTACAATGAGCTCTTGTGATACGCAAATCCACTTCCTTCACAGTGAAAATGTTTTTGTCTAAGGTTTGGGATTTGGAATATAGGTCGAAGTATGTGCACACTATTAAAATGTTTCACTGCTAATCTGCTGTAGTTGACTTAGAATGCAACCTCTGCAATAATTGCACAAGAATTTCAAAAGGTAGATGGACTATTGAATTAAACTATATTCTAGTTTTGAATAACAGGAAATAACTGAAAGGCAAAGCCAAGATTTAGAAGATGAGATGAGAATTATGTTGTCTTCAGTTGGGATTTGTAATGCTTAATCTTTTTATTTTTGAATAATATTTGAAAGGAATTGGACAGGTGCTTGAGAAACTCGTAGGGTTCTGGACAAAATGCAGGACTGTGGGTGGTGATCTCTTTACACACATTCCATTCACACCTTCAGCATGACCCTGAGGTTTTGGTCACCTGTGATTTAATGCTCCACTGTATTGACATGTTGACCACATTGTCCTCATCTTTCTTCAGTGGTTATCAGCAGAGGTACAACATGTCATCTTTCAATCACCCACATTCATCCTTGAGCATTTCAGACTGTAATCTTTGCTCCATGTTATTTCTATTTTCTTTGGTGACTTTGGTTTCACTCTCACTTTCCCCATTTTTGATTTTAAACAAAATTTACCGTTCTGCCATTTACACTTCCTCTCGGGGCATCTTTATTTCTCTGTTGTACCGTTAACATTCCTTTTGGCTTTGCATCGTGAATTGTTTGATATTTAATCACTCCTGTTATCCACTCTATCACAGACCTGACCTTTTTGATTTCCATCCTGCCACCTTCCTCAAAACATATTACAAATTTCCCAGGTTCTAATGCAAAGTCATCTTCCCAAAAGATTAGCAGTATTTCTGTCACCACAGTTGCTGCCTGTGATTTTGAGTATTTCTGCATTTAATTCAAAATTCCAGGGCCAGTGCTATGTTGCTTTTGCATTCTTTTTTTTTTATTGTAGATTTTAAGATCACATTTGGCATGTTTAGCTGTCAGAATTGAGGGTGGCACGGTGGCTCAGTGGTTAGCACTGCTGCCTCACAGCACCAGGGGCCCAGGTTTGATTCTAGCCTTGGGCGACTGTCTGTGTGGAGTTTGCACATTCTCCCCGTGTCTGGGTGGGTTTCCTCCGGGTACTCCGGTTTCCTTCCACAGTCCAAAGATGTGCAGGTCAGATGAATTGGCCATGCTAAATTGACCATAGTGTTTAGGTACAATAGGCAGAGGGAAATGGGACTGGGTAGGTTACTCTTCAGAGTGTTGTTGTGGACTTGTTGGGCCAAAGGGCCTGTTTCCACACCATAGGGAATCTAATCTAATTCATTCATGTGCATTCCATTTTATATCCTTTCCTGTGATATTTTGTTTTGCTTTGAATTTGAAGCAAAGACCATTGTTAAAATGAGGTCTCTCTCTCTCTCTCTCTCTCTCTGATGGAATGTATTTGCAGCTTACTCCAAATGAGGAGGGAAGATCTTTGACTTGGTTTTCCTCCCCTGAAGTCAGCATAGATCAGTCAGTGATAGTCTTTCCCTGAGACAAAAGGTTGTGAATTCATGTCCCCCTTCCGAAGTTCCGTAAGTTCTCGACCTCTGCTGATGCACAACTGCAGTATTGAGGGAGTGCTGTACTGTCAGAAGTGCTGTCTCTTTGATGCAAGATTGAAGCAAAACTCTGTCTTCTCAGGTGCAAGGTTCCATGGTAATTCACTGAAGAAGAGCATTGAATTCTTCCCTGTGTCTTGCTCTACTATAGGCTCTGAAAACACAAATTCAGAACCCATAGTAGAGAAGAAAAAAATTCAAACTTTCCCGATGAAGGGCTTATGCCCAAAACATCAATTCTTCTGCCCCTCGAATGCTGCCTGACCTGCTGTGCTTTTCCCCTAGCACCACACTCTTGACACTGATCTTCAGCATCTGCAGTCCTCACTTTCTCTCAGTCTGAAAAAAATTACCAGACCATGATCATATTGCTATTGATTATACCTTACTTAACATAAAATACTGCTGCTTTGCTTAAATCACGAGTGATTACACATCAAAAGACTTTTATTGGCTCTAAAGCCTTTGGTGACATCCTTGCATCAGGAAGGGGCTATATAAATGCATTTTATATTGAAGTACATTTCATTGATTTATCAGTCAGGATTTTGTGATGCTGGGCATGCATGAGAAGAGAGACATTGCATTATTTTAAACAATATCTGTAGTCAAAGGTCAAACCTTTGCAATGAAAGCTAGAACCACAATTGACATTCTCTGAACAGTTGATAGGATTACTTTGTAAAGCATTTTGCATTTGTTAATAGAATAATCTTGAGCAGATGTGAACATTCTAGTTTTACCAAATCCTTCCAAGTGCCTGATACAAACCCCTGAAGAAGTTTCAGAAAGGCAGAGGAAACTCTCAGCCATGTCATCATCCTTGTAACCATAACAACAGCTAAGACCTTGCACAGGAAGTGCAATACAGGAAATTAGCTGCATCTTTTGGTCACTTTGGTCACAGAAATGTAACATTGCCCCATTTTTATACTTTGCATTATTTCAAGAAATGGATTTTGAAAATTTTCCACATATCTTCGATCAGGCTGTCTTGATTCTGGCACAGTACGTGATGAATAATGTGTGCAGTATAACCTGTGTGACTTACACACATTCTAGCACAGTCTGTGTGTTTGTTCCTACACAATCTAGATCTTATCATGAACTTCCTGTAATTTCTGGTGAAGTACATAAGATGTGAGAGAAACAGCAGCCCAAAGATTTTTGTTTCCAGAAGCTGTAGAGTTGATTTGAAGAAATTATTTTAATTATCTAGATTTGTCAAATATCAGGTTATAACTGAAAACAATTAATGCATAGACAAGCCTAGGAAAGGGATACCCCTAAACTATTATTTTTGGTGTAACAGGACTCTGAAGGTGTGTTTTACAAGAGCAGTCTTTTTGCGTTGTACCAAGTCTGCCATAAAGTTGCTCAATCTCTTTTAAATGTTTGTGCTGTAAACATTTGTGTGAGATGGCGCTTTAAACCCATCCACATAGTCATAGAGATGTACAGCACAGAAACAGACCCTTTGGACTAACTCGTCCATGCCAACTAGATATCCTAAATTAATTTAGTCCCATTTGCCAGCATTTTGCCCATATCCTTCTAAACCCTTCCTATTCATTTACCCATCCAGATCCCTTTTAAATGTTGTAATTGCTCCAGCCTCTGCCACTTTCTCTGGCAGCTCGTTCCATACAAGTACCACCCTCTGCATGAAAAGGTTGCCCCTTAGGTCCCTTTTAAATCTTTTCCCTCTCACCTTAAACCAGTGCCATCTAGTTTTGGACTCCCACACCCCTTGTCTGTTTACCCTATCCATGCCCCTCATGATTTTATTAACCTCTATAAGATCACCCCTCAGCCTCTGACGCTCCAAGGAAAATAGCCCCAGCCGATTCAGCCTGTCCCTATAGCTCAAACCCTGGCAACATCCTTGTAAATCTTTTCTGAGCCCGTTCAAGTTTCACAACATCCTTCCTATAGCAGGGAGGCCAGAATTGAGTGCAGTATTCCAAAAGTGGCCTAACCAGCATCCTGTACAGCCGCAACATGATCTCCCAGCACCTATACACGATGCACTGACCATTAAAGGCAAGCATACCAAACACCTTCTTCCTTAAAAAATTTCCTTTTTTAAAAAATGTAAGTGAGTAGTAGATGTTCCCAAAAAGCAGCATAAGCTTGTTTAAGATTAATTTTGGATAATTTAACAGCCTATTCTTCTACAAAGATGAATCACTGATTTTCCTTTTGTTTCCATTAACCTTCTGGGGAAAAAAACTTTAATGTTTTTTATTTATATATGAATAAGGTACAAACATACCAGCTAATTTCAATTACTCTTTAGTGTTCATACTTAGAATTGAGAGTATATCACTGACTTTCATATGGTGTGTCAGGAGGCCCTGCAATCTTGCCATTCAGTTCTGTAAAGTTTTCATAAGTTCTACTTTGATTTGATTTGTAATGGACTCTTTGCATGTTGTAATAATGGTACAGATCTGACTGTGTACCTAACCTGGGGTACTCTTATTGAACATTTTTGTTGGTTAACAGATCATCAGTGCCGTTATAGAACATAGAACAGTACAGACCCTTTGGACCTCGATGTGTTGACCTTTTATCCTACTCAAAGATCAAACTAGCCTACGTGCCCTTCATTTTACTGTCATCCATATGTCTATTCAAGAGTCACATACGTGTCCCTAATGTATCTCATTCTACTACGGATGTTGGCAGTGCGTTCCACACCCCCACCACTCTCGTGTAAAGAACCTACCTCTGACATTTCCCTATACCTTCCTCCAACAGCGTAAAATTATGCCCCCTCGTGATAGCCATTTCAGCCCTGGGAAAAAGTCTTTGGCTATCCATTCTGTCTATGCCTGTCATCATGTTGTACACCTCTATCAAGTCACCTCTCATTCTTCTTCACTCCAATGAAAAAAGCCCGAGGTCCCACAACCTTTCTTAAGATATACCCTCCAGTCCAGGCAGCATCCTTGTAAATAAATCTCCTCTGCACCCTCTCTAAAGCTTCCATATCCTTCTTATAATGAGGCAACCAGAACTGAACAAACTATTCTAAGTGTTGTCTAACCAGCGCTTTATAGAGCTGCAGCATAGTCTTGCAACTCTTAAACTCAAACTCTATTCTTAACAATCTATCAACTTGGGTGGCAACTTTTAGGGATCTAAGTGCGTGGAGCCCAAGATCCCTCTGTTCCTCCACACTGCCAAGAATCCTGCCTTAATCTGCATTCAAATTCAACCTTCCAAAATGAATCATTTCACATTTTTCCAGGTTGAACTCCATCTGCCATTTCTCAGCCCAGCACTGCATCCTGTCAATATCTCGTTGCAACCTACAACAGGGAGAAGAGGAAATTAATAAAAGAAAGTAATCAAGAAATCAAATGGTGTTATGAATAAGAAATTTTGCAGATGCAGTATTTCAACTTGCTTGCCTAAAAGACCCAACTTTTTATTTTTACCAAAACTACCTAATAATGGTGCTAGGAACAGTAGGAGTGATGCAGCAGAGGTTTTCCAGTCACTGCATGCGTATCTCTGCTCAGGTCTAACTCTCAACTAAAGATCTGGGATCTACAGGAATTAAAGATTAATCTGCAGCACTTTTATACATTAGCCAGGGAAAAGTCTAGGAGAGATTTTTAAACATTCACATTTAGAGTTCAGAGTGTTGAAAATGGGAATGTTGTTTGGCAAGATTCGAAGAGAAGAGAATGTTGAGGGGTGATCTAATAGATGCCTTCAAAATGCTGAGTGGATCGAGAAGTGCTTCCAGTGTGGAGAAGGGGAAATTAATAAGAGAGTCATCAAGAAATTAAATAAGGTAAAATAAGGTATTCAGAAAAAGCTTCTGTACCCAGACAGTGTTTAGAATGTTGTTACCACTGGTGGTGTCAACATGGAGGCATTTAAGTGGAAGCTAGACGTATGAGAGAGAAGGGGATGGAAAATTATGCTGATACAGAAGGGAAGATGGAAGGAAGCTTGGGTAGAGCATGGACTGAATACTCCAATTAGCTGCTCGGTGTATTCCATACAACCATTTAAAAAAAAACATCTAATTGGACAAGCAAAATTTCCTTTCCAACTGAAATGTGAAATGTCTGCAACATAAGGATTGACCAATTGGAGAAGCATGGGGAAACAGTTTGAGGTGGAAAATTGTATAATAACCTTTAGGAATAGACCTAACCTGGGCTGGGAATCCAGTGAGATCTGTTAGATGTTTCTGTCGGTGCTATTTTAATGGTTTGAAAGTCACCGGATGGTTGCTGCAATTTCCTGGGTAATGCTTCCGAAGATCTCTACTGGGAGTCTCTGGTCACAGAATCAACATCTTTGTGGAGAATCCGCACTTGTTCTAAAAAGGAACATTTGAAAATATTGAAGTGAGAAAGCTAAGACAGGCTCAGTATGAACTCTGAGATGATTGCTGCTTTGCTCCTGGTAGGAATTTTGCTGAGCTGCACAATTCTAGTTTAAAAAGATCAAACACACAATTCAAGTCTGCTGTCAGTTTTGGTTCTCATTTGTGACTAACTACGCTGATCCAAGTTGGTGACTGTGATGAAATTGTATGGAGCTGAGTTTTGGTTGATTCAAAGATAACTCCTTTTGTGGAAAAAATCTAAGTGTAAGTGAAACGTAGAGACATATCTTAGCTATTGTTAATTCTAGCTGTTGCACATCCCAGATTTTGGCCACCCTATCTTTGGTGCAGACAACACCATAACCTCACTATGTTTTACTACCCTGTCCTTTCAAACCCTTCGTATCGTCAACTTCCTCACTGGCCCTCATGTCTTTTTATGTGGCTAAGTGTAATACTTCATTCGATAACCCCTATGAAGCACTTTATAAGCATTATATAATTGTAAGCTCATTGTTTATCTGGAATATTGCCTATGTTTTTGTAGCCTGGTTATGGAAGAGGCCAGGTCTATATTTGTCCCTTGCTGTTTTGCTCAGTGAGTCCTGGATGGTTGCAGAAAGGCAATAAAGTTAAGTAAAGAGCTCATTGTATTTCTTTGTAGAATTAGAAAGACTGTTCCTCATTTAAAATAAGAAATTACAAATCGCATTGTCTTCTGGTGTAAGACTGGCAAATCTTCTATCGTTTCCTAGAATTGAAATGTTCCTATAAGACAGGTACACTGCTGGAGTGTACCCTTCCAAGTTTAAGTGTTGGACAAAGCTTGCTCAATATATTCAGCATGTAGCCAGTGTCACTTCGTGAGAAAGGGTCAAGAATGTAACATTTTAAAATTGTGGAGTCATACCGCACAGAAACAGACCTTTCAGTTCAACCAGTCCATGTCGACCACAATCCCAATCTAAACTAATCCCACCTGCCTGCGCCTGGCCCATATTCTTCCAAACGTTTCTTGTTCATCCAAATGTCTTTTAAATGTTGGAACTGTACCTGTGTCCACCACTTCGTCTGGAAGTTCATTCCACATACAAACCACTCCGTGTAAAGAAAATTGTTCCTCATCATTTTTCAATCTTTTTTTCTCTCACTTTACAAATGTTCCCCCTAGTCTTGAAATCCCCCACCTTCGGGAAAAGAAAACCTGCTGTTCATCTTATCTATGCCCCTCATGATTTTATAAAGTTTTAAGGTCACCCCTCGATCTCCCATGCTGCAGGGGATAAAAAAAAGTCCCGGCCTATCCAGCCTCTCCTTTATAACTCAAACTTTCCATTCCTGGCAACATCCTTTTAAATCTCTTCTGAACCCCCTCTAGCTTAAGAACTGGACACAGTTATTGAATAGTTATTGCAGTGCTGGCCACGCTTCAGTAGATGCATGGAATGGTAATATTTTGAAACAAAGAATTGGTGAAGTTCCTGAGTATAGCTGCCATAAACACACACCCTTGCCCTGCTAAGGGCAGACACAAATATTATAGCGAACACACAACTTGGAAATTTGGGCATTTTTTCGATTGAGTCTTAAAATATTGAGCACAATTTAACTATTAATAAATGAAGTTGCTTGTTTGATTTCCACTATTGTCAAGTGCCTCCCTCATGTGGGAATTCCAAGAAGGAAAAAGGCCAATCGTGGTCGTCCTCCTGGCTCTTTGTCCCACCTCTCAGAAAAAATACAGTTGTGATTTGGTAGTGTGGTACAGTTCCTTAGACATCACAAAGTGTATGTTCTTCAAGTGTGATGGGGTACAGAGGATGTCAGTCACTTCATTATGCGGGCCAATCGCCAAGTCTGATCCTGCTTCTCACTCATTGTTCATTCTTTCCTTGAACACTCTGAACTGCTCCGGGATTGAAAGTGACTTCTCTTCTTGCTCTGAATAAAGGGTTTACAAGCAAGAAGCCAGAGAAACAAGTCTTTGGTTGTGTTTTTGGTTTAATAGCAGCTAGCTGGAAGGCACAAACAGCCCTGTAAATTAGAGGGCATGCGTTGTACTTTAAGACTTTCCCAACAATACTCAAAGTTAAGTCCTTTCTCTGTGCCACGTAGCTGAGAAGGATAAGTCAGAAGCATGTTTACTTCTCTTGGCGTCAGTTTGCGAGTGACAGTGGCAGATTATCTGTGGCTGGCTGGGGAGAGTTTCAATAGAGTGTTGAGACTTTAGCCAATGATTTAGAAAACAGCAGCAGTTCTGTGGAAAGAACAAATACATATGCAGTGGCACGAGAGGCAGATTTTCCACACTTGCTACCACTCACCCCCACATTCCACAGATACGTGCTGGGGGATCTGTCTTTACTGCCTCCCCTTCACCAAAGGCTGGTAGTCTGACAGTTGAAACATGTACCACAACATTCACCCACAGAATCCATTTGGGACAGGATTCCAAGCAGTCAATAAGACTATATTGAGATCATCTCTTGATGGTGAAGGCACATATTACACGAAGAGAGCTGCATTGCATAATGTATCTAGCAAATGCGATTACTCAAGTTGCAGGGAGCAACGCAGCCTTCACTTTCAAAGTGGAAAGGAGCCATTAATTGCATGAGCACAACTTTTTTTCTGTTTGGAAGTTTGTGAGAAGCAGCAATAATGTCTCTAAGGCTGAAGGTCAAACTCCTCAACCTTCTGACCAATATAACGGAAATGGTTTACATTTAATTGATGTTTATTTGACACCTTCAGGCACATCGAAAGCCCAGGGCCAACCATATTGTCTTTATTGGGTAAAGTCATTGTTCATGTGTTTTTGCAGCAGATGCAATGCTGTCTACTGCCTGTTGGGAAGCCATGAGTAGGCTGTGAATCCACTGCTATTGATTTCACTGAAAATAACGTCAGCCACAGAGGAGACTGGAGATGTGAACCTTTGTGTGCTGTTCTTGACTACTGGTTTATCTGAAAGAAAGATGTGCCTTCTGTTTTGACACAGTGAAAGTGCATCTACTCAAGAACAAATGGCTGTCTGCAGTGCTTGAAGTCATATATTGCGGGGTGTATGAGTTCCTAACTTTGATTTGTGGCACACTTGGTGGACTTCCAAAAGAAATGTAGGCAAAAGACAGAGCTCCTGCCTTTCTCCTGATGCTAGAAAGCCTCTTCCTCATTTTTAGCTAGTTCCAAGGTATGGCAGTAGTTTGGTCACTGCTGTGTTCCTGAAGGGTAACCTCTAACTTGGATCTGCTTTTTATTGCCTTGGTCTTGCAGGTCATTAAACAATATTTATTATTCTTTCACACTATAAGACTATGATAAACTCTACTGGACACACAGAGCCAGTCAGAAGATTGGTATGTGAGGCATTTCTGGAAAAAAGGACAAGCTTCACATCATCTGGATCACTATTTCTTAAAATTTAATTTCTTCAGTGTTTTAGTTGCTTGCAAGATTTCTTAGTGGCAGCCTGTTTCATCAGAGTACTCAATTTCAGTATATCATCAGGTATTAGTCTCCGTGCATAATCATTTAAACTTTGCTAGCCTATTCTCTATTGGAGCTGAAAATGTGTTGCTGGAAAAGCACAGCAGGTCAGGCAGCATCCAAGGAGCAGGAGAATCCTCGTTTCGGGCATGAGCCCTTCTTCAAGAATGAGGAAAGTGTGTCAAGCAGGCTAAGATAAAAGATAGGGAGGAGGGACTTGGGGGAGGGGCGTTGGAAATGCGATAGGTGGAAGGAGGTTAAGGTGAAGGTGATAAGGTGAGGGTGATAGGCCGGGGTGGGGGCGGAGAGGTCAGGAAGAAGATTGCAGGTTAGGAAGATGGTGCTGAGTTCGAGG
>NC_057735.1:37664070-37699089 GCF_004010195.1 Chiloscyllium plagiosum | reverse complement strand
TGTGGACCTGACGAGGGAGTCACGGAGGGAGTGGTATTTTCAGAATGCTGATAGGGGAGGGGAGGGAAATATATCCTTGGTGGTGGGGTCCGTTTGGAGGTGGTGGAAATGGCGACTGATGATATGATGTATATGGAGGTTGGTGGGGTGATAGGTGAGGACCAGTGGGGTTCTGTCCTATTCTCTATTGGATGCAAAATTATCTTTCTGTAAGGACCTGACCACACTTAACATGACTTAAGTAAGACTGTTGGTCCAAAGTTATTCATGACTTCTTAAATTCCACTTCCATTTTCATGTTCATCCCCACAGATGAGGATCTGTCAGCTCAGTTGGCTGGACATCTAGCTTCCCCTGCAGTGTGATGCCAACAGTCTGGATCCAATTCCCATATCAGTTGAGGTTACCATTGAAGGACTGTCCTCTTTTGGGAGAGCAACCTTATGGTCCAGTAGGATTATGGCGGTTTTAACATCACTAGT
Organism: Chiloscyllium plagiosum; assembly: GCF_004010195.1. NCBI lineage: Eukaryota > Metazoa > Chordata > Chondrichthyes > Orectolobiformes > Hemiscylliidae > Chiloscyllium > Chiloscyllium plagiosum. The sequence continues at coordinate 37,698,607 of NC_057735.1, read as the reverse complement.
CCTCCAAAAACACATGTTCTTTCAGGAAAGTTAAATATCAGTTCATTCTATCCATGTATGAAGGTTTGGAACAATCCAACAATTTTAAAAGCATGCACTGAATTAGAAATTTCCAAGTAGAATATTTGCAAAATTACCTAGTCTATTAAATTTCATTTTATATTCTGTAGAGTATCATCCCGCTTTCTAAAGGATGACGGTGACTCCTATACATTTAAAACATAGGGTTCATGTTGAGAAGATGTTTCCATTAATAGGGGAATCTCAAACTGGGAGTCATAATTGCAGAATAAGGAGACACTCATGTAAAACTAAGATGGAAAGGAATTAGAACCATAGAGTTGTACAGCACAGAAGCAAAACCCTTCAGTCCAACTCGTCCATGCTGACCAGATATCCTAAATTAATCTAGTCCCATTTGGCCCATATCCCTTTAAATCTTTCTATTCATATACCCATCCAGATGCCTTTTAAATGTTGCAATTGTCCCAGCCTCTACCACTTCCACTGGCAGCTGATTCCATACACTCACCATCCTCTGCATGAAAATGTTGCCCCTTAGGTCCCTTTTAAATCTTTTCCCTCTCACCCTAAACCTATGCCCTCTAGTTCTGCCCCCTCCCCACCTTGAGGAAAAGACCTTGTCTATTTACCTTATCCATGCCCCTCATCATGACTTTATAAACCTCTATAAGGTTACCCCTCAGCCTCTGACACTCCAGGGAAAACAACCTCTACCTATTCAACCTCTCCCTACAGCTGAAACCCTCCAGCACTGGTAATATCCTTGTAAATCTTTTCTGAACCCTTTCAACATCCTTTCTAAAGCAGGGAGACCAGAATTGAATGCAGTATTCCAAAACCATTGTTCTCTTAAACGTCTCAAATTCTTCACCCTGAGAGTTGTGGAGGCTAGATCATTGGACGTATTTAAAGAGGATATAGATGGATAGATTTTAAAATGTCAGGGAGTTGAAGGCTGTGGTAAGCTAGCATGAAGGAGGAGTTGAGGACTGGAACAGATCAGTGATGACCTTACCAAATGGGATGGTAGGCTTGCTCCTATTCCTTCTGTTCCTTCACTGTTGCTGGGACAGAATTTTGGAATGTCCCCCTTTTTTTTAAACAATGCACTGAGTTTACCGACACCAGATGAAGTTTAGTAGTTCAAGAAGGCAGCTCTCCACCATCCTCTGGCAATTATGGATGGCAACAAATGTTGGCCTTGCCGGTGATGACCATATTTTTATAAAAGGATAATCAATACAATTATATCAATACAAACTTTGCTATCATATTTTATAATTTGACAGAAAAATGATTGAGCTTTTCATTGACTTAATAGTACTCGAAATCTTTTAAAATCAAAAATTTAGTGTTAGATTTAGCTATTCAATTGAAATCTTATAATCCAGGCGCCTACGCATTGACACTACTGGATCTATTAGATTATTGTGGACTTGGGGAAAGTGTGAGGTGCACATTGTTAAACACTTTCAATTAGAATCTGATCCCACTCACTCAGGCTGATATGTTATTTTTGGGTATTTTGCTAAGTTCCCATCAGATTGTGTCTATTTAGATGTCTGCTTTGGCAGGATTTGTAATGAATCCACATTTTCATTGTTCGTTTTAACTAAATACCAGTGTTCAAGTCTCGTCTCTAATCAGAGTGCTAATATGAAGTTGTGCTACCTGTTTATTAAGATTCTTTTCCCTTTGCCTAATTCTTCGTTATTCCATAGGAATCCAAAGAACTTCCAGTGGTATGTCAAATGTAAGAAAATCAGCTGGAGAGTTATCCTGAGATGTCACTGCGATCCTCATAATTGCTCCTCCTACTTGCTCTGAAACTAGTCCATAACCAAAATGATAATCAACCATTCGTCTTCCTCTCAGCTGTTTCCTTGTGGGTTAGTGTTCCAGTGAATAATAGGCAACCAAAAATACCCCAAAATCCAATCCAGCAACTCATAACTTAATAAGCAGTAACGAGAGAGAGAGCCCAAAATAGAATGCAGAGCAACCCCATAATCTGAGTCTTGTTACACATAATGGATAGTGCCTGCACTGGAGGAAACCACAGATTGGAACTTCAATACATGTTAAAGCAGAAATGAAGAAGGGTGATGGTGCATTCCTAAAAGCCTGTTATTGTCTTTACCTAAGATAAACTGTATGCTTTGCAGCATCTTAGAAACTCAAGAGTAAATTAAAGTCTTCAAGTTTGGAAATGTTTCAAAAAAAAACTTTTTAAGCCCCATTGAATGGCTTCTGTGACCAATGTATATTGCTTTGATTTTAACTGGCTAACTGCAACTTCTTTCCAGTTTGTGTAACTTGTACAAATACACAACCTTGCTCACAGGAGGTGGGGAGCTCTGTGCTCCTGCCTTAACAGTGCAACATAAAGCACTCCATCACCCACTGTAAAAGAACAGGGATGATTGATGATTTCAAAACTAAAGGACTTGCAAACCCAAGACATTCTCTTCTTACACTGCCTTTAAAGTTACTTAGAAATGTAGAAAATAGGAGCAGGAGTAGACCATTCAGCCCTTCAACCTGTCCCACAATTCACAATGATCTTGGCAGTACTGTGTTCCCACTTTCTTGCCATACCCTTTGACCCCCTTAATCCTAAGAATTATATCCATCTCATTCCTTGAAAACTTTTAATACATTGGCCTCAGCCGCTTTCTGTAACAGAGAATTCCACAGGCTCTCTACTGTCTGAGCGAAGACATTTGTCTGTACTTCAGTCCTTAATGACCTACCTTGTACCTTTAGACAGTGACCCCTGGTTCTCGACTCTCTGGTCATCAGGAACATCCTTCGTGAATTTAACCTGTTGAATCCTGTGAGAATTTTTATAGGTTTCTACAAGATCCTCACCACCTCCCTTATTCTTCTAAACTCCAATGAATATTTAGTTAGTGTTGTCTCTCCTCATTCTTAATTCTAAAATGTACCACTTCAAATAGTTGTGTTGAATTTCATCAGCTATTGTCTGCCCAGTCCACGAGCCTGTCTGTGAGCTATTTCTCTTTATTGCTTCCAACCATCAGTAAAGTTTGAAATTGAGCCCCTGTACCCTCACAGTCAAACTTGCAACATTTTGCTTCTGAAAGCTTTATGTAAATGCTTGAAATGACAACAGAAAATGCTAGAAATAAGTTTGCCCGAGCCTGTGGTAAGATAAGCCAAGTTAACTTTTCCATCAGAGTCGAAGAGTGGAGTGCTGGAAAAGCACAGGTCAGGCAGCATCTGAGGAGCAGGACAATGGAAGTTTCGGGCATAAGCCCTTCTTCAGGAATAACTTTTCCATCAGTAATGTTTCACTGGGGTATGACTTTTTATGGCCTTTCAAGGTGCATTTGAAGGCGAGAAGGGCTTGATTCAGGTGGTAGGTGGCATGCCTGAGCACCACTGTATTGTCACCTTTACCAGAGTAACTTGGAGCAGGAAGACCCATGTTTGGACTCTGAATGAATGAGACTTAAGAGTCTCATTCCAATGCCCAGGGCCAGTCAACAAGTGACACACTTAACAAGTAAAATGTTGTTATCTCTGGGCATGAATTGGGGAGCTCGGTTTAAAGGCATTTGGCACCTGATCAAGGGACAAGACAATGGGAAGTGAGAGGGAGTCTACTGAGAATAGTCAGTCTCTCTCTGCTGTCAGCTCCCTACACTCTTATCTTTGAACCTCAGGTGGGTGTTCAAGCATCAGCCACAGCCTCACTAATGGGCACATACAAATGAGTGTGTAATTGCTAATTGAATGAATACCAAGTAATTGTGTCAGGAAATTTCTCTCAATTTAATTAAGCACACATATGTGACATTGTCAGGTGATCATGTGAAACTTTTGCCACTTCCCTCCCTCCCACCCTGCAGCCAGTGACATTTAAAGAGCTCTCATGGTTATTTCGTGGTGTTGCCTTCTGCTCCATCTGTTTGGTGATGGGCTTTCCGTTGAGAAACCCCTAATATTTCCACAGTATTTTTGGCTACAGTTAAAGTGCGTTTCATCCATATATCAGTACTCCCATGCTATAATGTGCATGTAAGCTCATATGTCTGGCATGCAATGTTTGCATAGGGTTTGTTCGCAAGGAATACTGCAGAGCAAAGTTTCATGCTGTGTGCATAACTGCAGCTTTAACACTGAGAACTGCGTTGAGTTGGTACGGGCTGTGGTCACTGGGGTTATAAATATTAACTGTGCATGAATGCAAGTCACATGCATAATTTCCTCAAGCTCAGCTTCCTCCCTATGAACAGTCAAGAGTCTTTTGGAGCGTTGTCAGGCTTCCAAATGTGCAGAGGGTTACGGCCCATGCTCCCATTGGCCTGGGTACTCAATAGTATGATTCACAAAAGGAAATGGGTACAGCTCAGTGCTCTGCTTGCCTGCAGTCATCAGCACCACAGTTTTGAGTAAATATTTGACTTTCCCAGCTGCTGTTAACGCTTTCATCTTCAGGGTGTCCTGTGTCACAGGAATTTTTGAATTAATGAGAAAACGGGGAGATTTTCAGGATGGCTGCTGGGAGAGCTCAGGTCTGTTAATAGGAGCCTGTGACCGATGGCAGCTCTGGTGATCCAGGGTACAAGCTGCGTACACAGATGTGGTGAAGTGTGTACCACGACCAGAGTCATCCCAGGCTGCACTATTGACATGTCGAAAATTGCTTCAGGTTGATCCAGAGACCGTCGCCAATTTTGTGAGAGTCTCCAGGCCTATTCCTCCATGTTCAAGTGGTAAGATGTTTGCTAAGGGAGAGGGGACAAAGCAGGACAGCATGAAGGGAGAATGGAACCAAAGCCTTCCCCGGCTTTGAGAGCTGTGCATGTAGCTATCCTACAAGAGGCTGCTCATTTGCTTTCCCTGCTTCATTATTCTCACCACATTTTCTCCACGCCCTCCACACAGCCCACTCGCTATCGAATTCTTCATGTTTCAATGCACCTCGTGGCTCTCTGTGAAATCCATTCGAGCGTTGGAGTGGTATAGAGTTTCCCCTTGGATTGACAGATTTTCCTTAATCTCAATCTCAAACTGGTGCTTCACTCACACACATATCCTCAGCAACATTAGTTCACAACGTGACTGGATGCTGTGAATTAGTGGATTCTCCTGGAGTTGAATTGGTCCTCACCTTATCACTGGAAGTCTTGAGCAGGAACTCCATCACATTGGATTTGTTACTTTAGCCCTAGTAGTTGCATTAATACCTCCTGAGTCTTCTATAATCTATGAATTTGTCTCTAATCCTTTTGAAGCAGGAAGCAATAGGCCAATTATGAAACTCTTTGGGCTGAATCTTAAAGGGAGTTGTGTAACATGGGCAATAACAAGATGTGTAGTGGCACCAGGGTTCCTAAAAATGAGTGCCAATCTGGTGAAATTAAGGTGCAGAACTATATGCATGCTGTACAACAGAGGTAGCATACTATAGAAGGCTAAGTGATTCCACAATGCTCAGATCAGATAAAAGCTCTGCAGTTGTGCGATACACAGTCTTCAATGGTAGTGGATGGTTAAAGACTTAACCAGTGGAGGAGGCTTTGTAAACATACCCACCTGAATGATGGGGGAGCCCACCGTTTCAACCTAAACTGTCTCATAGGTGATCCATTTTGGCCTCTTCCCAAGCTCCCCAGCATCACTGATGTCAGTCTTCAGCAAATTCGATTCACATGGTCTCTTGTTAATCAATGGCGCTGGATAATGCCAGGGCAATGGGCCTTGACAACACCTCAGCTTGGAGTGCTGAAGGTTTGTACCCCAGAGCTAGGTGTGGATCTAGCCATGCTGTTCCAGTACAATTTACCACTTACCACCTGGGTGTGAAACTGGCTTTGCAGTTTGCTCACAAGTTTTAGAAACCAACCAATTATCACCTCTACTGATTTTAAATGGAGAGCCAATCTAAAATACCCTTGGGATTATTTCATATCTATTTCATATCTTTGATATGCTGGTGCCCCAAATACTTCCCCTTAGGCGTTCCCTTAATGTCTTGATTAAGGCTTTAAGTTTCCTGCTGCATGCCTCATTGACTTTACTATTTGTTCAGCCAACAGATGTAACCTCCTTATCTCCTACCTGATTTATTTCTTGCTATCAACCATCCGCTTTGGTTTGTATGTGCATTTAGAGGGTGAACTGTTCATGATGCCATTCATGACCTCAAGATGTTCCAAAGCACTTCCTAGCCTTTTTTTTTTCTTATTCATGAGATGTGGGTGTCACTGGCTGGTCAGTATTAATTGCCCATCACTCATTGTCCTTGAGAAGGTGGTGGTGAGCTGTCTTCTTGAACTGCCGCAGCCCATTTGGTGTAGGTAAACTGAAAGTGCTGTCAGGGAGGGGACTCTGCAATTTTGATCCAGTCACACTGAAGAGACAACAATAGGTCCAAGTCAGGATGGTGAGTGGCTTGGAAGAGGTGGTGGTGTTCCCATGTATCTGCTGCTCTTCTCCTTCGAGATGAAACTGGTTTGTGGGTTTGGAAGGTGCTGTCTTAAGGATCTTGAATTTCTGCAGTACACCATGTCGATCATATGCACTGAGTGTCAGAGGTGGAAGAAGTGGATATTTGTGGATGTGGTGCTTTGTCCTGGATAGTGTCAAACTTCTTGAGTGTTGTTGGAGCTACACCAATCTAGGCAGGTGAGGGGTATTCCATCACACTCTGCACAGGCTTTGGAGAGACAAGAGGTGAGTTAGTCACTGCAGTGTTCAAAGCCTCTGGAATGTAATCACTGATGTAATACAGTTTCCAATTTGTGTACAGCAGGATCACACAAATAGCAGTGAGGTGACTGACCAAATGATCTGTTCAATAACATTATTTGATGGAAGGAAAAATGATCAGGACCTTGGAAGAAATCCCCAGCTCTTGCAAAAGTGTTATAATTTTAGTGAAAGTGAGAGAGTAAATAGTTTTACATCCATCGTTTTAGTATTCACGTTCTTTGGAGAGTACAGGGACAGAGGCATTTGGAGGTTTTTGTGAACAAATTACTGAGTTGAGAGGCAAGTTGAGAAAGTGGCTAAAAAAATCAAGATCCATGATTTTCCAGAAATAGGGGCAGAGAGTACGAGAGTGGAGGTTATGCTGAATCAACTGGAGTATTGTGTGCCAATTTGGATACCACCTTTTAGGAATGATGCGAAGGCTTTAGGGTGTTAGAATGAATAACAAGAATGGTTTCAGTGATAACGGAGTTCAGTTTCTTGGAAAATGAGAAGCTGGGAATAAAACAGTAACTGCAGGATATGTGCAGCAAGACTGCAACTATCTGTGGAGGGAGAAGAAACATAACTGCTGTTAGGTGAATCCACACCACGTCTCACCATGTTGTCTGAGCTCTCTGCTAGATTTACTGCCATCATCCTCTCTCGTGGTAGGAATCTACAGAGCCTGTTTGATCTACTATGCCAAAGAGAAACCATTTGATAGTTTAATGAGAAAACACTTCTGCCTTTAATCATGATAGCAACTGACTATAATTTAGGATTATGGCAATGACCTGGATGCTGGTCTTAATCCTTTGAGATCTTTAGCTGTTCTCTCACCCAGTCTGCTTTAGGTCAGATCCCAAGGTCAACTAGACCAGCTGCAAGGTAGTTTGAGAGTGGGTTATGGCCATTGGACATTATATTTAACAACTGGGTTCTTGTGGCTCATGGTACTCTTAATGGCTGAAAGTGACAGGTATCCAAAACAATCCCAGCTGGTTTCTCAAGGGCTACTGTGGCACAGTGGTAGTGGTTGGTAGCTCAGTTAGGTGGGCAGCTGCTTTGCATTGTAAAGTGATACAAACAATATGGGTTCAATTCCTGCACCAAGGACTCCCTCGCTCTCACTTTCTCGCTCATGAGAGAGGAGCTTATTGTCTGGTTGTACTATGGTGACTATACTTTTAGGGTCCCTACCTCTGAGCCATGAGACTTGGTGCATCTGGAGTATTGATTAAAAATACCTAGCGAGCTGGATTCTCATGCAGTGATGCTTACCTGCTCGTACCTCCCCTTGGAACATGGCCCTACCATTGTGCATCAGGCCATGATTGTAATTAAACTCATCTGGTCTGGGTTCCTGGGCAATCCTGTTTGTGGACTGCCTCCCAGCTCCTAACCCACAAAGCCCGCTTCTGCCTTCTCCTCAAATATCCACAAACAGGATTGCCCAGGAACCCGATTGATTGTGCCTGCACCTGTCCCAAGGAGCTCCTCTCTTCCTACCTCAACTCAACTTTTTTTTATTCCCCGTGTTCAGTCCCTCCTCACTTGCATCCATGATTCTTCTGATGCTTTATGTTGGTTTCAGAACTACCAGTTTGTGAGCTCTAGCCACTGCCTGTTTCACCATGGACATGCAATCCCTTTATATGTCCATCCCCCTCCAGGAAGCTCTCAGGACTTTCCACTTCTTCCAGGAAAGACAGCCTGAACTATCCCCATCCGTCACCACCCTCTGCCTGGCTAAGCTCATCCTTACCCTTAATAGCTTCTCCTTTAATTCCTCTCACTTTCTTCAGGTCAAAGAGGGGCCATAGGTACCGCCATGGGCCCTCGTTATGGTGGTCTCTTTGTAGAGGATGTGGAACACTCCTTGTTCCAGTACTACTCGGGCCTCCACCCACAACTCTTGCTGCAGTGCATCGATGACCCCATCAGTGTTGCTTTATTCTCTTGACTGGAGTTGGAAAAATTTATTAATTTCGCCTCCAATTTCCACCTCACACTCTCCTTCACCTGGTCCATCTCTGACTCCTCCCTTCCCTTCCTCAACAACTCTTTTTCCGTTTTGGGGGATAGGCTGGACAATGACATCCATTACAAACATACTGACTCCCACAGTTACCTAGAGAATACATCTTATCAGAAGCAAAAACAGAAGTTGCTGGAAAAGCTCAGCATGTCTGGCAGCATCTGTGAAGAGAAGTCAGCGTTAACGTTTTGGGTCCGGTGACCCTTCAGAACATCCTATCACCCTGCTTCCTGTAAAGACTCCATCCGTTCTCTCCGTTTCTCCATTCCCATCGCATTTGTTCTGATGATGCCAGCTTCTGCAGAAGGTCCTCTGAAATATCCATCATCTTACTCAACTGAAGGTTTCCTGCTACCCTGGTTGACAAGGTCCTTAGCTGTGTTTGAGTCATCTCTCGCACTTCTGCCCTCACCCTTCCCCTTCCCCCTATCGACAATGATAGGGTCCTCTGGTTCTCATTTACCACCCCACCAGCCTCTGCACCCAAAGGATTATGAGCCATCATTTCTGCCACTTCCGGCAGGATGCCACCACCAGACACACATTCCCCTTCCCTCCCTTGTCAGCATTCTGCAGGGACCATTTCTCCGAGACAACCTTATCCACCCTCCCTCGTTCCCAACACCACCCACAGCCCCTCGGCGCCTTCCCTTGCAGTCACAGGAGGTGTAACACCTGCACTTTTACTTCAATCCCCCTCACACTCCAAGGCCCCAGATACACCTTCCTGGTGATGTAGCGATTTACCTGCATTTCACTCAATCTAGTCTCCCTATTCGCTACTCATAGTCTTCTCTACACTGGGGCAACGAGAAACAGACCAGGTGATTGCTTTGCAGAATGCTTATGTTCTGTCTCCCTCAAGCTTCCAGTTGTCCACTGCTTCACCACACCATCATGTTTCCACCAGGAGAAAGTGAAGACTGCAGATGCTGGAGATCAGAGTCGAGGGTGTGTTGCTCGAAAAGCACAGCAGGTCAGGCAGCATCCGAGGAGCAGGAGAATCGATGTTTTGGGCATAAGCTCTTCACCAGCGCTTCCTGATACAGGCTTATGCCTGAAACGTTAAGTCTCCTGCTCCTTGGATGCTGCCTGACATGCTGTGCTGTTCCAGCACCAGGCTGTCGACACCACCATGTTTCCATGCCAACATCTCTGTCATTTCTAGGTCATTGAGTATATTTCAGACTGAGATAGATAGGTTCTTGAGTATCAAGGCGATCAAAGGTTTCTGGGAGAAAGTGGGAGAAAAGTTTCTCAACTCCAATCAGCCATGATTGAATGGCAGAGCGGATCTGATGGGCTGAATGACCTAATTTCTGCTCCTATGTCTTATGGTCTTAGGTCTGCTGCAGTGTTCCATCAAGCTTCAATACAAACTCGAAGAACAACGCCTCATTTTCCGCTTGGGACCCTGCAGCCTCTAGGACTTAACAACAAGTTCAATAACTTTAGAGCCTGATTCCATTCTTTCATTTTGTTTTTACCCACCCCCACACTAGTCCTGTTATGGCAGAATTTGTTTTTAGCACAGTTACACATTCCCATGTACTGCGAGGCCCATTATCACATGATGTGGGTTGCATTATATCAGAACAGCTCACTCATTTTCTCCTACTCTTAGCTCTTATTATCACTTATTCAGCTTTTCTTCTGTCTCTACTTGCTATCCATTATCTCCTTGTTTACCTACCTTCACATCTCTCTCTCTCTCTCTCTCTGGGTCTGTCTCCACTTATTCCCCCCCCCCCCAACCTCATTTTTCAGCTGCTAACCATTCTGGTGACAATTCACTGGACTCAACATTAACTTTGCTTTGTTCTGGCAGCATAGAATCCCTACAGTTTAGAGGCAGGCCATTCGGCCCATCAAGTTCACACTGACCCTCCAAAGAGTATTCCCACCCATACCCACTCCCCACCCTGCTTTTCCTATTGCTAATCCAACCAACCTGCACATCTGTGGGCTGTGGGAGGAAACCAGAGCGCCCAGAGGAAACCCACGCACGTATAGAGAGAATGTGCAAACTCCATACAGACAGTCGGCCAAGAGTGGAATCGAACCCAGGTCCCTGACGCTGGGAGGCAACAGTGCTAACCACTGAGTCACTGCTGTCAGAGCTGCCAGTTTCTCTAGCAATCTCTGTTTCTGCTTGTAGTTTATTTGTTTAATCAGCCAATTGGGTGAAAAATAAATTATAAAAATAAATAATATTTTATAAAAAGCTGGCTTCCTATTCTTGAGGCCTTAAGAGGGAGGCGGGCACCTCAGAGGCTGGCCTTCATAATTTCCACCACCACCCGAATTTTCATTTGATCCCTTCTGGGCTCCTCCTGTCTTAATTTTTGTTATTGTTACACAGCCCCTGATGGGCAGAGCTTGTAATTGTTTTTATTTGTTTAACTTAATTGGTTGATTTGGTGGGAGATTTTGAATATTTTATTTTTAAAAAAAGCTAGGTTCTTCCCCAGTGTGCAAATTGTCTTATGGTCAGGGACAGGATCTAAAAGGGAAAGCTAGAATCTGGTGTTTGTGCTAAACCATAGATTTAGAATAAAACACTTGTAAATCTCTGTTAGTTTTTTTACTGCCTAATTGAACATCTGGATATTGTTCTGTTAAACACACATAGCAGCATGACAGTGGATGGTGCTTTAGAGAAGGAAATCTGCTGTCCTTATCTATTCCAACTGACATGTGACTCCAGACCCACAGCAATGTGGTTGGCTGTTACCTGCCTTCTGAACATTTGGAGATAGGCAGCAAATACTGGTCTAGCCAGTGACACCCACCTCCTATGAATGAATATTACAATCACTCCTCAGTGTTAAATCTTTGAAAATATTTACACCCTAATGTAACATTAATGTTCCAGCTCTGTGACCTTTCATCTGACCTGAAACATTAGCCTGTTTCACTGTTCACGGATGCCATCAGACCCCTTGAGCATTTCCAGAATTTTCTGTTTTAATTTCAGATTTTCATTGTGCAAAGTATTTTGCTTTTGTTTCAGGGAAGCTCGTATTCTCCTTGAAAAAGACTGAGAGGAGATTTGACAGAATTGCTCAAAGCCATGGGGGTCTGGACAGAATAGATAGAGATAAATTGTTCCGATGAATGGATGGAGTAAGAACCAGAGAGGCCAAGTTAAAGTGGTTTGCAAAAGAACTGGCAGTAACATGAGGAAAAATGTTTAGTCGCAGAGATGTACAGCACGGAAATAGACCCTTCAGTCCAACCTGTCCATGCTGACCAGATATCCTAACCTAATCTAGTCCCATTTGCCAGCATTTGGCCCATATCCCTCTAAACCTTTCCTATATTCAGATGCGTTTTAAATGCTGTAATTATACTAGCCTCCACCATTTCCTCTGGCAGCTCATTCCATAATAGCACCACCCTCTGTGTGAAAACGTTGGCCCTTACGTCACTTTATATCTTTTTACTCAACCAATACTTAGAATCTGACATGCACTGTTAGAGAGTGCAGTGAAAGCAAATTCGATGAGAGCTTGTGAAGGGGAGTTGAAGAAATGACTTCTGGTAAAGAAAACCTGCAGCTGTACTTTAACTGAAATTGTGCAAACTTTAAAGAACCTGTTTGATACCCTGCTCATCATCGCATTAGCTGTTTTTAATTTAACAGCATGGTGCAATTGGAATGGGTAATGGGAGAAAATTAGATACAGCTTGTTTAGAATTGTGTAAGAAGTATTTCACAGTTGTCTGTCTGACAACATTTCTAAGTAAATAGATGCAGGACTTGAGCCTAATTGACTCAAAAGTTAAATTCAAATATTTCTATACAATTAACTCTATTCAAGGAAAAATCAGAGCCTTGAGATTCTCAATGGAAGTGACTAACCTTGTGTTTGTTGCTGTTTTCTAGGTCTTGTCTCATAATCTTTGTACAGTCTTGCACATCCCACACGACCCAGTGGCACTTGAAGAGCATTTCAGAGATGACGATGATGGGCCTGTCTCCAGCCAGGGTTATATGCCATATCTCAATAAGTACATCCTAGATAAGGTAACTTCATTGTCAACGTGTATACTTTATTCTCTCTGTTTAGAATTATGATTTTTGGATTGTTTAAGGTGGGTAGGAAACTAAATGTGAACAGTGTCTCGCTGCTAACATAATGCAGTCAAACAGGAGGCAGTCCATCTAACAGCAGCTTTTCTTAGATGGGAATTCTGAATTTAATGACAATTCCTGTGCTTTTAGTAAATGTTTTCCATGCTATACGTGCTATTAATTTAAATGTTTTGTATTTAAATTGTGTCCATTTAATTGTGAGCTATATGTAATCTGTATTTCCAGTTTCAATATAATTTTTTTTTGTTGCATGTTAGCTGTGTTTCAGCTCATATAATTGGGAAAATATTCTTTATTTTTAGGTATGCAATTTGATATGAATCCAAGAAGCATAAGAACTGTGTTTAACAGGGACAATTTTTTCGGTCCTGATGCACTTACTGAAGAATGTGTCAAAACTGATTGGAATTTCTTGACTGAACATGTTGAAATAAGTGTCCACTAGTATCCAGTTTTAAATCGAATTCTGTGTTGACTCTGAACTTCCCTTGTCACTTTTCTGTCAAGTGCATAGGTTGTTCCTGTGAGGTGTTCAATATGATAAGCTGGGCTCTGAGTATGAAATACAAAAGGCTCTGAGTTTTCCTTGAATAGAGTTAATTGTATAGAAATATTTGAATTTAACTTTTGAGTGTACAGACCAGAAACAGGTTGTGTCAATATTTATGCTCTACATAGACCTCTTCCCCTTGTTTTTCACTAACCCCAGCAGGATAATGTAACACTCTTTCTCCCATGTGCTTATTTAGCATATCTTAAATGCAACCTTAGGACAAAATCCTACTCTGCTAAATAACTTTGATTCAGAGCAGCTAGCAGGTTCAAAACTGGGCATCTGTAAAGGATTGTGAACCGTTTGCAGCAGCAAATTTGTAACCACATAGCTTAGCTTATCCCTCAATCTACCATTACCAGGGGACAGTCTGGTTCAATGAGGAGTGTAGGAGATCATAACAAGAACAGCACCAGGCAATTCTAAAACTGAAGTGCCAATGTGTAAAGTCATAACACAGGTGTATATGCTGGTTAGTTCAAAGATCTGCAACCCTGTCTCACCTAGTCAAGTACTATGCTGGACAATTAAACAATTCATGTGATGGAGATATTCCTTGAACATGCCTATCCTCAATGGTGATGCACAGCACATGAGTGCAAAGGACAAGTAGAAGTGTTTGCAGCTCCCTTCAATCGAAAGAACTGAGTGGATAATCCACCTCTCCATTCTTCTAAGGACCAACTATGAAAACTTCTAGTCTTCAGCAATTGAGTTCCTCCCACATGGTATCAAGGCATGACTGAGTGTATTGGATACAGCAAAGGCGCTGACTGATATCCCTCCATTTTTATTTACAGTGTGGAGCTAATTTGTTTAAATTGATGGGTGGCTTGTAACATTGACAGCAGAAAACAGACATATGGTAAATTACAAGAGTTAGTTTGTGTAGAATCTGCACGGGTACGTTCAGGTTACTGTATGGAAGGCAACTGAGAGGGATACATAGAAACACAGGGAATAGGAAGCAGCCCTTGAGGCTTCGCCATCATACAGTTTGGTTATGGCTGATCATTGAGGTTAATATCCTAATCCAGCCCCTTTCTGTAGTAACAAATTCCATAGGCTCATCATTCTCTAGGTAAAGAAATTTCTCCTTATTTCAGTCCTAAAAGGTTTATCCCTTTATCTTTTAAACTATGACCCTGGTCTGTACTTCCCTACCTTCAGAACATCCTTCTTGCATTTAACCTGTCTAGTCCTGTTAGAACTTTATAGATTTCTATCAGATTTCGGCCCCGCCTCACTACTCATTTTTCTAAACTTCAATGAGTGCAATCCCAACTGACTCAACCTCTCCTTGGAAATCAGTCCTGCCAATCCCAGGAATCAATGTGGTAAACCTTTGCTGCACTCCCTCTCTAGGAAGAACATCCTTCCTCAGATAAGGAGCCCAAACCTGCAGACAGTATTCCAGACTTGGCAAAAGTGAGGACTGCAGATGCTGAAAATCAGAATCTACATTAGAGTGGTGCTGGAAAAGCACAGCAGGTCAGGCAGCATCCGAGGAGTTGGAAAATCAACATTTTGGGCAAAAGCCATTCATCAGGAATATTCCAGACTTGGCCTCACCAATGCTTTATATAATTATATTAAGATACCCTTGTTCCTGAATCCCCTCACTATGAAGTCCAGCTTATAGTTTGTTTTCTTTACTGCTTTCTGCACCTGCATACTTACCCTCAATGACTAGTGCAAGAGGGCACCCAGGTTCATTGAACATTCCCCTCTCTCTGTTTACAGCCATTCAAATAATAATCTGCTTCCTATTTTTGCTATCAAAGTAGGTAACCTCAAATTTATCCACATCCAGGGCCATGCATGTGCCCTGACTCTCAGACTATCCAATTCAAAATGCTACATCTCTGCATTCTCCTCAAAGCTCACCCTCCCATCCAGCTTTAATATATTACATTCCATTTCCTCATCTAAATCATTAATGCATACTGTGAATAGCTGGGCTCCCTAGTACCAATCAATGTGCTACCCAACTAGTCACTGACTGACATTCAGAAAATAATTCATTTGTTCCAACAATTTGTCTCCTATCTGCAAAAATATTTCATAGAATTCACATCGACCCTCAAAGGTAACCCACCCAGATCCATTCCCCTAAACTATTACTCTACATGTACCCCTGACTAATGCATCTAACCTGCACATCCCTGAAGCACTATGGGCAATATAGTATGGCCAATTCACCTAACTTGTACATCTTTGGACTGTGGGAGGAAACCAGGGCACCTGGAGGAAACCCACGCAGACATGGGGAGAATGTGCAAACTCCACACAGACAGTCACTCAAGGCTGGAATCAAACCGTGAGGCAACAGTGTTAACCACTGGGCCACCGTGCCACCCCCTATGAGAGGGAGGGAGGGAGAGAGGCAAAGAGAGGGAGGGTGGGATGCAGATCATTAACCAGGTTAGCGTAACCCGTCGCCTGGTTTTTCTGAACAGGGTTAAATGACTTTAAACCACCTTCCCACTTCACTCAACCAGATTAAACCTGCCTCCTGCTTAGTTTCTATCCATCTCAGCACACTACCCACAATCCCATTTGATTTAATTTTACATGTTAATCTCTTATATAGAAATTTGTCAGAAGTCTTCTGGAAGTCCAAATAAGCCACATCCACTGGTTCCCCCCATCAACTGTCTGAATGGAGTCTGTTATTCAGTACTTCTGAAACAAATTCCATATGAGGCAGAATCTGGGCAATTGAGAGAACCAGCGTTTTCTCAGTGTTGTAGGGTCTCCTTTTATATTTTGCCTGAAGGTGAAACAATATGAGATCATGTTTACTGTTCCCCTGCAACAGGATGTTGACCCTGTAGAATTGTTCAGTGGTGCAGATCACATGAAAACGGAACATTACTGCAAGATCACGGAACCAGAAGAGAAGAATTGAAACTATAAAATTTGAAGCTGATGTTAGAAAGCATTCCTTTAGTCAAATGACGAGAGGTTGGATTTGCTCCTCACGTCTTTGTTCTTTGTGCATCGTTAATGTGATTTTTTAAAATCTCATTGTATTCGGCAAGAACTTTGATTGGTTCACAGTGGCTTATTTACATCAGGTTTAGTTAGAGCCAATGTGAAATCTTTTAAAAATTTACCTGCCATTTTCAGAAACTGCTTACAGTAAATGCCAGTCACCACCATTGAATCCCTATTGTATGGAATCAGGTCATTGGGTCCATCAAGTCCACACTCCTCCTCTGAAGAGTATCCCACCCAGACCCACCTCAACCCTGTGACCCTGTACTTCCTGCGGCTAATCCACCTAACTTACACATCCCTGGACAGTATATGGAGATCAAAGATGGCCAGGGTCCAAAGGGACTCTATGTATAAAGATCTGGGCAACGGGGGAGAAAACACACCCAATGCCACGCTCAGCCTGATGGGCACCTTTGTGTGTGGCTGCATCAAGCTGTGCGTAGATCCCCAGTACGCAAACACCAAGTGTCACTATGTACTGAGGTTCTACCTGTCCCCGGTGTTGCGGAGGATGGGCCTGGCCTCGCTGCCGCGGAATGCTCCGAGTAGTTGAACAGTTCCGTACCACCTGTCCTTCATGAAGAAATTTACGAAGAAAAACACATTTGACCACAAGTCCATCAGGAAGTGGTCAGCACGCAGTGTCCTTGAGACCCTTCGGGAAAAGGAGAGGGCGGATCCTGTCGAGTGGTTCCCTGGGTAGACTGTCAGTCATTTGGCAGAATGCCTCATCGCCAGAACGTTCCAACATGTACCAAGACATGGCTTGGCTGGTGGTGAGAAGGGCTCTGCCTGTGAGATCCTTGATGTATGCCCAGACACTCTGCCGCACCGCACGCTGCCTCCAAAGCGGCTGTAGAGGCGAACGAGACTGTCTCGCACCTCCTTCTGGAATGTGTCTATGCAGAGGAAGTTTGGAGAGGAACGCAGTGGTGTTTGTCGAGGTTTGTCCCGAGTAGCTCCACGACGTGGGACTCCATGCTCTACGGTCTGTTCCCTGGGATGCACACCAAGACGAACATCAACTGTGCCTGGAGGATCATCAACTCGGTGAAAAACACTCTTTGGTCTGTCTGAAACCTGTTGATCTTCCAGCTGAAGGAGCTGACTCCGACTGGGCGTTGCAGACTTGCACATTCCAAGGTCCAGGACCACGTGTTGAGGGACGTGCTGAAGCTTGGGGCAGCTGTCGCCAAGGCACGGTGGGGGAAGACCACCGTGTAACGTCTGCCTGCCAAAGAAGAACAGGGGGCCCACGCAGTAAGTGGGCTCCGCTGATGCCTCAGCTAATGTATATGGATGGTAAATGTACAGACCTGTATATACAAATGATTAATTCCGATCACTGTATGCAAAGAAATTGAATGTTTACGTATGTATGGCATGACCAATTGTACAGATCATCAAAATATTTTATGAGTAATGTATATTTTTAAATTTAAAAAAAAGTATGGGTAATTTACCATGGCCAATCCACCTAATCTTTAGATTGTGGGAAGAAACTGGAGCATCTGGAGAAAACTCTCACAGACACAGGGAGAATGTACAACTCCACACAGACAGTCACCTGAGATTGGAATTGAACCCAGGTCCCTAGTACTGTGAAGCAGCAGTGCTAACCACAGTGCCACCCCTATTTCATGGGAAGGTGCTTGTTTTATAATTCAAGTGAGCAGCCTCCAATCACTGAGGCTGATGATTGAGGGTTTTGACAACTTGTTCAATTGTGTTTATTCCATTTGATATTATTAGTATTGTGAGAAAGTATTAATTGATTTAGTCAGGAAATAATGAGGGAAGCAGCTCTTTTCTCCAGGTAGAAAAAAATTAAAATCAAGAATTCTGTTTTATCTCCCTTTTTGTTTTCTTCACTGTTCTAATTTTGAGACGGTTCATGTTTTGTAATTCATGTACAGTCTGGATGTTGTGTTGTTGAATAAACAAGTCCTGACAGTTCCTGTCAGTGGAAAGAATGAAGTATTTGGTTTGGCCCTCCCCTCCTCCCAGCCATCCAGTGTCGGAGGCAGGAAAATCCGAGTGGTTCCACTGGTTTTCCCTGCACATCTCTCCCAAATTCCGTGTAAACAACACTAAAAAAAATCACAGATATTTAAATATTAACTGCATTCAGGGCAGTTCAAGTTTCTGTTATCTTTTATGCTGGTTTTCAGAGTGAATTATATTGAGAGTTCTGTCAATTGAGAATTGCTGTTCTTTGAGGAAGGTTTAAGTCTTATGCTCAGTCAGTTGGGTATGAGGGCACTAATAGGTACACTACTAAAATGTCATTTTAAAGACCGTACTTGGGGACTCAGTGGGCCCCTCCTTTTTCCTCAGCCCCAAAGGTAAACTCCTCTAATGTTTCAGCTTGCCTGAGACCTGAACTCTGACCTTCCTCAGGCTCCTTTCCCATCTCTCCTCGGCCTCTCTGAACTCAATTTATATTCTTGACACCCACTTCCCGCTCCTCCACTCTGTACCCACAAAGCTGCAGGCCATTCAGATTGGCCTCCAGGTTCTCATGTATTGGTAATAATTCCATTTTTTTCTCTCCAGTTCATCTGCCATTCTTACCCTTTTCCTGGCCTTGCTTACTTTGCATTATGCCAACTATCTCCGACTTCCCTTTCCTCTGACCAAGTTGTTTCTTTCCAAATCTCACCCTATCTTTCCAGGAACTCCATGTTTGAGGCTTTCCAATCAGATTTTCATCACTAAATCAGCAACAAAACACACTTTCGGTGAGAAATGACATCCTGTGCAAAAGTGAGCAGATAGATGATTCCTCCTCATCCTCTTTACTTGTCTACAGCCTTTGACGATTTTTGCAAGGTTAGTGAAGGTTTCTAGCTCAGGTTGAGGTTAAGGGTGTAGGTTTGCTCGCTGAGCTGTAGGTTTGATATCCAGCCTTTACATTGCCTGGCTAGGTAACATCATCAGTGGTGACCTCCAAGTGAAGCGAAGCTGTTGTCTCCTTTCTATTTATATCTTTCTTCTGGATGGGGTTCCTGGGATTTGTGGTCATGTCATTTCCTGTTCGTTTTCTGAGGGGTTGATAGACGGCATCTAGATCGATGTGTTTGTTTATGGCGTTGTGGTTGGAGTGCCAGGCCTCCAGGAATTCTCTGGCATGTCTTTACTTAGACTATCCCAGGATAGATGTGTTGTCCCAGTTGAAATGGTGGGTTTTTTCATCCATGTGTAGGGCTACGAGGGAGAGAGGATTGTCTCTTTTTGTGGCTAGCTGGTGTTCGTGTATCCTGGTGGCTAGCTTTCTTCCTGTTTGTCCTACGTAGTGTTTAAGGCAGTCCTTGCATGGAATTTTGTAGATGACGTTGGTTTTGTCCATGGGTTGTACTGGGTCTTTTAAGTTTGTTAGTTTTTGTTTGAGAGTGTTGGTGGGTTTGTGTACTACTAGGATTCCGAGAGATCTTAGTAGTCTGGCTGTCATTTCTGAAACTTCTTTGATGTATGGTAAGGTGGTTAGGGTTTCTGGCTGTGTTAGGTCTGCTTGTCGTGGTTTGTTCTTGAGGAATCTGCGCACTGTATTTTTTGAGTATCCATTCTTCTTGAATACGTTGTATAGGTGGTTCTCCTCTGTTTTCCGAAGTTCGGCTGCGCTGCAGTGTGTGGTGGCTCATTGGAATAGTGTTCAGATACAACTTCGTTTGTGTGTGTTGGGATGGTTGCTGGTGGAGTTAAGTATTTGGTCAGTGTTTGTCGGTTTTCTGTATACGCAGGTTTGTAGTTCTTCGTTGTCCTCCCTTTCGACGGTGACGTCCAGGAATGCGAGTTTGTTGTCAGTTTCTTCCTCCTTGGTGAACTTTATGCCTGTGAGGGCGTTGTTAATGATGTTAAATGTCTCTTCTATCTTGTTTCGTTTTGTGATGACAAAATTCCATGCAAGGACTGCCTTAAACACTACCTAGGACAAACAGGAAGAAAGTTAGCCACCAGGATACACGAACACCAGCTAGCCGCAAAAAGACACAACCCTTTCTCCCTCATAGCCCTACACACGGATGAAGAAAACCACCATTTTGACTGGGACAACACATCTATCCTGGGACAGGCTAAGCAAAGACATGCCAGAGAATTCCTAGAGGCCTGGCACTCCAACCACAACGCCATAAACAAATACATTGATCTAGATGCCATCTATCAACCCCTCAGAAAACGAACAGGAAATGACATCACCACAAATCCCAGGAACCCCATCCAGGAGAAAGATATAAATAGAAAACAGGAGACAACAGCTTTGCTTCACTTGGAGGTCACCACTGATGATGATACCTAGCCAGGTAATGAAACGTCTGGATATCAAACCTACAGCTCAGCGAGCGAACCTAAACCTTTGACGATGATTGACTACACTAACCTTATCCAGTGTCTTTCTGCAGTCATCCAGCTGGATTGGACAAATCTCACCTGGTTCCTTTCTGATGTATTGAGTTGTATCCAGCATACCACTTGGAATGACCTCTCTTCCCTGCTCATGCAGCATTGCCTATGGTGTCCCTCTATCCTTGGTGCCTTCTGATTTTTCAATCTGCATGTGGCTACATCATCCAAAAGCACCAGAATTAGTTCTCACCTCTTTGCTAATGACACCCAACTCTAGACACCACCTCCTCTCTTCACTCCTCCACCATTGCCAAGTTTCTGGCTGCTTAACCACTAATCAACAAGCAGAAATTTCCTGCGGTTAAATATTGCAAAAACAGGACCCACTGAATGTGACCTCTGCTGCAAGCTTTGATCCCCAGCTATCAATGCTATCCTCGTCCTGGCAAAAGTCAGAGCAGACCAGACTATTTATAACTTTGTTGTCATAATTGACCATAAGATGTGCTTTCAACCATATGTTAATGCCCTTGCAGAGACCAACTGATCTACAATGCAACATTACCTGACCTGCTCTTGTCTAAGTTCATTTGCTGCTGAAACCCTCATTCTGTCTTTAGACTTGAATATTCCAACACTGTCATTACTGGTCCCCTACATTCTACCCTCATTAACATCACCTCATCCACAAATCTGGCACTGCGTCCGAACTCTCACCAAGTCCCGTTCACCTATCATCCCTGTGCTCACTGAAGTAAATTGGTTCCTGGTCATTCTCATCTTTATTTTAAATCTTTTCCCTGTTTCTCTAAACCCTTCCAACTTCATAAACCTCTGTGAGATCTATACTCATCTAATTCTGACTTCTTGAACATTCCTCATTTTAATTGCTATACCTTTAGTCTATGTACCCTTAATCTCTAGAATAGCATCTCTATTCCTGTCTTCCTCTCTAACTTGATTTTGTCCTTTATGATCTTCCCCAACCTTACTGACTTCAAAAGCTTTGATTACCCAACCTAATATCGTCTTGTGGCTCCAGGTCATATTTTGGAAGCACCATGGGTCATGTTATTCTGTTAACACTCATTTATAAATTTATTATTGCTGTATTTGTTCTGATTCTAGCCTGCAAACATTGCAGGATTTAATACTTTGCGTGGGATGGCAGGGATCATGCAGTAGATGGCACCAAACTGATCCCAAGAGGTTCCACAGCCTCAGCTTTTATTAATGAGCAGCTGAGCTTTAATCTACTTTCAATAGTAAACTTCCTCTACAGACACATGTCTCTGATCAGGGACACAGCAGTTTTCCTCACTGCTCTGTATATGTTTCACAGTATCTTTTATACTCCATAACTTTGAATGTCAGACCCTAGAGGTGGAGATAATAATGCTTTTCAGACAGGATGTCCATCAGTACCCCCAGGTTTTATGGGTTAATTCACTTTCTCCCTTTATGAGGAATGTCAGGTTTCCTATGTTACAAATGCAGGTTAGTTTTCCTGAGTAGATATAAGGTAGGCACTCAGATATTTGATACTATGAGAT
The DNA here is from genome assembly GCF_004010195.1 of Chiloscyllium plagiosum. Classification (NCBI taxonomy): domain Eukaryota; kingdom Metazoa; phylum Chordata; class Chondrichthyes; order Orectolobiformes; family Hemiscylliidae; genus Chiloscyllium; species Chiloscyllium plagiosum. The sequence goes on along the minus strand of NC_057735.1, from coordinate 37,676,267 downwards.
AATAGGTTTGTTTGTTCCTGTATTTCCCTATCTTCTAATAAATCCAAACCTGCCATTTTTTGCAAAGTTTAAAATTTCCTGGCAGTAATTCTAGACTTTTCAACTTTAAGTCCATTTTGGTTGATTTCTTTTGTGAATGTAATTTGGTGCTTGGCTTCTTTCAGCAGCTTGAGGTGAGTTGGGGAGGAGGCTGAAATGGTATTGGATGAGGAATTAGATTTAATTTTAATTATAGAATCCCTACAGTGTGGAAACAGGCCCTTCAGCCCAACAAGTCCACACCGACCCTGCAAAGCGTAACCCACCCAGACTATTCTATGTTTACCCCAGGCTAATACACCTAACCTACACATCCCTGAACACTTTGGGCAATTTTAACACGGCCAATTCACCTTACCTGCATATCTTTGGAATGTGGGAGGAAACCGGAGCCAACCCACGCAGACACTGGGAGAATGTGCAAACTCCAAACAGACAGTTGCCCAAGGTGGGAATTGAACTAGGGTCCCTGGCACTGAGGCAGCAGTGCTGACCACTGAGCCACCTTGCCGTCCGAATGAGAGGCCATTTTGTGTTGAGGGTATTTGGTGTTGGTCTTCACAGTGGGGCACATGAATAACATGCCAGTAATTGACAAAGAGACGAAGGTAGGTGAGGACCTGGAAACAATCATTATCACAGAAGAGGTAGTCTTGGGCAAGCTATTGCAGCTAAGGATAGGCAAGTCTCCTGGCCCTGATGCAATGCATCCCAGTGAACTAAATTATATGGCAGGAGAAATAGCAAATGCACTTGTAATTCACTGGACTCTGGGGCAGTTCCAGCAGACAGGAAAACAGCAAATGTGATGCCACTGTTTAAAAAAGAAGGCAGACAAAAATGGGAATTAGAGACCAGCTCATTTAATTTCTGTAGTGAGGAAAAGCTTGAGGCTATTATCAAGGAAGAAATAGCAAGGTATCTAGATAGAAATTATCCTGTTGGGCCGACGCAGCTTTGGCTCATGGAGGGCAGGTCATGCTTAATGAACCTACTGGAATTCTATGAAGACATTACGAACATGGTGGACAATGGGGACCCAATAGATGTGATGTATCTAGATTTTCAAAACGAAATTTGACAAGGTGCTGCACAAAAGACTGCTGCTTAAGATAAAGATGCAAGGTGTTACGGGCAATGTATTAGCATGGATAGAGGATTGGTTAACTAATAGGAAGCAAAAAGACCATAAGAGACAGGTGCAGAAATTAGGCCATTCAGCCCATTGACTCTGCTCAGCCATTCAATCAGGTAGGAGGCTGAAAGAACACAGCAAGCCAGGTAGGCATCAGGAGGCACAGAAATTGACATTTCGGGTGTTTCAGGAAGAAGGGTTACACCCGAAACATCAATTTCTGCACCTCCTGATGCTGCCTGGCTTGCTGTGTTCTTTCAGCCTCCTACCTGTCTACTTTGGTTTCCAGCATCTGCAGGGGTTTTTTTTGTATCCTGCCATTCAATCATGCTGATAAGTTTCTCAACCCTATTCTCCTGCTTTCTCCCTGTAACCCTTGATCCTCTTAATATTCAAGAACCTATCTATTTTAATCTTAAATATACTCAATGACCTGGCCTCCCATAGCCTTCTGTGGCAATGAATTCCATAGATTCATGACTCTCTGGCTGAAGATGTTTCGCCTTATCTCCATTCTAAAAGATCTTCCCATTACTCTAAGGCTGTGCCGTCAGGTCCTAATCTCTTCTATCAATGGAAACATCTTCCCAACATCTACTGTCAGGCCATTCAGCATTCTGTTTGTTTCAATTAGAACCCCCCTCATCCTTCTAAACTCCGTTGAGTATAGACCCAGGGTCTTCAAACGTTTCTCATCTGTTAGAGTGGCGATAAATGCATGCTGTCAATCAGTGACTAGTGGTGTGCCTCAGTGATCAGTGTTTGGACAGCAATTATTTACAATTTACATGGATAATTTGGAGTTGGGGACCACATGTAGTGCGTCAAAGTTTGCAGATGACGCTAAGATGAGTGGTGGAGCAAAATGTGCAGAGAACTGTGAAACTTTACAAAGGGACACCATTTAAGTGAGTGGGCAAAGATCTGGCAGATGGAGTACAATGTTAATAAATGTGAAGTCATCCATTTCAATAGGAATAACAGTAAAAAGGGCCATTACTTGAATGGTAACAAATTGCAGCATACTGCTATGCAAAGGGACCTGGATGTCCTTGTGCATGAATCACAGAAGGTTAGTCTGCAGGTGCAACAGGTAATTAAGAAGGGAAATGGAATTTTGTCTTCCATTGCTAAAGGGATTGAGTTTAAAAGCAGGGAGGTTATGTTGCAGCTGTGTAGGCTGCAGGTGAGGCCCCAACTGCAGTACTGACTGCAGTTTTGGTTTCCTTACTTGAGAAAGGATGTACTGGCATTAGAGGTGGTGCAGAGGAGGTTCACTAGGTTGATTCCGGAGTTGAGGGGGTTGGCTCATGAGGAGAGACTGAGTATTCTGGGATTATATACATTGGAACTTCGAAGAATGGGGGGGTGGGGGATCTTACAGAAACACATACAATTCTGAAGGGAATAGTTAAGATAGAAGTAGAGAGAATGTTTCCACTGGCGGGTGAAACTAGGACAAGAGGGCATAACCTCAAGACTAGGGGGAGCAGATTTAGGGCTGAATTGAGGAGGAACGTCTTCACCCAGAGGGTTGTGAATCTATGGAATTCCCTACCCAGTGAAGTAGTTGAGGCTTCCTCAGTAAATATTTTCAAAGCTAAGATTTTTTGGACAGTAAAGGAATTGAGGGTTATGGTGAGAGAGTGGGTAAGTGGAGCTGAGGCCACAAAAAGATCAGCCATGATCTTATTGAATGGCAGAGCAGGCTCGAAGGGCCAGACAACCTACTCCTGCTCCTAGTTCTTACATTCTTACGTTCTATGTTCATTGGGCTATATAATGCAATGCAGGAGACCATTTGGCGCATCATGCCTGTACTGGCCCTTTGAAGAACTATCTAATTAGCCAATCTCTTCAGTTCCTTTTCTATGGTGGAACAAATAATTCCCCTTTTATCTATATTCAATTAGCCAATTCCCTTGTTTAAAAAACTTATTTTGAATTTGCTCCCACCACTCTTTCAGTCAGTGTATTCCATATCATAAAAACTTGCTGTATAGTATTTTATTTCCTCATTGTACCTGGTTTTTGTGCTAATTTTCTTAAATGTCTGTCCTCTGGATACTAACTGTTCTAAAACTAGGAACAGTTCCTCCTTATTTATGCCATAACAGCCATTCATGATTTTGAGCATCTCTATCAGGTATCCCCTTAACCTTCTCTACTCCAAGAGAACAACCATGGTCTCTCTGAATAACTGAGTCTGTCTTCTCTGGTGCTGTTCTGGTAAATATCTGCTCCCTATCAATGGCCTTTGACTGCTTTTCTAGAATGTGGGGTCCAGAACTGAAAACATTATTCCAGCTAGGACCTAGCCACTATTTTATATAAATGTAGCAATGCATCCTTATTTTTTACACTCTATGCCTTTGTTTACAAACTCAGAGATCCTTGAGCCTTTTTAACAACCTCTTTGACATATCCTGCCGTCTTAAAATTTTCTTGGACATACACCCCTGTGTTTCCCTGTTCCTGCACATCCTTTCAAACTGCATCATTTAGTTTAAATTGCCTTCTACTGAATTACTTCACATTTCTCAGCTATTTCACCAATCTGTCCCTGTCCCCTTGAAGGCTATTACTATGCTCCTCACCGTGTATTACATTTCCAAATCTTGTTATTTACAAATTGTAAGAGTGTGCCAATTATATGCTGTAACTGTCTCCTTTGGCAGTTTTGTATCCTTGCAGTACTGCACTTTAAATTCTACAGGCGTCAACTTTAAGTATGTTAAATGTGACTCTTTATCAAATGTTGTTTGAAAGCCCATAGACGCAACATCAACCACAATACTTCCTTCAGCCCGTTCCAATAATTCATCAAAGACCTTTGTTAAATTAGTCAAACATAATAGACTTTTAACCCATCATGGCTGGCTTTTCCAAGTACTAATGCATTTTGTCCCAAAAACCTCACTGGATTTCAATTTATTTTATTCATTCATACACATGATGGAGATGTCACTGGCCAGGCCAGAGGGCAATTAAGAGGCAACCACATTGCTGTGGGTTTGGGGGTCACCTGTAGGTCCAGATCACATGAGGATGGCAGTTGCCTTCTCTAATGGACATTATTATACCAGATGGGTTTTTCTGACAATCGACAATGGATTCATGGTCATCATGAAACTCTTAATTCCAGATCAGATCTCTCTTATTGAATTCAAATTCCACCATCTGCCATTTGCGGGATTCGAATCCCAGGTCGTGGGATTCCAAGTTAGCTATTCCAAGTTAGGAGGATTATGGCTGTAGCTCCATCAAATTTTGGATGTGTTGCAAATGGCTGAACAAGATTGACACTCTTTGCATGTTGAATCCACTTCATATTTGTCTTATCGGTCTATTCTTTAGAGATAGATGGTTTCTTCAAGGGATGGAATCAGGTACTTGGATATTGATGACATTTCTTAGCAATAAAATGCAAGCCTTTTTTCTCAATCCAACACTGAGATGAATGCCACACTATGATAGTTAAGTGTTACAACATGAGTAAGGGTCATATATATAGTTAAATGTTAAAGCCTAAAAATAATGTCCAAGTTGCATTCCTTATCTAGCTTTATGAAAATGACATCTCACTATTTGCCCCATTTATGAATGTTAGTGATGTTACTGTGTGTGTGTGTGTATATAAAACAAAGATGAACTAAATATATTACAGAAATTTGGCATCATTTCAATTATAAATACCCTTGTTAATATTTGATGGTAATTACTGCTAATCAACATCTCCCACTGCAGATTAACTGTTAAAAGTGTGAAATCTGATTCATTTAGGTACTAATGGTTGTTGGAGACTTTACAACTGTTCAATTTGTTTTTGTTTAATTTGACTTTCCTGTCTCCTCTTTTCCTCCTCCTAATCTAATCCGTCGTTCTCATTTTTATACCTGAGTCGACATTAATTCTGTCATTGTAACGTATGTTTCCTTCTCTTAAACCTCTAACTACTTTTGAATCTTTCAGTTGATTGGTCAAAGAGTTACAGAATTACTTGGCCTGGTCACTGGAGTCCTAGGTGCCTTCTATCTCTTCATTTCTCCCATTGTGTCAACTCTCACTTTTGGGAAATAGCTGTATAACAAAATGTAAAGAGTTAAACCTTCAAGAACAGATCCAGCTATCAGCAGACATTATCAGATGTCATGCAAAATCAAGGTCAAAATGGAAAAGGCACACTTGTGTTGTACATGGGGTTTGGTTCTGAAAGGGTTAATGCTGAGGACTGTATTAAGTTCCACCCTATATGATGTCATTAAAATTTGGATGGGGCAAACAGTTCGAGATCTAGAAGGAGGTAAACCTACCATCCCAGTCTCCTCCAAGACATTGCTACTGAGGCTGTCAAGCCAACAGTTGGTGATCCAGTAACATAGGCTACAGAACACGTCTCCTCCTAATTTGACTATAGCCGGTTCCAGTCTCCAGCTGTTTTACTCTGGTTAAGAGAAGGTTCACCATTTTCCAAATAGACCATGTATCATGTATCATTCTGTTGGATCAAGTAGATTTAGTTTGCACTGACTTGATCTGGCAAGATCCCAAGCCTAGTTAAGAGCTCTTGATTGTTCTCTACATAAACCTATTACAAGTAGATTTTCTGTGGCTTGTTTTAGAAATTGCGGTTGTGGAGATGTCTTTTTTTCTAACTTGTGAATTCATTCAAGGCTGCATTTAGCAACTCATAGCTGCTGTGGAGAGAGCAAATTTGTTTTGACCAGAATATATGGTCACTGCTGAATCTGTTTTAAAAGGTATTCTCTTAACACAGCTCTTCCCTGCCCTCTGAAATGGCTTAGGAAGCCCTTCAGTTCATGGGCAATTATGGATGGGCAACAAAATGCCCATCCGTAATGCACATCCCATGAAGAAATGAATTTTTAAAACAAGTTCTGGAGCCCCCATGCTACTGGCAGACATTTGCCAAAGTCTGACATTTGATGCTTCTTAATAAATCTTACCAAGTAAGCTAGTCGTCCAAAATAATATTTGAAATTTTGGCCCGAGTTTCTCTTTGTGAAGGTCAAAGAATGATTTGTGATCTCGCAAAACCTTACAAAATTCTTTCGGGGTAAACAGAACCAATGCTACCCTTAGTAGTGAGATCTGGAATCAGGGCTCACAGTCTCAGCGTACAAGGTAAACCATTTATGGCTAAGGTAAGGAATGTCTTCACTTGGACGGTTTTGAATCTTTGAAATTTTCTACTTGCAAGGGCTATGAAAGCTCAGTCATTATGTAAGAGCTAGACCGAAAGCAGTAGATTTGTAGTTGCTAATGATAGGAAGGGATATGGAGATAGCATGGGAATATGGCATTAAAGAATATAATCAGCCATAATGGGCAGAATAGCGGCTTTCTACACTGTAGGGATTATTTAATGCTTTACAAGAGTAGAGCATACTCAAGAGACTGAGTCAGCTACCCTTCCTCCTATATTCACTCTGGCAGTGTGCTGGCCCACATATGTTCAAATCCTACCTTGAAACAAGTTGGGAAGGTTAGATTTGGGGAGTTCCTGTCCTAGCCTTGAATGAACAGTGGATAACAATGAGGACTACATCTTGTGTTGTTTTGTGCCTTAACTGAGTAAAACTGCACAAGCTACTTTACAGTGGCATTTTTGACGTCAAGCCACATAGGAAGCTTTTAGTGAAGGCAGTTACAGCTTGGACAAGGAAGTAGGCTGGAAGGTGGTGCAAGGTGCGACCACCAAGCACCCAGGATTTGTAAATGGCCAGGACTGGAGTAATTGAGGTCAGATGAACGTATCGAGATGGGGAGGAGAGGGAATGGAGGGATTTGCAAACAAGGGTGATTTAGAGCCAGTATAAATTAGTGTGTGTGGAGGTGATGGGTGAATGAGACTTTGTGTATGTTAGAATGTGGGTATTAAAGTTTTAGATTGCCTCAAGTTTATGGAGATTGGAAATGCAACAGAGTAGCCAGATCTAAATATGACAGGCTTAGTCATACAATGTTATGTAGGTGAAAAAAGTGGTCAGAAGCTAATTTTAAGATTAAACAGTATAGTAAAGGCAGATGTTCAGGTCTTTTAGAAATAACTGTAGAAACTCTTTCCTTAAATGAAATGCATACAAATGGTCCATCAGAAATGTGTTCAGTTGGCACATTTTGGGTCAAAGCAGCCAGAAACGAGGCTGCAAAATGTGGATGAAAACTTAGTAACTTCAATCATCATTTTTTTGCACTTAATGTCCTGATTCAGTCAGGGTGTTTCAAACATGGAAATATGTAACTTGTTGAAATGGTAATTAAAATTCTAGAAAAATAATCCAGAAAAAAAACTTTGAGGGCATGTTTTTCCACTGTCTGGATGTGGACAAAAGGACAAATAATTGGGTGAGTTGACCATAGAGGGGCTCTACTATTGAAGGTCACGATTAGCTGAGGATCTCATTTGTCAGATCTTAACAAGGAGATTGGGCTTCAATCTGCCAAGCTTTCTTGGTGGTGGGTGTGGCAAGTTAGTCTTCATTTGAGCATGCTCACTCCCAAATAAGGACTGTAGATCACAGAATTATTGTTTGTGTTGCTGAATGTATAAAATGTAATCTAATTCTGATGACTCAATTCTGGCAGGCTTAACCAAAGATTTTTAAAAATGATGGATTTTACTTTGTAGCTTACTGAAGAAGCAAAGGTAATGACTTTTCTGTTGTCATTATTATGTGATAGGAAGAGTTGGTTCAAAATATGTGCCTGGTTATAATGACTCAAATAGAACACCAACTCTGTCTGTCTGTCTGTCTTAGGTCGAAGAAGGTGCTTTTGTCAAAGAAACTTTTGATGAACTCTGCTGGACTTTAACTGCTAAGAAGAACTACAAACATGATAAAAATGGAAACTGCATTATTTCTGACCGTGATGCATTCAGATTATGGTGTCTCTTCAACTTCCTCTCAGAGGACAAATATCCACTCGTGATGGTTCCTGATGAGGTGAGAAATTTCTCAATTGTTTACAGTTGAATGGGTTTCAAGCAAACTTTCTTGGGTTGAATGAGTGGATCAGGCTATTGTCTTTTTGATTTTTGGGAAAATGGATATATGTTGTTTTGTCTGTTGTCATTTACTGTATACATCATTTGAGAGTGTATTTGGTAACCAGAGTGTGGAATGCAGCTTGTCAATGTTGAGGCTGAGTGAATGATGAATCTTACTCTCTTCTGGTGCTGGGCACATATGGTAAAATATTTGTCTAATGGAGCTTGATTTTACATTGTGTTTTTGCTGCTAATTTTGCTAATTAGTCTGAAAAACTAGCCTATTGACACAGATATGTTGGATACTGTGCAAGATGAACTGATTGTCATTTTTAGCATTAGACTCCAATTGAGGAGTAGGCCATTCAATAAGATCATGGCTCCTGATTACTACACATTCCTGTCCAACCGCAATCACATTCACCCCTTTTCTTATGTTAGGTCACTTGCCATTTTAATAAAAAAGTAAAATCCTCAACCTTCCACTGTAGCTTCAAAATAAGTGGTGTTTACACTGGAATTTAATGAAAAACTCCAATGATTTAGTTGGAGCGTATCTCAACTCCATTTTAATAACAAGCCCATTTCTGGTTCACATATGTTCAGAATGTCCAACAGGACCATTAACTATCATTCCTGTTTGGGAGGAGTGCTGTATTAAGTTTTGAATGGATATGAATTGAGTATTAGGCATACTTTAGAATGATAACTTTAATGATATGTTGTGATTTTTCCCCCAAGTGTTTTTTTAAAAGGAGCTCTTGCTGTAGCTGACTGAGATATCACAAAAGTATATAGGAACCATTCAATTTAGGAGTAGGCCATTCCATAAGATCATGGCTGACTTGATTACTCCACATTGCTGTCCACCTGCAATCACATTGTGCAAGATAGGGGACTCTGCGACCCCCCATCAGGCACTCTGCTTCCCTTCCCAAGAACAAAGACACGGAGGAGTTCGTCCAAAACTATTTATTCAATTCTGCAGAACTGGGTGTTACCTCAATGGCTTCCCACGAGGCACACACACAGATTGTAATCCCCGCACGTTATATACATGTAGGAGTGGGCGGGGCCTTCTACTGTCTCAGCCAATCAGTGTTAAAGTTCCCCACTGTCCTCCTGATGGATGAGATTATTTGGTTATTCACCCAGCCAATCAGTGTTCGAGTTCCCCGTTTCTCCCTTATATGGATGATGACGTACAGTCGTGGTTGTGGGCGGTCCCTCAGCCACGAGGAAAGCTGTTTCCATTGTTCCATTCATGAAAATCTGGGGGAGTGTCTGCTCGTGCTTACTACAAGGTAGAGAAGACTAAAATGGTGGCTTTGTACTTACTATGTGCTTACTACAACAGTTAATGATTTAAAAATTACACCACCCCCTACAACATTCACCCCTTTATTATTAAGAATCTATCTAATTCCTCCTCAAAAATATTCAGAAGCTTTGCTTCAACCGTCTTCACCAACAAAGAGTTCCAAGAGTGAGGAAAAAATATTATGTTCATCTCTATCTTAAATGGACAACCCCTTGCTTTTAAACAGTGAATTCTTCCTGCCAAAATGGACAATTTCATATTTTCCCACATACTTCACTTGCCAGATCTTTTCCCACTCGCATACGATTCTATAGCACATGGAAGCCTCCATATATCCTCTTTACAACTAACTTTTCGATGTGTCATCAACAAATTTAGCAGCTATACCTTTGGCCCCATCATCCAAATCATTTTTATAAATTACGAAAGGGGTTGGCTCCAGCACTGAACTCTGTGGCATACCACTCCTTCTATCTTGTCTGTGGAAAATGACCCATTCATGTCTGTAGTTTCCTGTTGACCAGCCAGTTTTCTGTCCATGCCAGTATGTTACCCCCACACCATGAACTCCTTTTCCACAATAACCTTTTGAAGTGGTACCATATTCAATGCCTTTTGGAAATCCAAATGAAGTATTTCTTCTGTTTTCCCTTTATCCACAGCACATGGGGTTGCTCCCTTGAGTAATCTAATAAATTGATTAAACAATGTTTTCCTTCCACAAAATCATGTTTGCGTGTCCTGATTTCCTTGAATTTTTCCAAGTGTCTTGTGTAACATCTTTAATAATAGTTTCTAACATCTTCCCTATATCAGATGTTTATCTAACTGGCTAGTAGATTTCTACTTTGTTTCCTTCCCTTTTGAATAATGTTACATTTGCTATTTTTCAACCTTGTTGAATCTCCCTTAGATCTAAGAAGTTTTGGAAAATAGAAACAGAGGCAGTGACAATCTCATTAGCCATGTCTTTCAGTACCCTAGGACGAAGACCATCAAGACCTGGGCGCTTGTCAGCCCACAGCCCCAACATTTGCCCTGAACCATTTCCCTGGTGATTATAATTTTGTAACATTCCTTTCTTCCTTCCATTTCCTGATTTTTCTGGAATGTTCCTAGTACTCCCTACAGTGAAGACCAATGCAAAATATCTGTTTTTCTACTGTTTCCTTACTGTATATTAAATCCTCAGATTATTTTTGATAGGATCAAAGCTCACTTTGTTAACTCTTTATTGAAAATCTGTAGAAACTCTTGCAAACTCTCTTTCATATTTCTAACTAGCTTTCACTTATACTCTTATTTTCCTACCTTATTAACCTTTTCATTGGTCAGAACATAAAAACAGTAAACAATCTTCAGACCTGCCACTCATCTTTGTGCGATTATATACTTGAAATTTGATACTTTCTTTAGCAATTTTAATTGCAGAAGGTGAGTTCTCCTGTTAGATTTTTCTTTTTATTAAAATGTATTTATTTGGTCTACTCTGAGATATTCCTCAGAATGGCTGCCACTGTATTTCTATTGCTACCCAATAAACTAATTTACCAGTTCACTTTAGCTAGCTTTGCTTTCATACTCTCGTGTTACCCTTATTTCAGTTTAAAATACTGGCTTTGGGTCCACTGTTGGTTCTTTCAAGCTGAATTTAAAAATTCAATTGTACTATGCTATCTGTTCCTTAGCAATCCTATCTTGTTGCATAATACTAGGCCCTGAATAAACTTCACTCTGGCTCCACGGTATGCTGTTCTATAAAGGTCTCCAAAAAGATTTGATGAACTCTTGCTTTCTTTGACCATTTGCCATTTCTGGTCTATATGTAGATGAAAATCCCCCATGATTATCACTGCACTTTTCTGCCTTGCTGCTATTATTTCTTCCTTCATACTCTATTCTACCATGTGATTACTACATGTGATACCATGTCAAGGGGCCTGTACATCTCTTCCACAAGTGATTCCTTCTTATCTCCACCCAAACTGCTTGTACATCCTAATATCCTGAACTTGGGTCATCACTCTCTCCTGTGCTAATGCCAGCTTTGGAACTGCTTTTTCTTAGTTTCTGTCCTTCCTGAATATCAAGGATCTGTCATTCCACTATCATGTCTCTCTGGCTATCAGATTGTTCGTATTTATTTCAGTTTTTGCACTTAGTTCATCTAGAGTCATAGAGTCCTAGAGATGTAAAGCATGGAAGCAGACCCTTCGGTCCAACCTGTCCATGCCGACCAGATATCCCAACCCAATCTAGTCCCACCTATCAGCACCCGGCCCATATCCCTCCAAACCTTCCTATTCATATACCCATCCAAATGCCTCTTAAATATTGCAATTGTACCAGCCTCCACCACACCCTCTGGCAGCTCATTCCATACACTTACCACTCTCTGCGTGAAAAGGTTGCCCCGTAGGTCTCTTTTATATCTTTCCCCTCTCACCCTAAACCTATGCTCTCTAGTTATGGACTCCCCGATCCCAGGGAAAAGACTTTGCCTATTTATCCTATCCATGCCCCTCATAATTTTGTAAACCTCTATAAGGTCACCCCTCAGCCTCCGACGCTCCAGAGAAAACAGTCCCAGCCTGTTCAGCCTCTCCCTGTAGCTCAGATCCTCCAACCCTGGCAACATCCTTGGAAATCTTTTCTGAACCCTTTCAAGTTTCATTACATCTTTCCGATAG